>NW_008239139.1:3533347-3581474 GCF_000691975.1 Corvus brachyrhynchos | reverse complement strand
CACCAGGAGGAAAAAAAAACGGCAAAAAAGAAAGCAGCAGCAGCTCCTTTCTCTGCAGCTTCTCTCTCCGGACGCTCCGAGCGAACTGTCCCCACACCCAGGTGTAGACAAAAGGAGTAGCCAGGCCCGCCCCACTCCCCTTTTTGTCTTTCTTAAGTACAGCTATTTGTCCCCTAGCAACATGCATATGGGAGAAAATTCCTTTAACAGGAAAAAAAACTAAGACTAAACTAAAACCCCAACAATGCCTTAGGTTCAAACCCTGTATTTTGATCTAGGTCTGCTTCTGAATTGTAGGGACTGAATTCTGCTGTCAGGTATGTGAGCACAGCTCTCTGGGGTGCTGGTCAGAACTGGAGCTGGAGAGCTAAATTTGCTCTAAACATTCAAATATCTAAATATCTAAAAAATTTGCTCAATATATTTTTCATAATGGCAGACTTGTAAAAATAACATTTGAAAAGTCTGTTCTTATTTTGTTGAATAGAAACAGCATTTGGTGATGATGCACTTTTTACTGCTGAGGGAACTCAAAGACTGAGGAACTTTAACAGTCTGTAGTTTCCAGGAATGCACTAACTTCAAGTTGAAGTTGCAGCTCTGCTTATGAAATGGGCAGGTGGTGTGATGAGCCTTGTCCTGTGTGGAAGGGGGAGCTCTGTGGTCTCAGAGCCTGCCAGGACATGGCAGAAAGCTGCAGTTGTTCAATGTGTTTGCAGCAGACAGAGCCCAGTTATGAACCTGCAAGAGAGAAACACAGTCCATCACGTAGAGGCAGTGCATGAAGTGTGACAGTGGGAAGCATCCTCTGTGAAAGGTTCCAGTGGTACATCAAGAAGAGATCCAGGTTTTGCTGCTTTAATGTTTCACTGCAGGATCTGCCATTTCATCGAAAACTTCCCTAAAGGGAATCTGGAAAAATCTAGCTGTGAATATAAAGGCAGAAGCAAGTGCTTAACCATAAGCAGTCCTATGTGAACGTGATCTGAGTGTAATCTATGAACAGCACCCAAATACTCTTGATAGTGTTATTTTAGGCATGATGGTTTCAGCATATAATTGCATCAACTCTTGCAAGAAGAGATGATGTTTTTAGGAAGAGGTCATGTCTCTCCCTGGGAGAACAGGTTGTGTGCCTGACTGCATCTTGGTGTTTCTATCAGTTGCTCTAACAAAAACCCACCTTTTCTATCAAAGTTGTCATTGCTCTTCTACTGTCACAGGTACTTCAGAAAGTCCAAGGAACAGATAGTAATGCTTATGTATGGACATAGCAGAAACCAAACATTGGTATCTAAGGCTTTGAAAGAACGGGAAAATAGAGTTGTGTTTATCAACTGTTCAAAGGAGAAAAAACCAACAGAGGCAGCAGCGCTGGTTTCTTTTTTTCCTCCCCCAAGCAACACAGTCTTAAAAGAACAAAAATAAGAGTCAGTTTAATCCCAGTGATAAACTGCTAGCATATTCTTCAGTCTGATTTCTTACCTGCATGAATGTAATACACAGTGATGGTAAATATGCAACACTTGAGACTGAATTTTGGATTATGACTGGACAGCTAGAGAGAAAAGCTCTGAAGAGCAGCTTTATGAGCCCTCGTGAAATTCTGGCTCTGGGATGTAAAGGGAACTTTGAAACACCTGTATAACTAACTCTGAATGAGCTAATAAGTGGAGCCAGATTTTTGGCATGAAAACTAAGATTTTACTTTGCTTTTTTTTTTTTTTAATATTTTCTCATATTTGTCAACTTTCTTGAGGGATATAAATAACGTTCCCATCCTTTGCCATTATGCCATGAAGTATATGTGGGATGGAAACACATTATATGAGCGTCACTTAAAATCTTTTTCCATAATTCTTTGTTTCCAATAGGTGTAAAATTAACCTGGCTGTAATGCATTATTTGAGACACCTGCACAATGTTGGATAATATCTCCTCTGCCCTGGGAATTGGTTTGGGTTTTTTTTTTTTTTCCATTTAACAGATGCTCCCTCTGCTTGTTTTGGAGCTGGAAAAGATAACACAACATAGGACCTACATAAACAGAGAAAATTACTCTTTCAATGTTTCTTGGCAGCAGTTGTAGATTAGATGCACATGAATGTCCTCTCACAGATGTAGAGGTGATATTAAAATGAGAAGTCATGTGATACCAATTAAATACGTTGTCAGCTGGCTTCTGTTCAGTAATTTATTTTTTTTGAGTGTATTCCAGCATCTTAAAAAAATTAAATACTGACACTAAATAAAAAATAATCAGCCTGGCAGAGTAATGCTTCCTCTCCTACCATGATATTATTCTTTTCTGCCAGGTAGTTAACATGGCCTAGAATGGTCATCATTTTGTGCTTGATCCTTTGGACAAAATGATAGGATGTGGTGCAAGTCAGGTAACTTGCAGCCGTGCAAAGCTTGAGATGGGAGTTGTGTGGGAAGTCACCCTCTTTTCCCTGTGGGAAAAACTCTCTCCTACAGCTTTCAGAAGGTCTGAGATAAGAGTTAAGATATTTTTGGATATGACAGCTATTTTTATGTACTTTTTAAAAATTCTTTTCCCCCCAGTTTTAACAGCTCCCTCTGAGCCCTCTGTGGTTGGAGTGGTTATAACTAAGGCACCTGGTGCTTGTGCTGAAAAAATGAGTAACACAGTCCTAGCAGCACTTTAGAAAGCTCTTTGTATTGTTCTAAAAAGACCTTTTTTATCGTGGAGCACATAGAGAATATATGATAGCATAAAGTTTTGGAAGTAGGCTATGAAGCCTACTTCGTATGGAACAGAGGCACTGCAGTTCGTGATGTTGTCACTTGAAGTCCTGTGATGTGCATGTTTCTATCTGTAGCGTGCTGTTCCCTGCCACTCTTCCTTCCTCTCTGCCATCTCCTCACTGCTGCCAGACCAAACCTTGGGTGCCTGTACAGTGACTTGGATCAAGGAGCTGATTCTACTTCATAAGGACCCACAGAGGGGGAAAAATGCTTATTTTTCTTCTGAATCAGCTTCCCAGCCCAGATCACTAGCGAGGCCCACAGCCCATGTGATGGGCAGTGAGTGGTGTGAGAGCTGGGGAAGTGGCTTTGCTGTGTCAAGGCAGGGCTGCTCATACACATGGGCCTCTGAATTGGTGTTGTTTTGCCATCTCTGCACACAGTTTTTCACTGGGATAGCTAATCAGATGAACAAGGGAAAAGGCATAAAGACCCATACACGAACGTGACGGTTTTAAATTAAATGAAATGTTGAGCCCACATAATGGAGACACATTCAGTAAAGGATTACAGCCACTTACTGCCCCTAAACCAAGACATTTACTTTCATGCCTATGAACCAGTAGGACACACAAAAAAATCAGTTTAGCCTTCTGTGTAACCTCTGCCGGGCAGACAAATTCATTTAATCTTCTCTTTGAAGCTATGTCTGTTCCACACTTCCCTTTTTGACTATTAAATATGAAGGGACATATTTACTTGAGGTGTTTTCCTGTCCATATCCTCCAACTTTCACAAGGGGCAAAGCCATAGAGCCTTTTAGGGCAAGGCACTGCACTCACTCCAGCATCACATCCTTCCTCTGTGCCATGAGCAAAAGGCTGTTGAAGGTTGCAGAAGAGGAACTCCACCCTGTAGATCTTGCACATGTCTGGGTTAGTGGCTAATCTGTGTCTTGTAAGTCACCAGGAGACTTGCTCCATAAATCTGAGTTGTGCTTAGGATAAACTCCTGACAAAATCTGTAGATATTCCATTCTGCTTGTTTTCTGTAGGGAGTCATCTGAACTATTTTTCTCTGGTGAGAGACATTGAAACAAGCTCTACCTGGCTTAACTTCATAGTATTCTCACTGTCTACAGTGTTTCTCACTAAAGCTTTGAATTCATTTCAGCATTATGTATATATGTGTCTATTAAACCTTTGTGTATGTGTAAGTATTTATTCATATGGCACACATGTATGCAAACGTAAGTGGAGGGACAATGTGTAATAAAAGATCATATTGTGCATCTGGAAGAGGATTTGCTCTATTTTCTACACTTTATTGCACTCTGTAGATTTTTTAGCGATTGCTGAGAGGTGCTAGAGCCCTGAGCCTGATTTAGGCACCTTCTAAAATTGCTGTAAGCTTTGGCAGTCTTTGCTGCCATCTTCATCCTCCCTTTGGTGTTCTTTTTATAGCTTTCAGTAAGGAGAATAACCATAATAAAAGCCACTACAGCTTTCTCTTCTCCCTCCTCTGGCTGCCAACCTTTTGAGGCTCAGAGGCTGTGTGGATTTTTTTTTCCTAACCTGCTGCCGATTGTTTGCACCCTTGAGATACACGAGGCTTTGCATCTCTTCCCAGCAGAATTCCCACAAAATGTAGGGAATCCTTACCCTTGCAAGTCTATTGTATATGAGAGCTGGTGTGTAGCATTTTCTATCTGGTAAGCTCAAGATCACGTGGAGACCCCTCACACAGTGTGTATGGGGGTGCAGGTGTGTCCTGTATGCACTGAGGGAATTTGGTCAATTGCATTACTCCATCCATTTTAAGGTTCTTACTCTCTTTCTCTTGCCTCTGTCTTCTCTCTTATAAAAGGGATAAAAAATTTCTGGCTTCTTTAGAAGGTCCTTTAAAATGTTAGTTTAGGATTTTCCTTTTTAAGCATACACATGTACTGCCTGTTATTTCATTTTTGTCTTTTTGAGATTTTTCAAATCTGAGTTACATAGATTTTTGACTGATGACTGTTTTACTGGCACATGGATATTTGACAGTGAAACAAGAACTATATTAATATATTAATGAGAGAGTTAAGAGTGAAGAAGGTGTATGAAGGGGTGAAGAGACAACCAATGCATCTATACAGCCTTTTGTAGAGTCAAGTGGGCTCACTCTTCCTATCCCTAAAGCTTGCTTGGAGACATGTTTGGGCTGAGTGGGGGGTTGGGGGAGAGGGAGGTAGTGTCTACGTAGGAAAGATTGTTTAGGCATATGCAGGAAAAGGAGGAAATGTGGGGACAGAGTTCATTTTTTGTTTTCTGGAGAATTAATAGCCGAGTCACAGATAACCAAAGAAAACTTTTCCTGCTTTTGAGACTTGGCTTTTTACCTTCACTGATGGCAGAACTGGAGTTAATGTTACCTTTGCTCTCTGGTAGGGATGTCTGCTGGCCCACAGCAGGGCAGAGGCCAGAAGGGTTGGTGCTGAGCAGGCCAGGTGTGTTTTCACAGCAGCAGAACTGGACATCAGGGCAGAGGCCAGAAGGGTTGGTGCTGAGCAGGCAGGTGTGTTTTAACAGCAGCATAGCTGGACATCGTGTAGGCTATAAAGGTTTGTGAGGCTTTCATCTTAGGGCAGCAATGAGCTCCATTTGCTAATTGAAAGAGTCAGAATTCAGGTTTCTGTATGGAGGTGAAATGGAGTCTCTAAGGCCGTGTTAATTTGGGATTTAGTGCCATGCCAGTAGCTTAAAATAACAGAACATAACCAAGGCATATGTGCACCCATTCATCCAGTGCTGATCTTGAGGAGGAAAAGTAATCCTAGGACATCTTTGGAACCACCACTGTATCCTAAAACTACTTTTGATGAATGAAATTTAATAAGATATACAAGTCTGTTTCCTTTTGCTTTTGCATAGCTGTCCTTCTATGTACTGATGAGCTACTTATATACAAGGTCTTTGTTCCCTATTTGCTGCTGGTTTATATTAACTCCCTGGATCTTCACAATCTCAGATGAGGAAGGTGCTGGCCTTAAAAAAAAAGCTTTCTCCACAGTATGTGTACAGTTCTAGGGCTTGGATCTTGCATGTGATCCTGGGCTTTAATCAGACTTGATTAGAAATGCCTTTAATGCTGTGCCACACTGCAGCACAAGGTTTTATGGAAGGTGGGCAGTGAGAAGAGCATCTCTTGCTACCTGGGTTAAACACAGCCTGCCCTATGTTGTCAGATATTTCCACCTCATGTTGCTGCCCAAATTCGTGTCATTTGTCCTGGTCCCTGGGGCATCTCTGTGTGAAACAGAATCTATGTTTCCTTGGGTGCACATCTGATGAGTTGTCTGAACGGGGGGGAACTAGATCTTTTTGAGACCTAGAGCCTCGAGCCACCGCTTATGGGAATGACAGGGATTGTGTTACTGTTCACCCACACTGGCGTTTTGCTCACGGTCCTGGGTGTGCCTGCTCAGGCCCCAGCACAGATGCAGTACGATTTCTGCCTTTGTTGATTAGCCTGGCTTTTTACGTGGTGTGAGTGATTCCAAAGCACCACGAGATGGCAGTGCACTTGCTCTGCTGCAGGCAACGCGCAAAACATTTTCCGAAGGGAAAATGGGTGCACTTCACTCACAGGGACTGCCTGTGTACCACATGCCCATAGTATTGCTGCTTCAGAGTCAAGTGAAAACCTATCATCGTGCTTCCCCTGAAAGCTGGTAATGAATCTGCCCCTGGCAGGGCTTGTTGTGCTCCCTTATTCTGCTGGGGTACAGGTAGAGAGGAGGGGAGGGTTTGCAGAGGGATATTGAGAAGTGGCAAAGCTTGCTTTGAATATTTGTTTCTTGTGCTGCCGGGCCATCCTGGCTAGCAAGAAGGTGCTCCCTTCCTTCAGCACTGTTTCTTCAAGGGCTGCCCCTGCAACATACAGACAGTGTCTTCTCAACAGATGTTTTGGAAAATTGTCTGCAGTCCCCTTTTGCAGGGGCTTTGTGCTCCTTTCTTTGTGTGCTTGCAACCCTTTAATGACGACTTAAGTTGTTCTTTCCTTCCCTGCTCCTTTCTGGCTGGCATTTCTAATTGTTCCTTGTCTCTTTGAGTTTCTTTGCTGCTGCTGGTATTAGTTGAGTTCACTTTACAGTCCCTTTAGCAGGAACTGTAACAAGGAGTCCCAGAGTGGCTTTTGAAATGTGTTCTTTTGCATGACAAGTACGGGGCTTCAGTCTTTGTCCTATTTCCAGGCAAAGATGACTTTGCCAGTGGAGCAAACTGGGGCCAATGCCCATTGCTGAATACAACTTTGGAGCACCACAAGTTTAACAGCAGAGCAGGGAGATGACCAAGTGGTGCCTTGCTGCTCTGCCATGTGTGTGCCCTGCCATGCCATCTGTTAACACTACCTAGAGCTAATCTGTTTAATTTTCAGGCCATCTAATGGTATTACTGTATTAAGCCTGGAGAAAGTAGGTCTCTTGATTTTTAGTACAGGTCAACTTATTTTTGCTGTTCTGAAACAAGTTTAAAGCCAAGAACTGGCTTCCAAGTTCCTGAGAAACAAAAAGTTGAATTTGGGCTCACTAATCCCTTGTGAGGATAATGGGATTTTCTCCATTTGATGCAAAGGTTGAGGCTCAGGGGCATCCAGAGAACTAGTACTGAAACTGTGAATCATTTTCATCTTGTGCTCAGCTCTTTAAGACATGTATCCCTTTAAGGGGAGTACCATCCATATTAAAAATGATCTGCACACACTTCACAGATGCTCATGGTAAATGCACTGACATGCACATGACATCCAGTAGGATGGCCACACTCTTACTTTTAATTCAGTAGATAACTCCCCCTTCTCTGTTTTTTTTTTTCTCTTTTTCCTTATCCTATGTTCCATCTCCTCATCTCTTTATGGTTCTTTTGTCTTTCAACATCTATCTTAAGTCTTCTCTCATCTTCTCCTTTGGTTTCCTTCTCCTCTTCCACTACTTATGTTCTCCCTTCATGAAGATGGTCACCCAGGGGCCGTGAGCAGTGGGAGCATCTCTCAGACTGGCTCACTTTGAGAGCATCTGCTTTCTCTCATTTTTTCTGCCCTCTCCTCCTGTTTTGGCAATAGCAGCATGAACAGAAGTCTGAACCTTCATCAGAGCGTAGCAGTTAGAGCTTAAGCTGCCACGTGTATTCATGAGGGTAAAGCTGAGGGAGTAGGCTACAGAATGACAGAAATTCAAAGTCCCAATGAAAAAGATAAACAGCTGCTTTATTTTGGACCTAAGGAAACTGAGTCCCATATAGTTTAGACATTTCACAGAATCTCATAAAACAAATCAATTGTAGGGCTGGAAGGAGCAGTTAAAAGCTAGTGTGACAGCATTGCTGGTGCCAGCTACTCTGTGGTGAGATGGCAGTTGATCCCTAGCTCCCAGCTCTGGAATCTGGCACTTGATATTTTCTCTCTAGACGTACAAAAAACTTGGAAGAGCTTCTGGAAGTTACCTATCTTCTTTCTACCCTTTCTTGCCTTTTCATTTCTCACAGCAAGTTCTGTCTGTTTATGTATCATTTTCTGAGGCAGGGTTTGCTTCACAGCACTGTTTGGCCAGGCTCAGTCAGAGCAGTAAATAGCTGTTTTCCAATAAGTTCCTTGTAGTCCAGCTGCAGTTTGTTGGATTTATTCTGTTTCACTATGTTGTCCATTTATCTCCTGCGCTGTGTAGTCCCCATTGTGAAGATGCCTCTGGTTTGGCATTCTTTCAGGATATGTTACTTCTTGAGGCCCGGGGCTGGAATTTACCTGACAACCTGTGCTTGGCATTAGGCCCACCCAGCACCATGGGGTGCTTTGCAGAAGCAGCATTTCCCTCAAAGCCAGAGTGTTACAAATCCATAGTGAACCATGCTGTCCAGAGCTGACCCAGGGCAGAGGACAGGCTGGCTGAAATGGCAGCTGGCCTGATTTTCTTGAGAAATGGTGAGGAGCTCTCCCATCCTGCCCCTGCCCCTGCTTTGCAATGCCTTTTAGGAGCTCTTCCTGGCTCTGCACCTCCATCCCCTGCCTTGCTATACTTTATTCCAGTGACATCTTCTAGCCCTCTGCCACCAGGCTAGAAGACTTCCTGGCAGTCTGCTCCACCAGCCCCAAAGCAGAGCAGACCCTTTGCTCTGAGAGGCCACTGTGTAAGCAGAGTTGTGCTGGTTCAGGCAGGCTGTTAGGGAAGCCAGGGATGGGACAGTGGGAGTTGGGATGATAACTGCTCTGAGATGTTGTGTCTCATAATAGCAAAAAATCACAGCCCTCGCCTCTGCTCCTGCTCCACTCAATCCCTGCCCTCTGGAGACATTGTCCCTCCTGATCCTACCCTTTCTCTGCCCAACGTGTAAGAGTGGAGTAATGGCCAGCCCTGCCCTTTCCTCCTCTCAAGCATTTTCTAGCAGGAGAGAGTGAAAAGAGATTTATGTTGGGGAAAAAGGTTGGCGGAGGAGACTTTATGGTAGAAGTGGGTTGCAAGCAGAAGGTTAGGGGGTCTCAGGTTAAACCCTAAAAAGGGTGCTGTGTCCCAGAGGATGGGGATAGGGGGAGAGGGTCAAGGGGAAGTTCAGAATGTGTACAAATAAAGGGATTTCCTAAAACTCCTTTCTTCTCTCTTGGCTCCTAGGTTCACTATGTCCAAAGAGCTTTCATCTCATTCCCAGCCTTCTTTACCCCTCTGGTATCCACTGCTTCTCACTCCCCAACCCCAGACTTTCTCTGTTGTTGCTCAAAATGTGCATTTTACCTACACAGCCAAAAAACTTTGAAGAAGCTCTATTCTATTGTATATCCTCACATCAGTCTTCCTATTCTGTGCTGTGTGTCTGTGGTTCATCACAGAGCTGTGATTTTTAGGAAGTTGTACTCATGGACTTGCTTCCTCTACTAAATGCTGAGCTGTGTGTAAGGTCTCTGGTGGGGAAAGCAAGGTCATTAGCAAACTGCTGTTCAGAAAAGACATTTAAACTTGTGCCTTGCAAATGCCTAAGGTTGTAATGCTGGGTATGCAAGACAGATCCAAACCAAAAAGCTTCCTTCAATTGGTTTAAGGCTTGAGAAAGTACTTCCTGCGTTGCAGACAAAATGCAGGCATTCAGGAAGAAGCAATTATAAAGATTTTAGAAAGTAGTGATAGCCTAAATCCTATGTTGTAGCATAGATACTTCTTTTTACCACCTGGTCAAGTTTTGCATCAGAAAATGTAAT
Source organism: Corvus brachyrhynchos (assembly GCF_000691975.1). Classification (NCBI taxonomy): domain Eukaryota; kingdom Metazoa; phylum Chordata; class Aves; order Passeriformes; family Corvidae; genus Corvus; species Corvus brachyrhynchos. Next base: position 3,571,541 of record NW_008239139.1, on the reverse strand, counting down.
ATCTGTGGTCTTGGGCAATATTAGCCTTTTGGCATCTCTTGATGCTGGCAATGCTGAGGCAAATGTTCAGTGGCTGTTACTGTGTCCTTCCTGTGCAGTGTTGCTTTTTGACTGTCCTTCAAACCTTTTGGGTCCACTGGCAATAGAATGTTCAAGCTTGCCTGTGATAGTTCAAAGCAGTTCTGAAAATAGGGGAACTATAATTTCTGATCTTCTTGAAGGACACTGGTGTGTGTCCAGAGTTCAGCCTGTTTCAGCCTGTGTCAGGATCAAGTACAAAACCTGGTGGGCCAGCAGCAGCTTGTAACTGCTTTGTACAACTGAATGAAGATGCAGAATCTTTAAAAATAGGTTACTCTCCTTCAAATGCTGTATAATTGATATTAGAAAGTAAGATAATATGTAAGCAGCCTTCTTTACACAGCTGAACCCACACATCGTAACTACAACCACCCAATTCCCCAAACTTCTAAATAGCCTGATTGCAATCCTATCCACTAATGACTCTTACAGTTTCCCTGGCTTTAGACTTATGATAAATAACCTTTCACATTTTTCAAGTCTTTATAACAGCTTCCAGAAAATAACCAGACTTCACATGTAAGAAATCAACAGGAAAATACCTTGTAAAATGTAAATGCATTTTAAAAAAAAAATCATAGTTCATAAAACAATAAAAACAGAGCTCAAAACTGAGGTGGTTATCCCTTTACATGCCACCTTCAGGGTTCTGAGCTGTGATGAAAGGTACTTTTTCCCTCTTAATAAGAATATGTTTATTCCAAGGGCAGAATGCAGTTTATGAACTCCTTAGCTATTTATTTCCTGGGGCTTGAATTGAACCAGGTCATATTTGTTCTCCAGTTTCACACCTTGATTTTTTCTAAGGAAGTCACTGTTCTTCCTGTCTGTGATGAAAATTATGAAAAAGAGTCATCAGTTTCCACCTGAGTCTGAAGGCAACCATAGCTTGTAGCCATGTCAGGAGGTGTCTTGGTAATGTGCAGATCTGATGGCTGTTACTAAAACTTCAGTGGTAACATCATGAGTCACTGCACTGCTGGTCAGCAGCTGGTGCGGTAAAGGGGTGAACATTAAAGGTGCTTTTTTGTCATTGTTATTTTTTTTCCTCTGCAATGAGGAGTGGAAGTTTTTTGTTTCAGCTGGCATATCAGGATCACCTAGCACCCCAGGGAGGAATTTTCATACACACAGGCCAGCTTTAAATATTCCTTAATTTTAGTCCTGCCTCTGAAACTGTCCCATGCGATGCCTGACAGAACAAGGATGAGAGCCGTTATAAGAACTCCAGAATTTGTGGGTGGTGCTTTTTGTGTTGTTGTGTCGAGTACATTAGTACTTAGTTCCAAGTTAGATTAGTATTGTATTTTGTGACTGATGCCTGAGAAAATATCACTGCTTGTTTGTCCCAAGATGTTATCCATGTTTTATGGATGAATAAATACTTTGTTGACATTTAGAAATGTTAACCATTGCTTAAGTCAAAATGTCTTCATTTTGTGATTCTTACAAGCCTTTGAATATTTTATAAAGCATTTAATTTCATTTTTGTTGGTGCATAAATAAAGAGAGAGATGCTTAAAAAAATATTAAATAATGACTGATCTTAAGAATTGAGTCTTTTAGTCTAGACTAGTAATTTCTGTAAGGGACTTTGCACCTGTAATGGCTTTGAAATTGTCACAAGAAAACCTTTTAGTGAAAATGTATTTTATAAAAGATCCATTAGCTCAGTACCTTTGCCTTGGTAAAAAGAAGGGATTTGTGAGTGATAATAGCTCTCAAAAATATATGCCTTTTTTACATCAGGTTCTGTTTTAGGGAATTAGGTTTTCGGACACTGGAAATTTGCTGAACATTTTGTTGTTCCTCATCTTTGAAAAGTGCCTGTTACAGTAGCAGGTGTCAAAATCTGTAGATTCTATTTATTGCCCTTTACAAAACACTTATTACTGTAATATTTAGGGACTGTACATGGAGTAAGAAACATCAGGCAAGCTTTCTTGAAGGGGTTGGTGTCACCTATTATGCTAGCGTCTGTAAAGTGCTGTATAACTGTGGGAAATGGACAGAGGTATCAAAAAAATTATTTGCAGGAAAATGTAAAATATAGCTACTTAAAACTGAGCAACCCAGGGCTGTGCCCACATCAGATATTGCTGGGGAAGCACCCATGCTGTGACTTGTAGCTGCACCCTATGTCTTAATTCCCTCTGTCCCCAGTTCATGTGTCCCTGGCAGGTATCCCCACATGTTTTGCAGAGATGAGCATGCTAATACTGGATCTGCTTCCCATGTGATACTTGTCCTTCGAGTGAAAGAAGTACTGCTATTGTCTCCAGCATGGAGGAAAAGGGTTTAGCTGTTGCTTGGGGGAATTGCTGCCTGGGTGGCCCAGGCAGTGCCATGTTCCTCCTCCTGTGCAGTGGCCGGGTGCTCTGTGTGAGCACGCGGCTGGATCACCATGCAATGGGTGAGCAGCTGGCTCCACAAAGGGCTGCTCTGAATGGGGTGACATCAGGCTGGGGACCTGTCACTAGTGGGGCTCTGCAGGGCTCCATCCTCGGCCCTGTGCTCTTCAACATCTTCATTAATGACTTGGATGTGGGGCTGGAAGGGATACTGAGCAAGTTTGCAGATAATACAGAATTGGGAGGAGCTGTTGCTAGAGCAGGGAGGCCCTGCAGAGAGACCTTGACAAATTCGGGGACTGGGCAATCACCAATCAGATGAAATTCAACAAGGGAAAGTGCCGGATTCTGCACATTCCTGAAGCACAGTGCTTCCCCCTGATGGTTGGCTCTTGCAAAGGCTTTATGGACAGGCAGAATTTTCCAGTGACTAAAGGTGATGCTTCTTCCCACAGCATCCTGCAGCTTATTTAGGGAAAAAACCCCTAAAAAGCAAAATACAAAAAAACCCCTAGACAAACAAACCCTCTTCCCCCTCCACCCTCTAAAACACCTCCATAAACAGATGCCCTGGTAAGCAAATTAAGCAAGTTTAATAGCATCAGATGTTAGTGGAAACTCCTGTAAGCATTACTTTATGTCTTTAAGACTATTTCATTTCTAAATGAAAATTTCCTTTTAAAACTTTACATCTATTTTTGGAATTATTTTAAAAGTTGATGTTAAGAGTTATCAGTGAAACTAAAAGTTAACTTCATCTAGTTTTAACAACACTGATTTATGTGTATATTTGTAAGTTTTTAATCCAGGGGGTGTCACATGTTGACCCTTCATGAACCTGAATCTAGTGCTTGAAGTTCCTTCCAATTTAATATTCCTGAGACGAAAATAATCTTGACACTGATGTTATCTGGATGGGTGGTTAAGATAGTAAATATTAGATTGTCTCTTTTAGCTCACCAAACATTCTATTTTATGCCCACAGAAGAACTGTAGTCCAGTCTGCTGTAGAAATACCAGCAGTGACACAATCCCAGTATAGTGTAAGGGTCCCCTGAAATAATGTCTGCTTGACATAGTTTCTGCCTTCCTGCCTTCCCTATGGGCTGGATCAATGGGTTGAGAGCAGGTGGACACTTAGGCCCCATAGTCCTGCACGGAATTGACTGTGATGATGAAGTGGACCTTCATTTTTGTATTGAAGGCTGATGCTAATTCCTCTTCCCCATTAAGAAACTGCCACCAAAGAGCAAACTTATTTCCTTGTGTTTTGACAGAAGATGAACAATTGCATTTGCAGAAGCAATTTGGGAGAGTGTCAAAGCTGTCAGCACAACCAGAGGTATCTTTCACTGTGTGTGTTCATGTACACAAGCTTTGCATTTTGAAGGTATCAGCTTTTTCCTTCCCGTGTAATCTGGTATTTGTGGAAAGATAGACATGTACAGGACTGCAAGGAGTGACTGCAAGTCACTGGCCAGACTCCTGGTTTGTTTTTTTTTTTTTTGGTAGCTTTAGAGGTGAGAGGATTCTCAGTGGCTGACAACAGATTTATCTTCAGGGAAAATGGCTGGGGGATAGATTGTGATCCCTTGCTGCCTTGTGCCATCTATGGTCCTGTACATCACTGCAAAAGGGACTTTACAGTGCTACCATTTTGATCTGGTGGCATTCTGCAAGGCCCAGTGAACGGCTCTGCGTGGTGCCAGGACAGTCTGGTTTTCTTTCTAAATAAACTCTTCTAGTATTACGCTGTACAAGAAAGAGCTACACCAGGATTTCAGGGGCCATTGGTTCAGCTTGGTCTCCCTTTTGATGCACAGTACAGGACATCTTTGGGACACCAGAGGTGATCCTGTGCCTCTCTTTGCTGCAGGTGATGGTGGCGCTGTTTGGGTCTTTCACTTGTCCCAGGGAAGTTCTCAGCAAGTGGTTGTGCACAAGGGAGGGCGGGTGTGTTGTACTTGCTTTGAGGTGTGTGTGTGTGTGTCCAAGGTGAGCTGTGCTTGCACTGGAGCTGGCATATTTGTGGCAGCAGACAGGGTTGGGGGATGTGATTGATTTAGGCTAAACTCATGGAGGACGAGGGATGAGGTTCTATATTTTTGTGGCTCTGTGAGTCAGGCTACTTGGATTCCACTCGTAATCCTGCAGCTGTCCTCTGTGACCATAACCTGTTCGCACAACATCTTTGTGCCTCAGTTGTCTTGTTGATAAAAAGGGACTGCAGCTTTTTGCTCTATGGCAATGAGGATAATAAAAGTCAAAATTATTTTGAGATCCCAGGCTGAAAGCACTTATGTAAACACAAAACGTATCATTATGTTTTGTTGGAAAGCAAAAATTTGTTTTTAATTGTGCATTGTTTGAGCAATCAGTTTCTTGTAGGAATACAGAAAGATCACAGCTTTTCACATCATTTGAAAGAGGCGGTTGGTAGCAGTGTAACAGCACATACCTTAGAAAATTCAAGCACAGTCATCCTCCATGGAAAATTCTTCAGATTTTGCCCTTTTATCTTTCCTTTTCAATTCTGAGTTTCTTCTTGGCATGCCCTGCAGATAATATCCCTGCCTGAAGAGATGCCCCCCTTCCCAATACCCAAATTTTCATTTTCTCACATCAGTGGCTGTATATTAAGGAGTGGGTGGTAGAGGGAAGGATATTATTTGACAGCTAATATTGTAAATTCTGTCTAATATGGTTTGTATATGGAAACAGTAATAGCCACTGCTGCTGTGGTTTTGTTGCTGCAGGGGAAAATGCAGTAAACAGGACTTACAGAGGAAGATCTGGCAATGAAGAAAGGCCTTGGGATTTCGTTTGTTCCTCCTGTGCTACCACTAAATCTCCCTTCTCATGTTACTGAAATAAAACATAGATCTAAACAGATCCTGGCATGCCATGGATGTACCACATGAAGGCAATGTACATGGATAGCGGTTCCCATTCAAATTTATCTGTACTTTCCACTGTTTGTGAAAAACAATGACATGGAGTTTCATAATACCTTCCATTTCAAGTTCTCAAAGCACCCTCCAAAGACATGAGATTGCTCATCTTTATTCTTCCCTGTGGTAAGTTAGCATTATTGTTCTCCTTTAACAGGTGAAGGAGATGGGGTGCTCCATAACCACTTTGGAAGCCAGCAGCAAAATGGAGAAGAATGCACATTTCTGCCCATTTGCTTTATCCATCAGGCTGTACCTTTTCCTTGGAACCTCAGCAGTGTCTGCCACTGCACATCATTTATTGGTTCCCTTGCTCACAGCTCCATGTTTTCCTTCTTTGCTCTTTGCTTTCATCAAGGCACTCAAGCATGTCAAAGACTGCAGAGCACATATTAAGGAAAAAGACTGTAAAGGAATAAGAGGCAGCTTCATGGCTTATTAAAATAAAGCAATGCATTTTTTGTGTGGCCTGGCAGTAAAAGAAGGAAACAAGATGGTGTTCCTGCTCTCCTTCCTTTGCATATGTAGGCTGTGCTCCTTGAGATCCTTGGAGGAAGGTGCTCCCTGGCTTCCAAAGCTGCTTGAATACATGGTGTGGTAACAGAACATAAATCCTGTATTTTACTACAATGCCATTTCCAGAATCACTGAGGAATATTTGATTATCCAGAAAGTTGTATGACATAGCCTGGAGACATCATGAGTGTGTTTTTGAACTGGTCAGCTTTCTTTTCTCTGCATGTCCACTGTTTCATGTCTGAAGGTAGGCTGAGAGAGGGCAGTGGGCTTTCTCAGCTGGTCTAGAGCTCTTTATGCTTATCACGTGTGTCATTTTCCCCAGGGATGCTTGTGTTTTTGTACAGCACCAAAGTGCTTTTCAGGGAAGCATTTTTGAAGGTGAAGCAAACGTTTGTTTCTTAAGCCTTAACACTGTTGTGACTCAGGCAGGGCTTAACAGGTGTTTTTCTTAACTGAGTTGGCCTGTTACTGCTGGAATGAACCGCAGTATTTGCACGTTTAAGAACAGTTCACATCACAGATTGGACTCTCTAGACCTTTATGCCTGAACTTAATCTTTCTCTCCTCAATCCTGAGTGTTACCTGTCTATTGTTTTGTCTTTCCATAGTCTCTTAACATGACCAGTGTCATATCCTCAGTTGCAAATCTCTGTGTCATCTGGGAAGTACAATATCTCTGACTGCCTTCTCCATTTTCTTGAATCCAGTCATTGTGAAAATCTCAGTGATCAAATGTATTTGTTTTAGTAAACAAATATTTCAGCACCTCTGTTCTTCTCTCTAGCTGAGGTTTTCCTGATGACCACCTCTATTATCTGGGTGATGATATGCTGCTTTTTCTGTGGCCACCTGAAGTTTGGCCCTTTAGGACTTCTTAGGATTGGAAGTCAGTAGAATAAAATAAATTGAGAGAAGATGTGCTGTAACCTAATTTCTGCCTAAGTTAATTAAACTAAATTTTATTTCTCGGACTACAGTGAAACAAAATACAGTGAGAGTTTTCCAAGCGTCTTCAGAAGCCCCCAAGGTTTTTTCTTCTTATGATCTCTGTCCAAGGAGGCCCACTTGCTGCCTTTACTCAGGGTTTCTCTTGTGAGGACTTCTGCTGCTTTCTATCTGCAGTGCACCATCTGGACACTGGCTCCTCTCCTGACTTGCAGCATTTGAACCTCGGAAACCCTTCAGTAGAGGCAGCTGTGATCTGGCCAGTCCCCAGCTCTTGCTGACAGGGTCACTTTTGTTGGTTTTTTAAATTTCATTCTGTGGAAAGGGTTGACTGCCTTTACTGACAAGTCTGAAAGATCACAACCATTGTTTTTAGTGTTGTGGTTGATCATTTTCAGATAGCACCCCTGTGTCCATCCTTGGCTCATTTGCCCCTTCCCATGGCTGGATTGAAGAGTGTCTAATTCAGCCTGGCAGTGCTGAGTGTGCCTGTGTAAGGCTCTACAGCTGTACCACTTGTGCCTACTCCAAATATTTGTTCATCCTAGTGTGTAACTTCTCTCAGTGTCTGACTGGTTGCAGAAGGGTTAACTAGATGCAGGCTTAGTCTATTTGTACATGAGATTCCGAGGCCCAGATGGTGTGCTTAATTACTCTGGCCAGCTCTGGCACTATCCCACTCCTGAGGGAATTAAATGAGGAATGGTATGTCAGAGACTGTTCCTTTTCGTTCTCCCCAGAGCACTTTGGTGTTACAAGCTCCACAACACATTAGGCCTAGCTCAAACATCCCCAAGACAAAGTGGCTTTGGGGTGCTGGCTGGCCCTTAGCTTCGCAGCTGGGCTTTTACACACTCTGTGTGCCATCAGGACTGCCCTGGGAGTGCCTCATTACAAGTGACTCCAGGACACCATTTTCTTTGCTGGAGCAGTCAAATTCCAATCCATGAGTATGGCTGTAATGCTCACAGCTCATAGAGCCTCAAATGCATGATCAAAGCTTGCTCTACAAGGTTTATTTTTAATCCTGTCTCCCTGTTCCTTGGTATCACATGCATGGAAACACACTGTCTTGGTGGCTTTCTTGGCAACATACCTGCCTTTGGACAGAACTTAGAGGGCTGATCCCCATTTGCTGTCAGGAGGGAAAACCCAAACCACATCCCCAGGATGTACAGTCTCTATTTTTGCTTCTTGCGTGTGTCTGCAGAGCGAGGCTGAACATCAGAGGAATGCAGATGCCCCCATGGCAAAGGTACGAGCCAACCCCAGATGGTGCAGCTCAGCCTTTCCCAAGGAGTTATGGCCTGGCTGCAGTGGTTGAGTCCCAGGCTGGATCTGCTCTTGCTTGCAGTGCCAGGTCTGGTGATCAGCTGTTAGGAGGAAGCTGGCTGTTCTTCACTTAGCAGAGCAATGACCAACAAACATCTGCCACGATGTACTTCTCACATTCACTCTTCCCATATCCACTGGGAATTTTAAGTGACAGAAATTCTAGAGAATGAACATTTTTAGCTGGGACTGGTGCAGTTAGAATTGCATTAAAGATTATTAAGGTACTTGAAATTTTGAAATCCTGTTTTCAGACCGAGCCTGGGAGGCATTCTGCAGTTGGCAGAGATTTGTCATACTTGCTTTCTGGTCTGAAAATTTTTCTTTTTCTTTTCTTTCCTATCCTATTCTTTCAAATAAGAGGAAAGTTAGTTACTTATTCCTGAGAAAAAGAGGAGGGTATGTCTTTTAGGTGCTGATGGTTTCCTTAAGCTGTTTTTCAGTGGTAATGGCAGATGTTTGAAAGTTGTGATTTAGGCAGTAATGCTCCTCACTGGAGAGTGATGTGTGGCCTTTTTCCAAAGGAAATTTGGTTTGATTTTACCACACTATTAGCACTGAAAAGCACATACTGAGCCTGTACTGTGGAGTGTTTTTCCTGGGCTTAAGTGTGCATCTCAGAAATGAGGCACTGTACGTGAGTGAGTTAACTTCAGTCTGCAGTCAACTGGGTGGGCCTCAAAAGGGCTTTAAAAGCACAGGCTGTTTTTCACGGGCTTGAAAAACTTAAGGTAAGAAAAGTGTGTCCCATAGTGCCTGCTGTTCCACTAGTCAAAATGCCCTTACTGCCTGGAGAAATGCACTCAGCTCTAGAAGTGGAGAGGGCATGAATCCTTTTTCCAGGTCTGTACTTCACAACTCCTATTTAGTGTGTCTGACTGGTGCTGGGCGAGCTGGAGTGTGAGTGCAGTTTGTTATGGAAAAAGTCGCCACTGGGGAACAGCACAGGGCCTGATCCAAACGGTGACTAATTTTTATTTGACCACTTTAAGGGGTTTTCAAAATCCCCTGCTGAATGTGTAGAGCAGAGATTTTAATAGGAGAATTAACACAGCCCCTGAGGATGGCTGTTCTCCACAAAAGTGCCTTGACTAAGGTCAGATGCAGACTGAAGTCCCCAGTCTCCTCAAACTGCCACTAACATGAGTCCACACACTTCTCAAACAAAATTTGGTGAGAGGATAGCACCATTTTGGTGGTTGGTTTAGCCAACTAGTTTCTCTATTTTTGGACACTTTATATTCCTGTGGCTTTGAGAGTATCTCTTGATACTCTGCTTCTTTCTCATGAAATGAGCAGATATAGACACTGTAAAAAAAAGTAAATGGAGAAACTCATATTGCATTTGAGTGTGAATGCCAATGTTGTCTCGAGCCACACATGCACTCATGTCTCTGGTCCATGCCTGCTGTGAGGATCTCCTGGTTTGTTACAAGGACATGAGAGAGGGATGCTTTTCAATGGGATTGTCCGAGCTGTAGGGCACAACTGCTGGGCCTTGGGTGTCAGTGGAGAAGGGGGACATGTGTCACTTCAGGCACAGGTTTCTGGCTTTGTCCTCTGCAGGTTGGTCAGCTGGATCCAGTCACACCCTGAGTGGGACAGGCAGGGTGGCTGTGAGGGGTGTGTAAAAGCTGGCAGCCTCCTTCCCTGTCAGACGGAGCCTGGGAGCCTTTTGCAGCCAGCCCTGGAAGGCGATAATCATGAGAGGGATAATGGCTTGTTTCAGGTTAATAGATCCTGACAGCCTAATTTCCCCTGGTGAAAATAAAAGGGAATAAATCTTACAAATACTGTAAAATCAATAGCTAGCAGTGAAGGGGCTGACAACAAGACCCTATATCCACAGCACGTTTTTTTTGTGAACTGTTCATTTCACTTTCATATGGATGGGTTCCCTGTGGCTTTGCTAGAGCCATGTAATCCTCCATTCTCCCTTCTGTCATGCTGTCATAGGTTAGCAAGCATAGTCCTGGAAGGGGATGTCCTTGCTAAGGGGTGCTTACAGTTTCCTCTGGGAACTGATAGAACCTATCAGCTGGCCAGTTTGAATATGGACAATTCTTTCCCCCCCCCCCCCCCGGCAGGGCTGGGGGCAGCCAGAGCAGCTCGACTTCCCCCCCCCTCCATTGCGGCCAAGATTTCAGCAAAGCGGCACCTCTGTCCGGCAGAGGTCAGGTGACCAACAGCTGACCAACATCGATAAGCCACACAGCTGCCAGGCCGAGGTGAGATTAACCCTTTTTATTGCTGTGAAGAGCTGAAAACCTGAGGGAAGAGAGAGAGGAGATGCTTAAAGCTGAAATTCTGTTGTGAAGCTATGATATATCAGAGTATCCTGTTGTAATTTCATGAAGATATGGGGGGTGGAGTGTTCAACTCGTGAGCAGAAGCACCTGCGCTGAGATAGGCAGATGCTGACGCAGCTGTAATTTCATGGGAAGTTTTGGACAGGGAGAGATGAACCAGATGAGGACTTTTGCTCCAAACGGGAAAGGAGAAAACCTCAGTCCGTAGAGATGAACCAGATGAGGACTTTTGCTCCAAATGGGAAAGGAGAAAACCTCAGTTCCTAGAGATGCTCCCAGAGATAGTCCTAACGATGAAGATGATGAAGACCCTTTGCTCCCAGGGAAGGAGAAGGGCCTCTGTTTTTGTTTCTGAACGGCTCAACCTTAAAATTGTACCCCAAAAAACTTCAAGAGTGGACCCTCGAAAGCAGTTGCGGGAAAAGCTGCAAGTCGGGGGAAAGGACTCACACGCAGGCAGAGAGACTCCTCTTCCTAAATGGACTGAACAATATTTGGAAGTGGGCGGCTGTCTCGTTGTGATAATGTTTTCATAGCATGAGCAAGAAGAGACTTCTCTTTCTAAATGGACTGAACAAGGTTATTATGGAAGTGGTAAACAGACTGAACATCTTAAGGGTTGTCTTTGAACATTGTCAGTGGGAGAAGGGAGGAAGGTGGGGGGAGGAGGAGAGTTCTGAAGGTGGTATAATTTTTTTTTCCTTCTTTTAGGTCTGTTAATAAACTTCTTTATATTCTTTCAAGTTTGGTGCCTGCTTTGCGTTTCTCCTAATTCTTATCTCACAGAAGATAAACAGTAATGAGTATTTTAGACCAAACCACTACACTAAATTGGTGTTTCTGCCCGGGAACAAACCCAACCCGCTACACATGCCTATCTCTTCAGTGCTTGTGTTTTACTCACCTGGAAGTAAGGAATCTGAAGCCTTGAGCTTGTTGGAGGGGAGTGCGGCCTTGCTGGGGGAAGATCCACAGTGCTCTCACCTGTTGTAGGCTGCTCTTCCCTCTTCTCATTGGCATGCACAGCTAACCTGGTTACAGGTCTTTCTCTGTAAATAGTTAACTGTATTCTGACCCTCCAAAATAACCAAGCCATGGGACCCTTTGCTCACCACTCTGTGGCTGTGCTCTGTAGAGGAAGACCACACCCTCTGTTATGTTATTGACCTGAGATACTGACAGTTACCATTGCATTTTTTTGCATTCCCAAGGTCAGGGTTTTTAGGATTCGTGCACTGAGCAGCCAGAAGCTTCTCTAGATAAATCTGCAAATTTACTGAGTATAGTCTGCAATGAGTTGGGATTGGCAGCATTACAAAAATAGAAGATCATTAAATAGGTAGTAGTAAGACAGAGCTGTGGGATCCTTGCTGGCACACGCTTCACAGGCAGAGGCACAAACATCTCTTTGCACAAGGTAAGCTTGAGGAGGACCTCAAGCTCCAACCTTGAGGAACTCCTGGCTCCTTGGGCTGGCAGGAACATGGACTGAGCAGTCTTCCCATAAGACTGTGCATGCAATCTTGAGGAATAAAGCTTGGGATGGAGTGTTTTCTTGCTATTCGATTCCTTGTGAATGAAGATCAGTGGGATGTATGGTCTCTGTTCTCCTGTGGACCCTGCTTTAAAGCCAAGGTGAAGGAACTACATGTTTCCCAGTTTTCAAATACTAAGGACTATTTAGGTTGGTAAAAACTGTGGAAAATAGTTACTATCCTATCAGAGATGAGAATCACGTAACAAGGTATTAAGAGAAGCCCGTGTGAGTGGTTAATCCAGCCTCTCAATTACAGGGCTTTGGCTCTTACCTGTCAAAGTATTTACTCTTGCACTTTTGCGTAAAGTTATGTCCTTCCTTAAAAGGAAAGAAAATTCTCACTTCCTTTGCTTTCTGGATGCAGACATTTTAGGGCAAAGCCAGGTGAACTCTTTTCCCCAGTCAGTTCCAGTTTCCCACTTCCTTACTGCTGAAGGACACTCAGAGACAATCAGCTTCTCTTATGTCAGGGCACTGTCCAGGCAAGGGCACTGCCTTGATCTCAAACTCCTGCCTCTGAAACAGGCTTCCTCCGTGATGTTGAATTACCTCTTGAGTATTTCTTCCATCAGATGGCTTCTTCCTTCTGTTTCCCTTTTCTGTCTCTTCATCATGTAGTTTTTAGACTGTTCAGGCTTGCTGTCGTCACTGTCTAAGTACGGTGCCCATTCAGTGATATCCTCTGCTTTGCTGGCATTTCTGTTATTACATGTAGAACAAAAGTACTGGTGGGAGAAGCCTTGTGAAGGTTTTTTTCCACTGACAGTTGATGTTCCCTTTGAGATTTTCTTCCCCTGCCACCTGCTCTGTGTTCTGTTATCCCCTCTCTTCCCCTGTGTATTTGCCATTTATAGTGCTGATGACTTGGTGCTATGTGTTTTCCTCTCTTGTTACCATCCAGGGGCTGTGGGGACACTTTGCATAAAGTAATTCAAACTGAAATGTATTTTTAAGAAGAGAGGTATCGCTCTTGGTATTACATCATGCACACAAAGACTAAAATCCAGAAAGGGCTGGTCATTTGCTGCTTGCTGTGGGCTTTTCCCTCAGAGCAAGAGAGAATCTCCATTCCCTTTTTACCACTAGGAATTATGTTGATTTCAAGTGGTACCAAATGAGGACCAACATTAATGAATTTATGCACTGAAGTCTAATTTGTACAGGTAGTTATGTTTCTTTGTAGCACTTTTTGGTGGAAAAAAAAAATCGAGAAATGGATGCCTTAGAGTTTTACCTCTGCATTGTGAAAGGTAAACAAAAATCAACATGCTGCAGGCAGTCTGTGTTTACAGACAAGAGTAAGATATAAGACTGGGCAGAGAATCCCCCAGTGGCTCCTAGTCATAGTACATATTTTCCTCTGTTGAAGTAACTAATGAAATAATCATAGTATTTAACAATAATGATAATAGGTGGCTCACAAGTAGGTTTTTCAGTCAAAGATTACAGCACTCCTTTCTTACTGATGTATTTGTGGTAGAAGATACATAAGCCCAGGACAGTAAAATACTTTTCAAATGTCCTTCAGCAAATAATCAGTGCCAGCCCTGGGAAATGGGATCACTAGTGATGTACTTCAGTGGTTGCAGAGATAGTTTTGTGGAGGAAGGGTCTACTGGGTGGAAAAATGGATCTGTAGTCATGAAGGTACAGAAGCATTTGGCGTCCTTGGGAGAGCTGGAGCCTCTTTGTTCTGTGCAGCCCATGGGAAATGAAAATGTTATCCTTGTGCCAAAGGATTTTTCAGGTCAGTGGAAATGGCAGAAGGAAAAATAGAGGTACAGAGTTGGAAGTGGATCTCTTGACTTCCCACATCTCTGTGAGATGTATGCAGGTGAACGCTGAGTATGCACTGCTGATGGTAGTCCATTAGCTGTGTTCCAGGAATAAAGCCTCCTTGGATATATCAGGCTTTAATTCTTGGAGAGAGCTGAAGAAGGTGCTTTTGATAAGACTGACTTGTAGGAGTGAACCTTCCCTTCTGCTTTGGGGTTCTGCACCTCAGACACAGCAGTCTGGCATTTCAGGAGGTGGCTGCTAAGCTGTAACTTGTAAAAGGTATCAGAAGGCATAACAGAGGTCATGACTGGGCTGCAAATGTGTGGGAAGCTGGGCTGTGAAGGGACAGCTTGGGGGAAAACGGGGTAGTGCGAGTCTCGCACTTGCTCTCTGACACCTACCAGATGTGTGGAAGTCATTTGTCTTGAGTCATTCACCAGGTCAGTGACAGAGCCAGAAATAGAATGCAGGTCTTCTGATTGCTAGAGCCACCATCTTATCTCCAAAACCATATTGCTTCTCCAAAGTTACTTCAAAAGAAAGCAAAGCCCCAAGGGATCTTGCACTTTCCTACCAAGCCAGCTCTTTGATGTGGCCAGGCAGGTGCTCTTGAATCATTGCTGTATATTCAAAATCTGTGGCAGGTCCGTTTTGAACAAGAATTAAAAATGAGTTTTTCATGTGGTGAGGATCTCTTGCTATGGCAGGCAGAGGCAGGACCGCGATGCTAGAGATAAAATGAGTTATCTCTTTGCACTGCAGCTTTCAAGGTGACCTTCACGTTAAAAAAACCCCACTTTGAATGTAAATCAAGAAGCCTTATGTATTTGTTTATGATTTAGGAAATGCAGTTTAAATATGTGCTTTACAGACACCTAAGAGAGAACCTCTAGGAAACTTCTGCAGGTGTTGTGACTCATACACTATTCAGCATAACGATGTAAAATCACGCAGACCTCACTGGTGTGGAAATCAAGCCTTGGGAGGATTTGTTAAGCAAGAATCTTAGCCTAAGTCCTCTGAATTCAATCCTCTGGAGTTTCAATCAGACCCTGCATGCATTTTTCCTGCTCCTCACCTCGATGTTGTGTTCTAACTGCAGCTGTGACCTGTGTCTTGCTGTGGATCTCCAGCAATTTGTGCAGGTTGTGTGCTTGTGTGCTAACCATATCCTCTTCTGAGAAGACTGCCTTCATAGACTGTTTTTTCTCTGGTATGACACTTCTCTATACAGCACCTTTCCCTTTTAGGCCTCCCATTACATTCTCAAGGAAACCTGGATGCCGGCGAGTGCTAGGTAAGGCATGAATAATCATGGTTGCAATTTAAAGGGTCTTGTAGCTTTGCCATATTGATGAGTGCAACAGTGGAAAGTGGGCACCATGAGCATGCCACAACAGGCAGAGCAATACAGAAAGTGTTGATTTTTCTTTCAGCAATGAATATTGTGCTCAGCAACATCAGCTGGGGGGTGTTCAGTGCTTGCCTGATACCAACTGCATCCACTGTGAGGTAGCAGAGGCTGAGCACAGCCTGCAGGAGCCCTCCTGCCATGCTACATCATATCTGGGGCTGGTAGTGGTGGGGCAAAACCTGTCCAGTTCAGTGCTCCTCTGCTTCATCCCATGCATCCATGAAACGCTGGACATTCAAAGATTTTGGCTTGGGATGATTTATATGCTACTTCTAAATCCCCTTAGGACGTGGTGAGGGGTGAAATGTATTTTGCATGCGTGCCATTCTATTACTGTTTTATTTCCTGAAAGAAGGTAAATTTGGGGTGGGGCTGCAATCAAAACAAAAACCATAAAGAAGTCCTCAAGTGCCAACAGAAGTTGAAACAGTGCTTCTGGGATGGGACATCTGTTCTGCTGCTGTCATGCCTGTGCACTCCCCTGAGTGGGATCTCATAGTCTCATTGGCTTTTGCTGACTTGAAACCTTTTTTTTATTTACATCTTGGATGAATATTTGTCTTGATTTGGCATTTATTGACTATTTAATATTTAAACATACTTAATAATTCCTGAAATGAAACCATTTTCATGTAAATATGGGACTTCTAGTCTCAGCAAGGGCAGGCATCAGCAGTAAAAAGATAAAAAGCCCAAAGTAGGGACAGTGTCAGTACAAAAACCATGGTTCCCTGTCTCAGTAAACGTGTTGTGGGCTTGTCTCTGCTCTGGCAGCAGCAGGGCAAAGGCTCCTCTGGGAATGCAGTGCTGCACTCAGCTCTGGTATCAGAGGGCTGGATACAGTCCTGATGCCACCCCCTTGACTAGGGCAGAGATGAGGGCAGTCAGGGATGGCTCCCTCCCACTCTGTTCCTGTCCCTGGGGATGTCGGGTGGGGCACCAGCTGTGCCCCCTCTGCAGGGGTGTGGTAGAAGGTGATGATGACATGGCCTCTGGCATGGCAGTTTTTGTCACTTCACAGTCTCCTCACAGATTTCACTTTTAGACCTGACACTGTTTCCTTCAACTCTCTCCAAGCTGTTATTTATCCCTTGCTGTCAGGAGCCAGCTCTCTGCTCCAGCTCCATTTGGGTAGAGCTTTTTTGAAGGCAAATTTCTTGAGCCTCCAAGTCTCTGCCGCTGAAGGTGCTTCCAGCATGAAATTTCCAGCCTCTCATTCACCCTGCAAACATGGGCTGTCCAGAGAACTGTTTTGTGCAGAAGTTCCCCCTAAATCTAGTTAGAGTAATCCTGAGAAGGTTTAAAACAAAACAAACAACAACAAACACACAAAGAAAAAAATACTCTGTAGAACTATTCTGCTTGTACTAAGTTAGTTCTGTGTCAGGCAAATTTACTTAGTGGGGCATGAGAGATTCTCAAATTTAGTGTAAGTACCAGAAACCTCCTCTTTATAAATAAAGATGTGGAAATAGCTTTCCATCAGGAAGCAGCTCTGAGCTGTACTGCCACAGTGTACCCTAATGCATGGTTTCCTTGATTTTTCTTTGTTTTCCTCTTATACTTTCCAACGTACTTGGTGAATTCAAGTGTTTAGTTGTGCATCTTAGGAATCAAGATGTGCAGTTCACATTTTAGCCACTTTCAGACCTCTGGGGTGCAGACAAAGAGCTTAGCATGAAAATAGTAAGATTTGCTCCCATGTATCTAAACAATGGGATTGGGAATTCTTCATAGCTCTTTGCAGCAAGAGCTTTGTTGGTGTTACAACTGTCTGTCAGGGTAGGGCCTGAGCAGCTGTCATTTCCCAACTTGCTCCTGTTTCCTTGGACAGTAAACCTAGGCAGATGGGAATGCAGTGATTTCCCCGCTTAGGTGGACCCCAGGACTTGGAGGTGTGCTGCAGAATGCACCTTCCCTTCAGTGAAGATGAAGCCAGAGACAACTAATTCAAATGTGGTTTTCTACCTCTTTTTTTAATAGCTACTAGGAAGTATTTTAAGAGCAACATGTGTCTTTGCTCAAATCCAGTGACGACTGTTTTCCACCTGGTGAATGCTTTCACTTCACGGAATCTATTGCTCCTCTTGGCTATTTGGTGGAGCCTAATAAGCCCTATCCTGAGAGCTATTTATCTATGTCCTGATGCTGGGAACACTGACAGTCAGTCTGGAGAGCGTGTGCTCTGCATGCTGAGCCGCGTGCTAAAACAGCATGCTGCAAAATATGCATCCTATTGTCTGTGCAGGCACACAGTGAGCCTACATAAAAGAAAGGATGGGGAAAAGCCCACAGGAAAATAATCAATTGTTTAGCAGCCAACACTCAAGAAACTCTGTGGCTTATCTAAGAGCAAAGAGTGAGAAACTCCTTGCTCTGAGAGAAACTGTGGTTGTGGTAATGGAAACGTTATTGGTCCTTAATGTTTCAGACTATTCAGAGCAATAAGGAAACTTCTATCAGTTTTGAAGTTCATATGGCTTCATTTTTTAAATCAAAAAAATCATTGGAGGTTTTGGGGAAGTTTAGATTGTGAATTTGAAGCTAAATTTTAGAGATTCAAATCCCTGTGCATTTGGAAGGGTCTGAAACTTGAACTGAACCTTGTAGCTTTGAAGCTTCCTTATGCATTTGTAATTTTTTTTTTTTCCTGTTTCCCCTTTAAATCAAAAAAATCATTGGAGGTTTTGGGGAAGTTTAGATTATGAATTTGAAGCTAAATTTTAGAGATTCAAATCCCTGTGCATTTGGAAGGGTCTGAAACTTGAACTGAACCTTGTAGCTTTGAAGCTTCCTTATGCATTTGTTTTTTTTTTTTTTTTCCTGTTTCCCCTCCATTTTTCACTCCCTGTGATCCATCAGTGATCTCCAAAAGTCAAATCCAGTATCCATTGGAGGCAATGTAAATTTCTGGTGATGTCAAATATCATTGGTTAATCTTGTTAATGATTGTTGTGGATTTTTTGTATTTTGTCATTGTTTGGGCTTTATGAAAAACATGTTCTATACCCTTTATGTTTTGTATTAAATAGGGAATAGACCAGTTGTGATGGTCTTTGTTGCATACACAGACTTTGTAAGCCTTAATATTGTTACAAGGAGTAGAATTTTTGTTTTTTTTAGCTTGTGACAATTAAAATTGTCTTTAACTTAAAAAAAAAAAAAAAAAAAGCTGATCTCCCTAGCAGTCTGATAGATGACAACTGAGATACCTGGATAGCTGCACACTGAACTTGTAATGTCGCAGGGGTTGCAGTTGCCACACATCTGTTTTTCACTCAAACCTACCAGGACTGGGAAGTCGCTGGTGTCCATGCTAATGAGTGATTTGTATGCCAAGTCTCTTTTGGGCATGGAAGGGCTGGACATGCAAGGAAAGATGAAAAAAATGGACCAAGGCTTGATTTTCAGCATTCTTTTTCAATTGTGCCACTAGGGCTTTGTGGCTGCTTCTTTCATGGTTGAACAGGTGATGTGCCAAAACAACACCAGTGAGTGGCACCTCTTGGTCCCACTCTTCTCTCTGGCAAATGTGAGGGTTTGTGTGGAGGCCAGTGGAGCACCCTTCCCAAGCAGGGGATTCAGCTCTGAACTAAAGGCTCCCCACATGTACCTTGTTCATGCTGGGGACTGGCGCTGAGGAAGGAGACAAAGGGACTGGTAGCAACAGCTTTGGCAGCATTAGCAAACATAGTGGGTTGGGAGAGCTCTGCAAAGCTTGACAATTAATGTGAGTTGCTTCTTTTCACAGGCCTGAATCTTGGGAACCCTCCCACCTGCCTTTGCTCAGTTTTCATAGGCTGAGCTGATGTGATTTCGAACCCTTTCCTCTGCATAGATTTCTTTACTGTCCCTTCCTTTGACTCCTCTGGGACATAATCACTCCCAAAAGTCCTAGGTCTTCAGGGCCAGTTCTGTTCCTCACAAAATATACCATGTAAACCCATCTTTTCCCAAGTCTTCAGCTTTATGATTGCTCCAGCTGATGGCTTATTGCCCTGGGACATTTGAAATACTTAATGCACTGTCTGAGGGATTCCAAGTCAGTTATCCTTCAGCTCACACATCACTAGACACGTGACAAAATCAATGAAGTACTAAAAACATTTCTCTGCTTCAGCTTTTTCATTCTATTGGCATGTTCCTTGTGGTTTGGGTTCTCTTGTAAGGCCAGGATTCTTCCTGGTTTTCTGTACATGCCCTTTCCTCTGTAGTCGAGTATCTGTGGCATCTTCTAAGTGGGTGATGAGTAAAATTTGCCTTTTAAACTTGCTGTCCTACTTGACAGTAACATCTTGGCCAGCATGGATGACTGATCACACTGCCTCACCAGCTTCTGTTTAATTACCAGCTTATCAAAGTGGATGTTTTTTTCCTGATCTGACTGTCATTTTGGCTTAAATTGTTTCTTCTAGCAGAAAATTATCAAGGTTTAATGGTTCTTTTTTTCAGTCCAATCCTGCCAGCCTTACAATTTCATTTAAAGACAGACATCTAAGAAGAAAAGAGGCAAGCAAGCTTCTTGCACAAAAGCTGTTTGGCGTTTGAAAGCAAGTCTCCAATATCAAGCAGAGTTCTGAGACAGAGGAAGCAGATATCACTGCTGCTGTTAATAAGATAAAAAAGCCAATTCAGAATGGTCACAGCAGTCAGAATCAGTCTGGAGGCCTATGGGGAGTTGCTGTGTGAGATATTTTTTCTTTTTTACGGTCAGCTACAGTATGAGTTGTGTTAGGATAGCGACAGATCAGTATGCCTTCCAGCATTATTCTCCTGTCCTATTTTATTGGAATTTTAGTCAGTGATGGCTAATGAAATGAAGCTCTGGCCCTCTTTTTGCAGCAGTCCAACTGAGCATGCAGTGGTTAATGTGATGGGATGTAACAGGGGAAATAAATTGCCTAATTTTTGCTGATGGCTGCCAGTGCTCCAAGCACCTCAAACCCAGTGTGTGGCTGGGTGCTCTCATTTCTACAGGGATAGCTGGCTTCATTCATTGGCTGCTTTGTATCTGATAAAAGAAAGAGGTTCTCAAAGAATGCACCTCAAATAGGCCATGAGATTTGAGGCATTTTTTTGCTTCAGGGCCTTCTTTGGGCCATGAGGAGTCAAAAAATAGCAGCAAACAGGGTTAGTAGAACAGCTAACCTTTGTTCTACGTTTTCGGGAGCAAAAAGAAGGTCATTGCCCTTAACCTTATCTCCTATTCCTAGCCAGGGTTTTTTGTTAACTCTTATCATTTTCAGCATGCAGTTGCCACAGCATTATCTTTCTCACACTGCTTTTTACTCAGAGCCAGTGAAATAAAAGAGAAAAAAGACGTTTTAATTTCTAGCCAGAGGGAAAAGTGTTATCTCTAAGATGAGTGTGGAGAATATAAAAATGGGAAATAATCTAGCTTTGTAGGGGTGCTGGCTGCTTACAAATTATTCTTTTTGGTTCTGGTGCTCTCTGACATGTAAAGAGCTTTACCCTAGAAGTGTGTCTGTCCATCTTAATGCTAAGTCAGCAGGACCTGATGTTACAGAGAAGCATTTTCTGCTCCTCCTTGGACTGCAACTGTGTAAGGGACAAACAGATAATCTCTCTTGCTGGTACCCTGTATTTCCATCGTCTCTTCCCCTGTTGTGTGGCAGCTTTAGTATGGGCTTTGCATTCTCAGACACTGAGTTCTGTGCTTTACTTCTGAATGAGGACAGCAGAGGCAACAGAAATGCATGTTTCTGCCTCCCACCAGAGCACCTGCATCCTTACCTAGAAGACAAAAGGTGAGAAGCTGGCTTGGTTTTCAGACCCGATTTCATTATTGTGTGGTAGTGTTGGTATCACATGAGTGCTCTGCTTCCTGTTTATATATTGTACTTATTTATTTTCTGTGACATTTCAGTCTGTTGTGAAGCTGCTAACCCCTTTTTCACAGTTGACCAAAAAGTCATTAAATGGAACAACTTTCCACTTTCATTTTACTTTCATTTTCTGTTGAGATGATTTAGATTCTTGCTGGTGACCCCATATGAAAGGCTTACTGTCCCATTGCCACTGACCTGACCCATGCAGCTGCTCATTCTTACATCATCTTCATGGCTATGTAAAGGTTCTCTTGGTGGAAGGTGATGCTGTGGATGCAGAACAGGGAAAACACTGAAGGGGAGCTCATCTTCTGCAGTGCATAACAGAAAAACCACAAGTCAAAAACCACTGTAGAGACTATAAACTGGAAAAATGTGAATGAATAGGAAAGCCTGAGAATGGGTTTCAGGTAGTCCAGATCTTTCTGGGACTTAGAACAGATTTTGTTATGGACTTTTCTCTAGTGCATTGTAAGAGTAAGCATTAATATCAGGACAACTGCAAATATAAAGGGCTTAATAGCCATAAAGGATGTGTATTTTGAGTTCTAGGGACTGATTTTTTTTTCCTCTTTACCTTGTAGTACACTTTCATACCTATTAAGTTCAGGGCAGTGTGTGTATAAAATGCCCTTAATCAGCATCCCCTATTTCTCCACTGCAGGCATTTTACACCTGCTTTTGATACTCACAGTGTGTGAGTGCAAATCACTATACAAGGCAATCAAGCCCTGTATGGCTTGAGAATTACTTCAGTAATTCACAGTTTATTTCAGTTGCATTTATAGAAGTGTACTGGTTTTTACTTAGCACCTTAAGATCCTCTAATCAGAATGTGCAACTTCCTGGATGAATTACCTGACTTCAACCTCTAGATGCTGTGAGTTCACATTTTTCTTTGGGGTTGTCTTTAAGCGAGAAAATGCCACAAAGTCTGTCTTCCTCTGTGAGAAATGAAGGACTAAATTCCCCACACGCTGTTAGTCTTATCAGCCCCAAACATGCTGCATAGGACTACAGCAGTTCAGTGGTACTTTGTACTGAGGAATAAAAGCGTATGAAGTCAAACCTGATTTTCCAGAAATGGTGCATGCATGAAGAGAGCTTTGCCTCACATGAAGGAAAGGGATACGCTTTGAACTCTCTATCCCTTTGCTTGAGGAGCACTCATCCCCTCATACTGCTGTTCCTCTGTGCATCTGTGCAGACCTTTTAAGCAGCTGCTGTGCTGAGCTCCGTGGAATAAGGATATTTGCTGGTGTGTCTGCAGCAGCCCAGAAGGTGGTGAGCATGGTGTGCACAGTGTGCAACTGGCAGAAAGGAAGCAGTTAATTAGCCTTTTTTATGTCAATATGTTTCTATTACAATCACGGGTCCGTGTTGATACCCTCAGGTGGCTAATTTACATGGAATTTCTCGTGTGCATTGAGCTTTAAACAACATCCCAGGTAGCCCAGTGAAAAAGGTTGTCAATGGCTTTTATGCAAAAGATTGGAAATTCAGCCCCTGTTGGGACTGTGCTTTCAGCCACAGCACAAAAATATTAATACCTGTCTTTCTTTCTCTGTTCATAAACAAATTCTTATCGCTTTTTTCCCCCCTAAACAAAAGAAATGGTCCAAAGCATTTAAGACATACAAAGCCAAGACATGATATTTATAAAAAGAGCCAAGGCAGATAAAGAATGATTTATGATACAGAGCACCTCTCAGCCAGCTGGGTCACATGACATTTACAAAGTGATAGTGTACACTCTAAATGTCTATGTGTGTCGTGAGATAAATGAAAAAAGTGTAACTTTTTCCAGAAATAAGTAGAAGTAAAGTACATTACTACAACAATAGCTTAACAAATCTGCACATTAATTTCAAGGAGACAGAGAACAACTGAACAGCAGGAAAGATAAATGTACTCTATCGGGGTGGGTCTTGAAGCAGCACTAAAACCTTTACTTCAGTGAGCAGTGATGTGTTATGGCATTAATGATGAATGTCTGGCACTTTGGGTGTCCCCTGTGCTGAGTTTTGGCACCCAAAAATCAGGAAAGCTGCACCAATTTATGCTGACCCAAGTATCTGACCAATTCTACATTAAGTTTATTCAGACTAAATGAATTCCTGAAAAACACAACCTATCACTGTTTTGGCAGTAGGAGGAGAGTTTCATTGGAGAGGATTCCTTTGCTGTCCTTTCTGTTCTCTGTTTATAACACAACTTCCCTAGAAATCAACCACACTACTTTAACTCCTTCCTGTGGTGTCTCGCCTGCCTGCTCTTAGTGTCAAGATGTGATCCCGACCTAAAGAATCAGCAGTTGCTGTTGTAAGGATCCTTGCCATTGAATGTTTTCACTTGAAACACGGTAAGCCTCTTTTACCAGGGACCCTCCACTCTGAGTGGGGTGGTTAGAAATCCAAATATGATGGGTGGACCTGGCATCACTTCTTCATGTTTGTTTTCTTTTGGCACTGGAGAAGTGCCAGCCTCTGCTCCAAGCACTCTTCTTTCACTGTGAATTAAGGATCTTGTATCACTGTCCATGATAACAGCTCCTGCTGCTTTGAACCCTTGCCCTCTGCAGAGCCTCCTCTTTCCTGCTTCTGTGAGCTTCCCCAGAGCATGACTTGCCTTTGGAAAGGGGTCTTCAAACTGTCCTTTTTCCTCTGTCATCCCTGTGTTGCTGTTTTCCAGGGCCAGGACCCTTTGTAGGTACAGAAGACTGTAGGAGCTTTGACTTTTCTGTGCCATGGGCTGCACTCTGTGCCTCCTCCTTTGGGTGAGATGGCAGTATAGGTAACCTCTCATCTTCCTGAAGTTGGAAGGATTAGTGCCTTCAGTACTTGCAAGACCCTTGTTCAGTTTCTCCTGTAAGCCAGACATGAGGTTTTCACATGCAGCTTCACTGATGCTGGTTAGCAATGCCTGCCATGCTTACTGTGCTATAACACACCCATTCCGTAAGCTGAGTGATGGGGACAGAGCAAGACTGGATATTTTTTCCCAAGTTCTGTGGCAAGCAACCACATAAAAAAAAAAAAGGAGGACCTGAGAATCTAGGCTCTGTTCCTGTAACTGCTGGACTGACTTGTGTTAGGAGCGATGTAAAGTAGTTTAGGAAGCACCAGTGTTTGATGATTGCATTCTGGTCAACTAATCCAGCCAAAGAACTCAGTTTACCACAGGAACTACAATAAAAAGCAATGAAACATGGGTTGAGCATCATTCACAGACTTAACTGTGACTTCATTCAAATCCTTGGTGTTTGTAGCAAACAATGTGAGCGCACCTGTTTCCATGCAGCAACTGAATGCTGCTAGAAAGCAAAAGATACAGAAGACAAGGAGAAGCTTACAAGGATCCTGTGATTGTTAATACTGATTTAGTCCAGAGAAACAGCTGATACATCTGCTTTTTTGTAAGGTATTTGAAAGAACTGTCTGTCTTTTGCCTGAAGAGATATAATCCTGGAAGTATTAAAGGTGACAGATGATCAGTTGAGTTATTGATCTGTTGATTGATCAAGCTATCACATGAATGCTTATATGTCCTCATACATCAAGTGTGTGAACTTCTGCTAAGGCATTAAGAGTGAAATAATACTAGTAGTAATTTTTCCCATTCCACAGCCTGTGCATGTACATGCATATGTATCTGGTGTAGTGCAGCAGGTGAAAGCACAACTTGCAATTCCATGGAGAGATGGGCAGTAACAGGGATGTGGTTTGTGTTCAGCTCTAAATGTGGGCAGACCTGCACTTTTAACAAATATGTGAGTGATGGCTCTGGTGTGCAGAAGTTGCATCCTGTGAGCCTCCCGCTGCTACTCAGTGGTGTAATTGCGTAGATGTGGTGCTGTTATCTTGGAGATTACAGTGAGGTCCCTTGAGTAGCTGCTGTCAGTACTGTGAAAATAAAACTTGAGCAGAGGACAGAGAAATTGAAATGGTCTCAAACTTAATGAGGAGTCTCCAATGTGTACAATGACCTGATATAGCTACTAATAAGTAAGCAGGTTCATTTTACATGCACTGAAGCTTATTCTAATTATGTGGTTGGATAACTAAACACCACTAATTGTCACAACCTGTGCTGGCTTTGGCTGGGGTAGAGTTAATTTTCTTCCCAGTGGTTGGTATGGGGCTGTATTTTGGATTTGTGCTGCAGGGTTGATAACATAGGGATGTTTTGGGTATTGCTGAGTAATACTTACACAGAGCTAAGGCCTTTTCTGCTTTGCATAGGGTAGCACTGGTGAGGAAGTTGGAGCCTGGCAGGAGACACAGCCAAGACAGGTGACCCCAGCTGACCAAAGGGATATTTCACACTGTATGACATCACGCTCAGTGCATAAAGTGGGGGGAAGAAGGAGGAAGGGGGGGATGTTTGGAGTGATGGCATTTGTCTTCCCAAGTCACCATCATGTGTGAGGGGGCCCTGCTCTCCTGGAGATGGCTGAACTCCTTTGCCCGTGGGAAGCAAAATACGGAATTGATTCCTTGTTTTGCTTTGCTTGTGTCTGTGGCTTTTGCTTTCCCTATTAAACTCTTTTTATCTCAACCCATGAGTTTTCCAGCTTTTATCCTTCCGATTCTCTTCCCAGTCCCACTGGTGGGGGAGTGAGTGAGTTGTTGCATGGGGCTTGGCTGCTGGCTGGGTTTAACCACGACACAGGCGAATATTGACATCGTGGATAACGGCACAATAGTCAGATACGTCTGATGAGATGGGATGTAATCCATATAGCAGCAAATGGATATAGGTACCATTTTTTCTGACTTCATTATTTTGGTATTTGGTGACCCTAAGATATATTAAATGCATGTGGTTTTGGTTCTCAATCTTGTCTCCTGCCATCAGGAACAGGACAGTGAAGGGCATGAATGGCTGGGAGAGGCAAGGATGCCTGTTATGGCAATGGGTTGCAAGATCATGTAGGATTAGCATGTTGGTAGAAGACTTGCTGTGTTAGTGGGAGGTCTTTGGGGTGTTTCCTTCCTTCTGCAAGCTTATGTTCAAAAACCTGGGAACAATGCTATTTATTTTTGTTATAAGGAAGATAATACGTACTGGAGTTGTCTGCATGCTGAATGGTTTTGTCACTAACACCAACAGCCTGCATAGGAGGAATGGACCCACACAGTCTGTGGAGGCTGAAGAAAAAATTAACCTCTCAGACCAGAGAGGAAGGACCCTGGGCCATTTCAGAGTGGTTAAAATAAACAGTGGTAGGATTTCAGTAGTCATGATTGTCTAAAACACATAAGTAAGGAAAGTTTTATAGGGAGAGAATGCCTTTTATTAGATCAACTGGCATAGCTGGAAAGCCAAGCAAAAACGTTTTTCAAGCTCAAAGCTGGTCTCTCTGTTTCTTCCAACTGTATCAGTTAGTCTAAATAAAAGATATTATCTCTCTATATAAACCTTGCTTCAAGGATGTCCCTGTACACTCCTGCAACCTCACAGGACAATGAAAACCAGAAGAACATAGATACACTATGCCTGTCCCTCCTCCCAGTGTGGGGCAAGTCCTGTCTTCAGGCTGTCCGTTGGTCCAAAGGGCACCAAAGAGCATCCAGCACCCTGCCCCGAGTCTGGGTTTGTGCCAGATTCTCAGCTGACTTGCTTTGAAAATGGAAGCTGGTGGCTTGAGAGGTCACCAGTGTGGGCTGTGATTTCTGTGTTACCCAGCTGCCTAATGGTTAATGTGAGATTATTCAATGCCCAAATCATGTACTCATCATCTCTGCTGGGAGGAACCTCTACTACAGTCCCCATGCCCATCCAGTTAGGAGAAGTCACAGATGGTGACTGTGGTTAGCCACTCTCTCCTGCACTGGTCTATGAAGCCCTTCCAGGTGCCATGACCCTCTTCACGAAGTAAAACGGCTACTGGCAACGGCACTTCTGAGCTTCTGGAACCAAAAGGTGTCAGGTCAGGTTTATAAAAGGGTTTGCAAATAAGAAGCTAAGTAGGGAAATTCTTCTCCTGTATTTTTGTTTAGATGTCACAGACTTCTAAAGGAGCTAATGGGAGCAGCCTCTGATACAGTTAAGAAGTTCTCAAAGGAAATTCACACATCTGTTTGGGGAGTACCTTTGATACATCATCTAGAAAGCTCTAATAAAAAACTTCTGACCTCAGATTTCCCACAGTTTCTAGATCCCCAAATAGTTTTTCTTGAATTATGTCCTAGAGAGAATCCCACAAAAATGCATAGAATTTCAGGCTAAAGAGAGGAGTGGGTTCTGTCAAAACGAGGGTGGAATTTCCTTACAAACAGAGAAGTTAAAGGGTCTGATCAGGTAAAAATCATGGGGCAGCTGTTATACCACAGAGCTGTTCCAGCAAATTATTTCTCTGTATTTAAAAGGAATAATGAAAAAAATGCACTTACTTTGGTACTTAAAATAACCTTAGGGGATTAAAACTGAAGATTAAAATGATAGTTTTCATTTGTCAGTATTCATATTTTTTGACCACTATGCAAGTTTCCTCTGTTAATGAGGTGTTAGTGGTTTTCATTTTTGCCTATATAGTAATTTTCTGCTCAGTTTCAATTTTAGATTTTATGCCCCAACACAGAGATGCAATCACTGGAGCAGACTGTTAGTTTATATTTAAAATTCCTCCACTGTTCTGTTCCTTTTTAAAATTAACACATAGCCCTATGGAAACACTTCTGTCAGGCTTGAGCATTGTAAAAATCCTTCAGAAATTAAATTGTACCAGTGTGACATCCAGTATTCTATTAATCTGGGAAATAATTTGTTTCCTAATAAGCTCCAGTACTGTCGGTACGTGAAACCCAAAAGATGGGCCACTGCAAGTCTAAATGAAAACTTAAGTTTTTCTTCGTACATTGAAAATTTACAAAGCATCCATTTAAATATGTTTAGCAAAACTTTTATTAAAGGCATTAAAAGGTGCTGGGCAGGTTTGAGATCCATATAGAAAATTGCACAAATACTTGAGAAGCCACCACTGCTTGCAGCTAGGTGTCAGAGGGAGCAGACTGGAATCAAGAGCTTAGAAGTGACTAATAGCCTTCAACTTTACTTGACCCCAAATATTTCCAGCCATTGGGAACAAAACTTTATGGATGAGCTCTAGTTTAGACCATGCATATATATTTTAGAATCCATTAATGACTTAAGTACATTTTGCAGTATTGCATTATTGAGCATCGTGTAACAGATGTGAGCTGTGAATGCCAAATCTATCCCAATTTATACTGAAGCAAAGGTTGTTGCTTATTCCTCTCATCTTGGCAAAAAGTTGTATGTTAGACAAATAAGTGATATAATCTGATTATCAGGATTGCACTGGCTTTCAGGAGTGGTGAATATGTGGAAAAAAAATCTCTTGTGTATGAAAACAAGTGCACAACAAAAACCTAGTTGCCTTTCTATTGGACTAAATTAAAAATAGCTGCACGGATATTACAGGAGCCTCATGCTTATTATGTTAATGCAAGACAAAGATGAAATTCATTGTTTCAAACACAAAGAAAATACATTTAGCAAATATCGTGTACGAAAGGGAGCTTTAAAGAAAGAAGGAACATTTTGCTACTGCAAGAAGGACAATTTGGGTTCTACCATACCATACCATTTCCAGGGTATATATCTTGCTGAGGCATTGCACATTTAACAGCAGGGGGCTAAAATGACATAGAATGGCTGATCCATGCTTAATTCTGGAATATCTATTAACTTTCTACTCTTTGCTAGAAATCTCCAGAATTAATGTGGTTTATATGTGCAGGTAAGGATAAGAGTTCAAGAGCTGTTAAAAGGACTGGGTACATTTGTGACAAAGTATAGACACTGAAAATTTGGGAGTAATCAAGACTGAAAGATTTACAAACAGAAGGTGTGAACAGTAGGATACATGGCTGTAGATGTTGAAATCTGCTTGAGAAGCTGCCCTAGGAAAATGCTAAAAAGATCTACCATTTTATCCCTATGTGGAAGAGGTGCCAAAATGGCATATCTGATGCATACAATTTTGGGTAGAGATGGGTAAAAAAAATTACTTATCAAGAGATTGTTTTGATGTGAAATTTTATTTTGGCCTAAACTATGCTTTTGTTCCTGTTTTCAGCACCTTCTTACAAGAAAATGTTTACAAATAATTAGCCAAAACCTAGAACATGTAGACACAAGTGTTTAATCCAAACCTAAATTTATAAAATTTTATTTTCTCATGGAAGTTTTCATTACTTGTAGAAGTTTTTGATGAGAAGAATCTAAATTTTTTGTAGTTAAAAGTGTCCATAGGAAAGAAACCCAAGCAAACCATGTTTCAGCCTCCTGCAATGTTGAAGAGCTTGGAGGCTAAAGAAGTCAGTGAGGAGTTTTGCCTTGACCTGAGCAATATGTCTGTGGGGCACCATGGTTTTGGGAGCTTTTGAAGGCTTGGTGTTTGAGGGAGTGCCAGGCTGTGTCAGTAGATTGTGTGCATGTGCCGCTGAGCTCTGAAAAAATCAGCATCTTTTCAAGCTGCCATTTCAAACCTTCTGCATCACTGACACACCAGTCTAGGCAGTAGTCTCTGAGGAAATGGGCATAAATATTCCCACTTGAACTTCATCATGGCAACCAAGACACTGAAAGACACCAGGAGACAAGATGCTATAGTCTTTGTCCCCTTTGCTGTCTTCCTTGTTGCTTTTTTGCATAGAACAGAGTTGGTAGGACTAGCTAACAGTGCCGGGCCAGGATATGGGGATTTTATATGGTTGCTTAGTTTGAGAGCCTCCCAAATCAGTACATTCTCAAATTTAAAAGTCTGGAATCAGACCCAACTATGACTTACTTTCAAAGCTCGAGATACAGAGGCTTTTCATACTGTTAAGTGTTCTCTGTTTGATCCTTAGAGCTTGCAAGGACATAGCCAGGCATATGGAGCTCATGTTACCCTCATCTTCCCACAGGTTTTCAGGATCAAGACTGCATGGGAGGCAGGGAAGGGCCGGTTGGAGCCCGAGTTTCATCTCCCAAGGCCTTCAGCCCAAGGGAATGTTCTCTGTATCAATTAGATTGTTTTGATTAGTGTGTCTGAGTATTATTTGAGGATTTGCAAAACTTTGTTTTTGCAGAGCCATTTCTCTGTTGAGCGTGCAACTGAGAGCAGCAGAGAGGACAAGATGCACTGCAGTTACAATCATTATCCACCTCTGTGTGCTGTGGTTTGAATTTAGGTCAATTTCTGTATCTTGTGGTAGAACATGGAGTGTGTTTTCTGCATGCACACTCCTCTTACAGTCTTCAGCATGCCTGCAAGGGCTGCAGTGTGGGTCCTGCAGACCTGGGCAGCAACTCTGAGTTCCATGCCTGCTTTGATGTGTTTGCAGTTTCTCGCAGCAGTCTGTGGTGAACTACGATGGTGCTGTGAAGAAACCTGGCACACAGAGGGCTTGTCCACTCCTATACCCATCGCTTTCTGCCTTCCAGCATGCTGATGGCTGCCCGGCATCGTACCTAGGTGAAGGGAGTCCTCCTGTAACCTGTGGCATTCAGGGACTGTACCAAATTAAGAAAGTCCAGCTGTAGAACTGCTTGCTGGTGTTAGCCTGGTGCTTCAGAGAAGCAGGCTGGTACGGTTCCAGGCAACTCCAACCTGCTTGAAGTAGTGCATCATTGCTATTGATAGATAAGTGTAATAAAGGTTGGTAGGCCTTGATCTCCCTAAGTTTTTACATGCCTGTAGGCATCCAGGCCCATTCCCATCAGTTTTCTCACCAGAACTGTTAAGGAGTAAGCAAAGCTGACAAGGAATTAGCCTTCTGTTAGAAGTTAGCTGTGCTGCCCAAGGGCAGGGACATAAGCCATGTTGGTAAAGCCTTCCCAGATGACCTCTGGTTTGAGGATGAAAGAAATAATCCTGCCAACTGCTGAACATCTTTCAGGAAAGCTTGGCACTCATCTTCTGTTCATGGCACTGAGAGGGCTCAAGTGTTTTCAGGAGGCACTCAGCAGCTTGTAGAATAAGGCACAGAAGAAGGCTGTCAATCTGGTCCTGTCCTCAAGCAACAAAATAGTTTAAAAACAATAGATTGTGTCTGATTTTTCTTATTTCCATTTGTAGATATAAATATATGTGTGTTCAAATGATTTTATGAGTCTGATTATGAGTGGCAGATGAGAAATGCTCAAATGCCTGGATTTTAATACTTCATCAGGAGAGTGAAAGAAGTAATGAAGCCTGTTAAAAGGGAGTATCTTGGCTGCTTATTTTGCTTCATAAATATTCATAAACGCCCCCTCTCCTTTCTTTGCCCTTTGACTGCTTCTATTAACTAGGAGCCGTTAGCTGTGGATGAACCTCATAAAACATTTTGTGGTCATCAGACGCATTATTGGAAGAATTTACAGACACAGATACTCTTGACATTCACATCTGTTCCATCTAATTATTCCTAAATTGAAATCGTAAGCCCCTCTTTGTGACAATGCAATATATTTCTGTGGAGTTGAGTGCGTTATTAGAAGCAGTGGGTCACAACTCCAGCCAGACAATGAGTGAGACAAAGATGAAATTTCAGTTTTTCTTTGCAGTATTCCTAGCAATGTCAAAAAAGTTTGAGAGAGCACGTACGATATACATATAAGCCTATGTTTCATGTAAAAACAGATTATTTTTTATGTGAATATTTTATTGACAAGGTCAGAAGGCAGTAGTAGAGAGCTTACTCATTGTTTGAATAAGGGGTGGATACTCCTCAGTAGAAAGTATTGGTAGTAGGTAGTATTCTTCTGTCAGGATTGCTTATGCCATGGGGAAGATCTAGGTTTTGAAGTAGCTCCATGCTTGAAGATTCCCAGGGAGAACTGCCAGACTGTGCAGTCTTCACTCCCTTGGTGCAGCCTAGGAGCCCTCTCAGAAGACTGCACCAGTGTCCAGGACTCCCTGTTCTGGGAGGCCAAATAGTCCTGAGAAGGGCAGGGACACAACCATAAGCATTTTAGCTGTGTGGATCTTTCATGGGAGAAGCAGTAATTTGAACCACTAGATCTGTTTTTTCCCTTTTCTCCTCTGTCCCACTACTCCTGCTCCCTCCCCTTTCAGTGTGGGGGTTTTTTTTTTGTATCTCCTTTTTTATTTTGGCATGTCTCTGTGGCCTGATAAGCAATACCCACTGTAAAGATTGCTTTTGTGAGGTAAATGTTTATCCA
The DNA here is from genome assembly GCF_000691975.1 of Corvus brachyrhynchos. Lineage (NCBI taxonomy): Eukaryota > Metazoa > Chordata > Aves > Passeriformes > Corvidae > Corvus > Corvus brachyrhynchos. The sequence continues at coordinate 3,539,296 of NW_008239139.1, read as the reverse complement.
AAGGGAACCAGATGAAATTTGCACATTTTGCAAAGGATGCTAGATGACTGGTAAATGCTAATAAATTTTGGTCAGCTGTTGACTAGCGAAGAAACTCCAAATTGGAGGTACATGTTTTCCTAAATGGCACATTATTTTATTCTGCTCTCACTTTTCTCTGCATCCATTTCTTGCTTCACCCCCAGACTGTGGGATGGACCTCCAAAATGGGACTTGTCATCCCATAATGTTGAGAATAGGTGAAAACTGGTGTTGTTCTTTGTTATGGCAGATTGGTGTGGGGATTTAAGGATGAAGGAATAAAATGACCAGCTGCTTGCCTGGAAGGAAGGTCCAGTACATATCTCATTAACAAAAAAATTAAAAATTAGTTTATTTATTGCAATTATTTACAGACTGCCAGTTCACTGCCATGTTTTAATTTTTATTCTCTACGCACACACCCACCCACTCCACTGCAAATATGTTATAGAAAAGCTGCAAATTACAGGATGTCTAATTAGAAAGCTTTGAGGAAAAGATGACAAAGAATCATTCACCATGGAGACAGAACTTGCTTGCTGGTTTACAGCCAGCTAAACAATGCCGGAGACTCTGATAAGCTATTCCTGGGGAGAGTAGGAGTTAGCCTGTGTGAAAAACAGGGAGCTGGTATGCAGCATGTTATGGAGGAGCAAAGCCTTCTTCTCTTCTAGAGGGACCAGAGACAAGGATACATGAGCACAGAGTGGAAAATATAATGGCTACATCTTAAATCTGTTTCATAAGCTGATCTAGTGCCTGATTCAGACCTCTTAATGCAGCAAAACCCCCTCTCTTTGCTTTCAGTTACTTTGTTAGGTCACAAGCAAAACAAATCTGTGGTTTCTCTCTAGACCTGGTCATTAGAAGTGGTCTGGAGACTACAGGTCTGAATGCAGTTTATAAGAGTACTGGTTTTATACAGTGCATGGATTAGGAGGATTTTAAACTTCAGCTGCAAAATCCGAATGTTTGTTCTCAATTTGTATTCTCTCAGCCCTGTGGAATTGGCCAGAAAAAAGATACTTGGTTCAGGGCTATTTTTACATGTGAGATATTTGTCACTAGCAGAAAATTTGGCATGATAGGCAGCCTCTGCATAAGGCTGTCTGGGGACAAGAATAGCAGAAAGCACTGGAGATGAGGACTGAGGTGTACTGTTGAGAGTGAGCTATTATTACGTGTAGAGAAATCGCATGGTGCATGACTGGATTGAGCACGTAACATAAGCTTCTCTATCTATTCCAGAGATAGGCCATTCTGAAGGTTTCAGACTGTTTTTAGCAGAAGAGATTCCAAATTCTTTCATATTCCTTGCATTTCAAGAGCTATGTAGTGACTCCTGTTCACAGCTTTGCGAGCTGTGGGCATACATGTTGTCGTCACCATGGGATGTCACGCGTGACAGCGTTACACGCAAAGCAGCATGACATCAGCTCTGCACATGAGGTGTCAGATCCACCACAGCGCTGTGCTGGACCACTCTGCTTTCCTCAGAAGTAAGGGAGGCAGGGACACTTTTACTTCCATTTTGGTTTAGGCTGTGTTCAAGCTAATGACCAATCTGACCAACCAAGACCAGCCTTGGTGCCAAAACCCCAAAATCAACCAAACAAAAAAACCCTCAGACATTGCTGAGAATATAGCTGCATTATTGAGAGAGGGAGCAAATTTGTCAACAAATCTGACAAAGCTCCTACTGCAAAAGCATTTCGGGGTCTAAATTTATACCTTTCTGCTCAAAGTGCATGTCTGCTACTTTAGAAGTACGTTTTGCTTTGCATTTGGTAGTGATCACCAAGCTTTGAGATCAGAAGTCACTGAGGGTTAGTTCAAAGGATTCTTATGAGAACTAGATGAAATTTGGGTTCCATTTTGAATAAGGGATTGTGGTGGATTAACACTAGCCAGAAATTAAACTCCAAATAAGCCACTGCTCTTCCCCCCACCTGCTTTGGCAAGAGAGGGACAAAGGCACAGACTATGGGTTGAGATAACAATTTACTGAAAGACAACAGCAATGAAATAAGACACACACAGTAACAGCAGCAATATTAATAACAAAAACATACAAAAAGAGAAGCTGCTTCACCCACACCTTGATCACTTGGACCTCCTCATGAAAATGTGAGAGAACCGGGATATACATATTTCCCAAGAAAGCTTTGCTGACATGTATCATGCAGGAAAAAAAAAGACATCTTCTCTTAACATACTAAGTGAAAGTTGACTTTGTTTCTGGCTTTTGATGCAGAGCTGCCATTTCACCTGCTCATCAAAGGGAAGCCTTCACAGAGGTCACTAGGAACTTCTCAGCAGTATATGCAAAATGGGATCTTTTCATTCCCACAAATGTGAACGTGAGATAATTTATATCTGTGTGCACTGCTGAGTTTTCCTAAGTTTTGGAGCTTTTGGATATTGAGAAGTCAAAGTCTGCAAAAGCATGTGTGAACTGTATTTGTTGGGGCTCCTATAAGTGTTCTCACATGTAACCTTCTCTTCCTGTATCTGTATTCAGCAGCTCATACCTGGTTCCTACCATGCCTTCAGAGAGTGGTTCACTGAGATTATGCAATTTAGAGCAGGCAGCATGGGATAAGTGATCACAGAACCTGATCTTGAAATTAAAACTCCTCATCTGGGTTGTTTGTTCCTAAGGAGACAGCAGAAGAGACTGCAGGCCACAGTTGCTGGTGGTAGTCTCTAAGTTTGCATCTTAACTGTGGGAGGGGAGGCACTGCATTTGACAAGGATGCAACATTTCACAAACAACAGTATGTACATGCTGAGATGGAAGATAAAAACAAAGGGTAAATGGGGGTTTAAATATAAAAAATTGTTTTCAAGCAGAACTACAGTCTAAAAGTTGTGAGGAAAACATGGTGGATTTCTTCTGTGTGATGAGGCTGGCCCATCAACAGGGCTCCTGGATACTTGAAGCAAAGCAGTAGTGGCTGATACACAACTCTGCCAGTGCTTTTCAGTCATGAAGTCCCTCCAGCGTAAGTGGTCATACCGTCAAATCAATGACAACAGTGATCTGCTGAGCTGATTAAAATATGGGCTTTCTTTTCAGCCTCTCTTCCCTACCTGAAAACCCCTCAGGTGTTGGGAAGGCAGAGCCTGTTCCAGCTGTGTGGGCAGGATACTGCTCCCTCCTTGGGCCAAACCCAAACTCACCCTAGGAGGGGTGGACACTGTCACAGGAGAGTCTCTAGGCTGAAATTTCTCCCTCCCCAAGTTCACAACAGATTAAAAATTTGCTGTGTGTTTGTCCATGTTCCTGGCTGGGTGTACAGTATTCTGTAGAAGAAAAACACTTGAGCTAGTAATTAAACATGTCAGCTCTTTATCCAGGAGAGTGTTATATTAAATTATGTACAGTAAATATTTTTGGAAGGTAGAATTCTAAAGAGAACTTATTGATTTATGGCAAAGGGCCAAGTTGCTGATGGGTCTGGCAGACGTGTTCAGCATCCAGGGCCAGCCTGGGTGTATGGTGTGTGCTCGGGAGATGCAGGGAGCCAGGCATATCGGCACAGAGGGAGGCAGCTCTGCACTCTGCAACTCTCCCTCCTTCTCACAAGTACACAGACAAATTGTGAGCACCCCCTGGCTTTCTGTACGCCTGTTGAATCGATAATGGCAATTTAGGAATGCTTTATCAGCACTACTGTCTCAGCTGTTCTTGTAAATGGCAACATTAGCAAGACTACCCAGCCATAGCAAGCGAGGGTGGCAGTGGTGTGAGGGCGGAGGAAAGTGTCAGCAATATGGATGGTCTTGCCAGTACTGTCAAGGACTGGAGGTGATAAACAGGCAACTAGAGATGTCATTTCAGCTCCCCAGGGAGAAGACCAGGGTCAGACATTCATCATATCTCTTTTTTCTGGGGGGAAATACTTTACGTGAGGCAATACATAGTATGTTGCCTTCTGTGAAGACTGATAATGTGCACTTGGCTTTTTGATGTGTTTGGGCCCTCAGTGCTCCTCAGAAATGCTTTGCATCTCTGTGTACAGTCAGATGTGCCTTTGTTGTTCACAGTGTTAAATAGGAAGCAATCTCGAGGGAGTTATACCATACTAGCAGAGAATGGGTTAGGTAACCTGAAGAGATTTTGTGCTTGTAATCCCTTTCTTTGATTCCCTGGGGATTATTTGCACATGCACGTTTTAGCAAAGGGTGCGGGACCTTTGTGTGGCATGATAGGAATGTAATATTCTATCAGGACGTGGCTGTAGCTCACACAGCATGGTGCTAACTCACCTTACAGCGGTGGGATCACAACACAGTGTGCTACAGGTATGTGTGGGGGGGAATAGGCAGGAGCGAAAATGTCTTGTTGAATAAGCATGGTGAACACTTGCCATCATTATTTACTGCTTGTTAAAGTAAGGTGTGTGTTTCACAAGTGGGAATGCATGTTAGATATGCCCAAGTCTGTGCTTGTAGATACCCGAGTTATAGGGAAGACTTTTGCATGTAAAATTTGCATATTTACACTATGTGTGTCTTTGTGTATTCTTGTTTTAAAACATAAGTATATTGTGGATTTATTGAAGAAATTATGCATACAGATGCATTTTTATTGTAAAATAGAGAGAAATATAAGTCTACTTTCCTAAGGTCATTTTCTTTTCTGCTGGGAAGTTGATAATGTTTGTGATAGTTCCTCAAAGGAAGAGAAAGATCTTGTGTAGCACAGGGTATGGCATTATGGGCTCTGCAGGGAGCCATCAGTTAATTATTTAAGGATGGCTCTTCATTTTGCAGTATAAGGTCATTCCACATCTAAGTGATGAAAGTCCATTTCACTCAAAAAATTTTTAATTTAAAGTGCCCAGTGCCTCTCCTCAGCTGGAAAAGAGCTATCACTGGATCTTTCTGTAGCTATCATAAGGGAAAAAAATTAACCAGGGCAAGCAAAGCGTTTTATGTACTGCCCCTTTTGGGGCTATCATGTGTCTCCAAGGGTGCTCTTCACTTGAAATGTTCAGAGATTTGGTGCAACATCCTGCTGTTCTTGCAACAGTTTTTAATTTTGCCATAACTAAGGTGAAGTTTCACAAAGAAAATGCTTTTGAAGTGTTTTTGTTATTATTGCCTGCTTGAGGTTGAAAGAAAAAACAATAGCAAGCTAAGCTTGAAAGGTAATGAATGCAAATTTGTCACATGTTTCACTTACATGAATAAATGATGGCTGAATATGCAATCAGTCCAAAGTTTGGATGCCCAAATACCAGTCTGCAGCAGTAAAGAAACATGCATGAAAATTCTGCAGTTTGGAGCATAGCATGAAATTTTTGTCTCATGAAGTTTGAGCTGTTGCCTTGCAGAGCTTGTCCTGTTCTCCCATCTCACAGCATAATACTGTATGGCTTACTGAGGATCTTTTTCCAAAATAATTGCTGAAATCCTTTCTGAGGTTTGATTGAACATTCTTGGACGCTGCCAAACAACCCAGATAAGATTTGCATTTCCTCTCTTCCACAGCACAGTAGGCAAATGAGTCTTGAGGTCATATTTAATCTGTTGACTTCACTGGAATCATGCCAGGTTAGGCCAGCTGTGAAAATTTGGCCTCAGGTCACTAATGAGAGCTCTGTCTCTGGAGCTCCAACCTTGCAGTGGTCTTCTGGACACTGCTGGCACTTCTCTAATGCAAAAAAGCATAAGAAAAAATTTGGTTATGATGTAGTTAAACCCTCTTTAATTTGAAAGTGATTATAATCAGTGGAGAAAATCCTGTTAATTAGGCAATTATGTACTCCACTTCTCTTCCAGCCTCTCTCTTTCTTCACTTTCCACCTTATTTTCTGCTTTGAAAATCAGAAGAACAGACATATTATTCTTGGCTTCTAATTCTAAATTCATCTCCTGGGTCAACCTCATTCCAGTCAGTGCACCTCTCCCTTCAGCAGG
>NW_008239139.1:3504991-3533286 GCF_000691975.1 Corvus brachyrhynchos | reverse complement strand
GATTTAAAACCTCCACCATACCACTGTGATTATTTAAGAGCAAAAGGTGACAGTGTGTGTGCTTGTGTGCATTCCTGTTTTTCAGTACACCCTTTCAGGACATCTCAAGTGTCTCTTACAGTGAAACCTCCCAAGGTAAATTGACATTTGTTTCCATTATAGTTTGAGGATGCTTGTGAGTGAAAGCTTTGCTGATCAAACATCCAAGGCTTTGCTATTCTGGACGTTATTAACTGGTGTGCTGGATGTCAGTCAAAATCCACAAATGTGAAAAGCTGCACCTCAGTGTACCTGTACAGGGAAGGAATAAGGTCCTGTCAGCTCATCACAATCCTTCTTACCCTTTGTGTTCCCTTTCATCCCACCTTGGCTTTGTTTGATATTGGTTATCTTGAGGAAACAAAGCTATGTTTTACTTTCTGTGGCAGCACCACAGTCCTTGCCAAAACCTGAAAACCCTTGCTGGCTCTGGGGTTGTCTGTCTTTAATGCTGTAAAGGTAACCCTAGGGCTTCATGTAGTGATGACCTCTGGTCTAAGGAAATACTGGATTTTTTAAAGCTTTTCCAAAATATTCTCACCGTTTCTGCCATGAGGGTTGCTTGTGCAACAGAGACCAGATGGGTAATCAAAATTAGTAGTTACACTTTTTAGAGAAGCAGGCCATCAGGGCAGTACTGAAGGGGAGATGGAAGTTTATCATCAATATATATAGGTGCAAGGTTGGGAAGAGAGAAGGGAAGGGAGTGGGGAGAGTCTGTAACAGCTCAGCATTAAGGCTGTCAACCCTTCCCCATGCCAGAAGCGGGATGACGCACAGAACTGGAACAGGAGTGGGTCGAGTGAGTGGAGATGGAAAGGAAGCAAGGGGGAGGCAGGTGGAAGCTGAGGAAGACTACATGGGACCTGCGGAAGTAGAGTAGGAGTGGTTGTGACATGTGAAAACAAGTTTGGGAGCGGATGGGATGAGTGGGAATGGAGCAAGAGGGGGTAGGGCCCACAGCCACCTAAAGACCACATTCATACTTCTGACAGTTTTCCTCTCTTTTCAGTGTTGGAGAGCAGTGTCCTCTCTGAGGCACATCTGAAGGTAATGAGAGGATGGAGAGAGGACTGGAGACATTTCAGAAGCATTTAAATGCTTTGCTCTCCAGCAAGGAACCAGACCCCAGAATGCTGTCAGGTACCACACTTCTTGGCAGCAGAGCCTCACAGCATCATGTATGGTGACAGCGTTAAAAATGTTTGTCTCACAGTTTGTAGTCTCCCACTGCCCAGGGGTGGTTCCCCATTATGCAGATGAATGACACTTCATTGGCCTGAAGTGCTCCTGATTCCCAGCAGCATCACCAGCTCCTCCTGCCCACCCCTGCAACGGAAGCAAGGATTGAGGGTGGGACAGCAAACAGCTTGGCCTTGGAGCCAGGGCAGACCTAGACATATCTCCTTGTTTAAAATTTGCAAGAGGCTGGGGTAGGGATTGAGAGGGCTGGTGAATTTATAAAAGACAAAGTGAGAGGGAAGGGGAGGAGAACCAAAGGTGCAGTTTAGCACCCTCCTCTCTCCCAGGACTCTTTCAGATTAAGCACGATGTTGAACACCACTCAGCACAGTGTGATATGTTTTGCATGTAGGACTAATGTTGTTCCCTTGTACTTATATTCATGAGTGCCCTGTGGTAACAGACATGATCAGAAAATACTGAGCCATTTAACAATTTATCTTTATGTCTCTGTAGCCTTACACAAAGCTTACTGTCAAACCCAAAGAAATCAGAAAAATAATTGGGAGAATTTTTTAGCTCCAGATAAAATATTCAGTGAAAATGGTTCATTTCTGTCTGCAAACTGATTCTGATTTTGGCTAATCCTCTTTCTGAGTACTGTCCAAGTAGTGTGGGACTTTTTGCTCAGTGAAGGTTGCTGCTCTCTGCTGCACCACTGACATGTCTGTGGAGTAGGTTTTCTGGTGATGCTTTTGCTCTTTAACCAGATATCTGAAACATTTTAAGTAGAAGAAATGCAGAGGGAGAGTCGAGAGTAACAAATTTCTCTTGTCAGTTTGGATGATGTCAATTGAGCTTCCTGGGTTTTCAAACAAGATATATAAGGAACAAGGCAACAAATAACAATGCAGCAATTATTAATGGTTCAGTGGTGCAGCCCCTGATTTTATTCATGAATCCAGTGTGGGGGCTGCCTGGGCAGCCCTCCCACAGCGTGTCTCTTGGCACGTGTGTCCAGGCATCTGGGCTGGAGGCCTCTATCCCAGCCTGGCTTTCTGTTGGCATGTCTGTGTCCCGAGCATCCCCACCCATACGCAGTATGGCCAATCAGGCTGTCTGGAGAGACGATTGAAAAGAAAACACATTTCTTTCTGTTGTTTTCTGAAGAAAAACAAGTGTGACAGGTTAGCCCCCATCCTGGTGCCCAAAAGAGAAAAAAAAAAACCAATCACAAAAGTGGCTGGCAGTGGAAAGGAAGGAAGACAGCACATTTTCCTGCTTCCCTGAAAGCCATGCTGCTTTTGACCCCTGGTTGAATTCATCTGCGTTGGAGCAAGCAGGAGAAGGATGCTTCTGCTGGGCTGCTGTTGCCATGGAGACCAGCAGAGACAAGAGAGGCAAAAGACTGCCAGAGACAACTTCTGAATTAAAAACAGGGTATTCCTGCTCTTCACGCTCCCATATCCCAATTCCCACTGGTTTCTGCTCTTCATGGGCTGTCGTTGTAGTAGCTTTGATGGAAGGGGGGAAGCAGCTCTTTACTTATCTCATGGAATGGTTATTTTCACATCTTTCACAACCCAACAAAACAAATACAGCACTTTCTTTTTTCTATCTCACACTTGGTCCAAAAAAAAAAAAAAAAGAAAGAAAAAGGAAAAAAATGCTAAAATAATGAAAAGACTATGTAAAATATCTCTTCCCACCCCCAAAACTCTCCACTCCCCTGGAGACTAAAAGGGAAATATCATAGTTTTAATTTGAACTATCATTTTCAGCTCCAGTGGGTGGGTGGAGGTGGGTGAGAACTGAATTTCCAATTTCTCTCCATCAAAAATGAGTGCGTGGATCAGGAACTGACAGTGTCTGTTACCTGTGTCTTCTTGTCGGATGTGTTTGGGGAAAGAGGAGGGCGGGAGGCAGAGCTTTTCTCTAGATTTCCAACTAGAAATTTTCTTGAAGCGTTCAGTTTGTTTGGGGTTGCTTGGGGAGTTTTTTAAACTACATGTATTTTTCATGTATGGTTCTATTTTGTGCTGTCAGGGTTAGGAGGAACTAGGAGTTGCAAAAACAACACACAAAAGGGCAAAGTGACTTTTCGGTGTTCTGTAAAAAAGATTTTTTATTTTTCCATTTAGGTTTCTCTACCGTTGGACCGTTCTGTATTTACTCTTTTGCCACAGAATTCTCCAGGTTTGCTCTTGGTGCTTGAAAACCACAGATGGGTGTAGAGACCCAGTTACTGACTTGTGACCAGGGTCCCTCCAAATACCACGCTCTGCCATCATTTCTTCAGCATGCAGCATCCTATAGAAAAGGACTTCTAGTTTCATCCTTCAGCCCCCCTGAAGATGCACTCTGCTGACAGCCGGGCCCAGACTCCACACCCACTGCTTCGGCCAAGTGTTTCCTCCAAACCTGCTTCTCCTGTTTTGCTCTCTACAGCTGCACATTTGTGAGAGGGTATTTAAATAGCTCATTGGTAGCACATAGAGTGAATGCTGCGTTAATATACATTGTTTAAATAACTCTGTAGGCCCTGGCTCTAAAAGACCGAGGAGAGAAGAAAATTGCTGTACAAGAAGGTGAAGTACAAGAAGGTGAAATACAGAAGGTCAGAGAGAGAAGTCTTTAAAGTTTTTCTCTGTTTATCATTCCCTCAAATGACTCCAATTTTCCTCTGTCACCAGTTTTGATGGGACTAGCTCCAGCCCTAACAAAATTTTGGGTTGAGGAAAGATTTCCTTGAGCTGATTGAGATGTTTGTTTAAGCATTCCCTATTCTGCCTTTTCCTACTCACCCTTGGGAATCCTCAACCTTCTCTCTGTGGCAGTTGGTGGTGGGGAGATAATCAGGACTAGTGACATTTGGTGTCTAATCCTCCCCAAGGGCTTCCTCCTAGCTTCACTGTCCAATAGCAGTGGAGAACATTTGTTATCTCCCAGGCTTGGGGCCCAAGCAGGAAATAAGTAATTTTTAAGAGTCAGACATGAATTTGTTGGTGACATCTGTTCTTGCTTTAATGAGGAGAATTAGAAAGAAGGAAGACTGGTTTGAGATGGAATTAAGTTTCTCTTTTCTCCAGCAGGAGACCCCATTATAAGTCCTTCCAAAAGACACTGACGAGCCTTTAGTAAAGTAAAAGGAAATTATTTATTCATCAATAAAAATCCAAAGAGCAATTAAACACTGGTCCCCTTGCCACCCCAATCTCCTGCCTCTCCTTCTGCCTAGGTTAGTCAGTAATTCCTCCTGACTGAAAAGAGCAGTTTTCTTCTCTGGTGAATCACAGGTATAATTTTTCCACCTTGACTCACTCACTCCTTTGAAATGCAGGTCTTTCTCTGGCTTCTTCAAAGAGGTCCTTCTATAACTGTTTCTATGTAATAAAGACTGACTGAGGAGTGAGATTGATGTCTGAGGCAAAAATTCAATCACTGGCCTTCGACGATCTATTAAATCAGGCTGTGATGTCTCCTGATCCGCCTCTTGCTGGAAAGAGCCCTTGCAGCAGTGGAATTGCTTGCTGCCTCCATTAGTTTGTAAATAACCTGTACATTTGGAGGTCAGTTTGGCGTGATGGTCTCTGGCTCAGCAGGTGTCCTGCACTGTTGAGCCCATTTGATTTTTGATTTTTGAAGGCTCTAAGTCAGAAAGAATAATTGATAGAAGACTTAAAAAAAAAAAGCTTCTCTCCACTTTTTTGTCCTTCCAAATGGGAAATGTGGCAGTGAAACAGTCCCAGTTCTGTCCTTGCACCTTCACTTACCTTTTTTGCTGCTTCTCCTGTTCATTTCCTTTCTCTAGAATGGGGCATTTTATTTATTTTTTGTAAAAAAACCTGTCATCCAAAGATAGGCTACTGGATTTTACTTATAATTGTGAGATAAATGCCTTTGGGTAGCAGCTCTGGAACAGATACCTTTCCAGTGCTGATGAGCTTGACAGCAAGGAATGTGTTGTTCTGTGCTGACTTTTTCCCCTTTCCATGAGATAAATTCCTCCTTTACTTGAGTGTCACGTTTACTCCTGTCTTCCACTTCTAAGAGAAGTTTGGACTTATCTTTGCAGTTGGTGGATGTCATTTGGGGTCTGTCAGCATGGATGGAGCAGTTTGGGAAGGCTCCCTTTTTCTCTTGTGAGTTCAGTGGCTGAGAGAGCCCTGCCTTGCCTCTGTTGCTGCATGATGCAGTGTGAACACATAGGTGTTTCCTGGCTTGCTGGTTATCCATGGTTTGGATGTAGGGGCAGCCTGAACCCAGCAGGGTTATTAAGTGAGGCACGATGCTGTGTGTGTGAAGCTGCTTTACATCCAGGGCCACATCACCTCCACCAGGAGCACAACCACTTGGGTTTCTGGGGTGTTCTTGTGCTTGGGGTTAGTGGGGAAGAGAGAAGTGTTAGGAGAGTGATTCTGCATGGAAAAGTTATAGATCTACCTGGTTTTAGAAGCTTCAAAGCCACTGGGGCTCCACATGCAGCCAACACTCGAAGGCATGAAAAGTCTCTGTCTGGTATAACCCAGCCTGTCTCCCATTACTTCTAAGAGTAGAACTCATAGTTCAATTTCCATGAGGGTTCATAGACACTGAGTGTCCTTGTGACCAGTTAGGCATGAAAGGCTTTTCTTCTATGGTAAGTACATCATGACTGTATTTAGCTCTCATTAAATTAGTACAGGAACAGAGGTCGTACCACTGATATGCTGCCATGTGGTAGACAGATGAAAGATCCTGTTGCAAATACATTAAATCTGCCAAACAATTCCACTTGCACTAACTGCTTCTGTGCTCCACTCTTAGATCTTGAGGAGAAGTTGCCATTCGCACTGGATAAGGATGTGTGTTTGTGAAATGTATTGATGGGTTTCTTTTGGCTGAGAATTAAATTATCAAACTCATTGTGCTCAGTTAAAGTATGAATTCAGGTTCCCAGAGGCCAGTGTCCTGACTCACAGGGCCATCTCTTTTCTGTAAATAGCTGTTGATGAAAATTCCACACTAAAATCTGTCTTCAAAGAAATATAGTTCTCAACTTGTATTGAAACATTTAACTTGTCAAGTAAATAGGTTGTATTGAATGAAAAATAGTTAGAGGCTGTTTTTTAGTGTCTGTGTTGTGCTATGAGAAATAACTTCCTTTCTACTTGTGATGTCTCCTGCAAAACTACTAGAAATATGGAAACTCCCATGATATTAATCCTGAAGATCTGAAAATGGCTGTACTGCAAAAGGAAAATGGTGAACTTTTAGGATTCTCCATGTGGTTCAAAAAACCCTTTGCCTATACAGTATTGGGATTTTTTAGTCTTTCTGAACAAAGCATTGATAAGATGAATTTTAAAACTACATATCATGGATTTGCATGAGTGCATATAGGACAGAATTTGCTCCTTCTCCTTGCCCTGCCCCCCCCCCCGCCTTCTTTCACTAGGTTGCCAATTAGGGCTAATTATAAGGGACTGACTCACCGCTCCCTTACGGCCCAGGTTTGTGCCACTGTAGCTGCTGTTGAAATGAATCAGTCTCTGTGGCTGCATCAGCCATGCCCTTTTCCTCCTGCCTCCTACCCAGCTCTTTTTTCTTCATTTTTAGCTGCCACACACTTTCCTTCACTTCTTCTACCTGAGTCACCTGCCACATTCAGTGCTCCACACATGGTCTTCTGTGTTTGCCTTCTTTTTGCAAATCCCTTTGCCCTGTTGGTGCTGCCCACCACACTTTGCAGGAATTTAGCATTTCACTGCATCGTCTGGGTTGCGGTTGTTTTGTCATTACTTTTGCAAAGCTATCATAAAGATCATTTTTCAGGCTCTAGGAGAGAGCTGTGTGATAGGATGGAAATTACCCAGCTTGGGTCAGTCCATACTGAGTCCCCATTGCAGGGCAAAACAGAGAGGTCTCACTGTGGGAAGCTGAAAACTTTTCTTATTTCTTATTTCAGTCTTTCAGCATATTTTCAAAGAACTTTACCTTGCATAGCATCTTCTCATGTTTCCTTTTGATATTCTCACCTCCTGCCTCATATTTTATTCTACCTTCATATCAAGGCTGTGTATGGCATCAGCTCATTCTGAGCTGTCATCACAGTAGCTGGACAGCTGACACCACAGACCAGTATTTGTTGTTTTGATTGCAGATTTTAGGTTACACAGGTATGTTAACAGTATTGGGTAGTAGGCCTGCTTCTATTCTGAGGGGTAGTTTCTTAAGGAAGCTTCTCAGGTGGGATCAGGCTGTCCTCAGGATGGCAGAAGAAAGGGGCAGGACATACTGCCCCTCTGCCTTGGCTCTTTTGGGGGCTGATTCCTTAGGGTTGCAAGATGCACATGCAAAGTAGAGCTGCTCATGGTTTTTTTGGCAAAGTCAAAACAGGAAAACAGTTTATTTCAGTTACATAAATACAAGGCAAGAGGAAAGCACAGAAAGCAGCATGAAAGTGACTTTGTATCACCTACCTACCGGCTGAGAAAGCACCCAGTGTTATATTCTCATCCAGACACTCAAATTAGAGTGGAAATGGCATTCAGCCTCCTGTGATACACATTCTGTTGTGGCCCACTTGAGCCGGACTACTGCAGGACTTGTTATTCATGTTGGACAAGGTGTAATTCATAACACTGACCCCTTCTGAGCTACTGCACTGCAGGTCTTTTTAGTGTCCTTCACAACTGCAAATCATATTTTAATATAAAAAGTTACTTGGGCACTTCTCCTTCCAATTTGCTATCCTGCACAAACACCCTCAGATGTTGGAAAACACATTATTTCTTTGTGACAGTAGTGGCAACTGCCTACTGAGGAAAAAAGTAATTTTAAGAGGGCATGTAATGTATTTTTAGGTGGGGAACTATGAACAGGCAGCTCTTTGCCAACAAAAAGCTGATGCTCAGCAAGACACACATGGTTTGTTGCACGTCTCTGGAGAATCTGTGTGCTGGAGTTTGCTGCCCTGCACAGTAGTGTCACAGCTGGAATTCAGTGGTTTTAGGAGACTCACTCAAAAGCCAGGAACAGAAATGATATTCACTCCAGCACTGAGAAGTGGAGCACTGCAGTGCAAAGGGAGTCCCCCGGCCAGAGCCAGAAATGCAACGACTGCTATTCTTAACCACTTAAACTCAACAAGATCCAAAGACTAGACTTCAAGAGAAATCGCTGCATTGAAGGGTCTGATTCTCTTTTGTATTGGTCTGGCCTGAAAAAGAACCAGCTGTTTTGAAGTGGATGCAGCTAAAATAGTCATGGGAACAGTACTGAAAGCTTACTCTTCGAATTGCACTGATGTATCAATGCTGACTGTACACTGAAAACTCCCTGATATTTCATTTAGTGTGAATTCCAGGTACAGAAAACCACAGACCATGTCAGTTTCCACTCTCAAAAGCAAGCCTGCTGCAGAGCTAGCTTGGGTGCTTTGACCAAGCTTGTTGGTCTGTCCTGTCCAGTACCTGTTCCTCAGGGATGAGCCAGTACTTAGAGCTGTACAAAACAGGAAGGTGCTTGGTGGAGATCCCACCCCTGGGCAGGGCTTCCCAGAACAGCTGGGCTGGAAGAGTTGCCTAGAAAGGGCATAGTCAGGCTTGGGAAGGCAGTTAAGGCTGGTCTCATCCTGCAGGGTGAACTTCTGTGCTTAAACATTTCTTGGCTGCTCCACCGGCAGACACATGTTTTGCATGGAAAAGGAGGATCCTCTACACAACTGACAGGGCAGAGGAAACCTTGTTTTGAGCTGCGTACGTAACAAATGGATGCTGAGCACACACACAGATTCTTGGTCTGGAAGCAGGGCTGTGTGTTTGAGTCATGGTTACCCCTCCTGGCTGCATCTGTATCGAGCTAGACTGAACTAACTTGCATCTCTGCGCCGTTGTCTGGTGTATTCACAAACCACGTAGTCTACTTGCAGGTAATTAAAGGGGACCAGAAAGAGGAGGGGCTGGAACTCCTGCCCCAGTTGTATGGTGTAGTTAGGGTATTTCCACAGCATTGGTTCCTTCTGTAAGCAGGGAACACTGGGCAGGAGGGATCCTGACATTTATGCTTGAAGGTGAGGGAATTCCTATTCTTTGAAAAAAATTAATGACGGCATGTGTGGGCATAATATATGGCTATTCAGTAACTGAAAAGTTGCTGATTTATAACTTACTCTCTTGCAGTTGAGTGCAAGAATAATTTCAGTTTGCATTTTAGGCAGTTTACAAAGTGCAGGACCAACCACTTATATAGTGTCTTTTTCCCTGCACAAGTCACCGTAACTAACCAGATTATCATTTTGTGATAAAATGTATTTACATAACTGGAAAGCCAAGGTAGCTGTAAACGTGTTAACATTTTATAAGACCTAGGACATGGATCTTTTCAGTATTACCTAAAGAAAATCACTAATGTGGTCTTTGGAGTTTGGTTCATTGTAATAAGATACAGCAGGATGACTTCAATGAGACTTTTGAGAGCAGTTTCACAATCAGAGGCTTCAATCTCTGAAGCCCTAAACTGAAATGATAAAAGCAGTTGTTTTAATGCCCCCACAGGGTATATGCCATTATGCTAATTTGCACTACAATGCCAAAGACCCTGCTTTAATAACAATAATGTCTTCGTTAGACCAGTGGATTAGTAGCTGCCTTTTAAGATATAGCGGATGAATGAGGGATTTGGGAGCAAGTAAAGCAAGTTAGCTTGGTCAGCATATCCTTGAATGGTTACCACTTGTCTTTGCACTCACAACTGCAGAGGTGGGGGAACTTGGAAGAGGAGAAATAGTCAAAATGGAAAATTGAGTGCCACTTACATCCTTTACAAACTCCTTTTGTCATCCTGTCAGTGACAGAAGACTGATTTATTCCCTTATCTATTTAACTCCAGGCAATATAATCATCACAGTAGTCATGATGTGTCAATGCCATCTTTATTTTTCATCATTCGCAGCAAGGGGACCATTGTCACTGACACCAACATCTTTCTGTTTTTCTCCTGCTTCTCCCAACACATTGTGTTCAGAAGGCAGAACATGGTGTCTGGGAACCAGAGGAATTTGGGCCAGAGATCACAGAGATTATTCTACTCTGCTTCTAGGAACATTGAGTCCCAGTGGCAATAACAGCAGAGATTATGGTGACACTGGTGAAAATAGAGGGATTTTTTTACTTTGTTGAGACTGATGTAGCTTTTCTGGAATCAAATGGGAACTCTAACAAATTGGCTTTTCTTGTGTCCTCTTAATTTTCTTCCATTGCACAGTCCACAGTGCATGGATAGGTGTACCCAGTTTTCCCAGTGCCGAATCTCTCCAGCTACTTCTGTAGAGGATGAGCCAGCAAGTTTTTGCAACCAAGTGGCTAGGATAAAGTTGCTGGCTTGTAGGTACTTCTACCTCATATTTTAGGCATAAGCGACGTAATCAAAAGAGAAGGACTATGGTCCATAGCCACCAAGTACAGTCCAGAGCTATCTGGATTAGCCAGGATTGTGGTAAAGCTATAGATGTATTTGGAGAAGTTCACGGCAAGTTTCTCTCGCAGCAGTGCACGGCAATACCCCTGGAGCCTGGGTGTCCTTTAATACTCCCTTATTACATCATGAGTTAGTTTTTGGCCTCTTTGATGGACATGTCTGGACCGTGTCCTTAAAACACAGAAAGAGGAGGAGGACTGCGGTGTGGATGTTGTTTATTTAGATTTTTAGAAGTGATTTCTTTTACTTGTGGTTTGTTTCAGTCTTTTTTTTAATGATCACTTGAAATACCCAGCACTAGTTGATCTCAGTTTTTTTGCAAATAGACTGATGCCAGTAACACTAAAGTGCAAATCACACTGTGTATCATTTCTGCTGGCACTTTGAGCAGTACATCCATCCCCTGAATGGCATGGGCAGGGAGAGAGCCCATAAACTTTGGTGTTGGCATCTCTAGTCCGAGAGTACAAGAACATTGGCAATACAAAGGTTATAATGTTGACATCCGAGAGTCACTGGAAAAAGGCCTGAATCCCATCTCTGCTGGCCACGCAGGCCATTGCCTTGTGTGGAGGCAGAACCAGCCTCACTCACACCTGTTCTGCCAGATGTTTGCATGTCTTGTTCTGCGCTGGAAGTTCTGAGTCAGCCTAGGTTGTCTGCACCCATGGGGAACGCCCACTGGAGACAATTTCCTAAGATCTAACCTGTGTCTTGCTCACTACATTCAATTTAAACTTGTTTTTTGACCTGTTCCCTGTGAGCAAGGAGAACTGCTTATTGCTTGCCTTTCTACAGTTTTCCTTTCACACGTCTCAAGACTGCTGTATCTCCTTTCAGCTTCCTGGAGACTAAACACCCTGAATTCCCCTCAAACTCTGACCCCCTCTGTCAGGTTTTTCAGATGTTTGATCACCACTGCTGCTTTCCTGTGTTACCTGTCTATGCACATGGTGGACTTCTATCTCTAAGGCTGTTAGCACAGTGCTTTTTAACAGCATTATCTCATTTGAAATAAAATATGTGAGGAAAGCAACAGCCTGACCCACAGCATCTGTCCGCTTCTGTTGAAGGAGTGAGGGTCATTACTGTCACTTAATGAATATCGGTTTTAACCCAGATTGCATCAGTCCCTCCTTGCTCACAGTGTTAATCATCAGAACAGGAGATAAACAAGGTCTCAAGTGAATAAGCTTCTTGGCTCTGTTCATATGGACTCCTGGGAGATGATGATTTACCTTCTGTCTGATATTGAGAACTGGGATCCATGGAAGCTGAAAAGATATGAACTACAAAAGGACACGTTTGTAATTGCATAGTTACCTCTTCCTATGTAAGTGTGTTTGGGAATACTGAGCCAGGTGGTTAGAAGTAAAGAAAAGAAATCTTAGCTTAGGTATATAAAGCTAATTAGTTTATAAAGGGGAGTGAAGGCTTCAAAACCAGAAGCCAGAATAAAAGAGTGGGCATTTAGACCTTACCTAGGCCGTTGGTTTTTTCATTTGTCTCGGCAAATGTTTCCTGTTATTTGAGGTTATGACTCTATAGCTTAATGCAATCAGCAGTGTTAATAAAAGGTGCTCAAATGTTTCTTTGCAGAGACTAAGCCTTTGCTGGAATTTGTCTTGAGTGTGACCTATGGCTGGCTGTCCCTTGACAGCCATATGGTACAGTTAGGAAGTGTTGTTATTTTGAAACTACCTAGAGAAAAGCTACATGAAAGCTACATTATTTAGGACAACAGAATAGTGTTAGGGTAAAAGCTGGAGTAGGAATTCACTTAGAATTTAGGCTGCTTTAACAAAATGTTGCTTTCATACAGAAGGGTGCTGTGCCCTGCTGTGTGCATGTGTGGAAGCAGGGAGCAAGAGCTTGAGTCATGGAGAGAAAGAAATAGAGGAGGAAATGAGGGAATTGGCACTCAGTGCCAGTTGTATTTCTGCTGCAACCTTCTCTTTTGCAGTCAGAGTGTTGGGGTCTCCTCTCCCCCGCCGTGTAGCCCTGGGAGAGGGGCCCTGAGGGCACAGACACGGGGCTTCCCTGTCCCTGCTCAGCCTCGTTCCCATGGGTTGGTTTGTGTTCCCTGCGCGGGCAGAAGGACCCTTGGTCCCGTGACTGGAACAGTTCCTGAGCACAGCCCCGGCCATGCGGCTGGAGAAATAAACATCTCTCTGAAACAGCTATCAAGAATCTGTCTGCCCATATATATTTCCTTTCCACGGGACTCCTCCTGAAAAATGCATCCCAAGCTTGGGAGATGGAGAAGTCGTGGAATTCAAAATTATACGAGGTAGAAAAGGGTTACAAGCGTCGCAGGTCACTGGGCCTGATGGTGTTTCTGTAAAAGGCAGTATATATGCAAAAAATCGTAGTCATGTTAGACAATATCTCCATTGTAAGTCCCCCCTACAGTCTCCCTTTCCTAATCCCACCTTTCCCTTTTACCCTATGTCCTATTACCCCCAGTGTATTCCTAATCCGTTTTTTCACCCATGGTTTCCCTCACAAAACCATGCTTTTGCCAATTGTTTCCCCAAAAATCCCTTTCCAATGCCGAGTGGGGGATGAAAAGGGGGAGGGAAGAAGTTAAACCCTCTCCTGCCTCAGTTTCCCCACAAAGCATGCTCAGAGAGTTCTGTCTCCCTTCTGTCAGCCCTAAGATGTTCCACAGAATCTGACTGGACATTTATAGACTCAGGAGGGTGGCTTGTTTTGTTTTGAAACTGTTCTTGTTATGTTTATCCAGTTGTTTTCATTCTCCTTTTATTAAAATAAAACGGGTGTGTTGGGGTCTCCTCTCCCCCGCCGTGTAGCCCTGGGAGAGGGGCCCTGAGGGCACAGACACGGGGCTTCCCTGTCCCTGCTCAGCCTCGTTCCCATGGGTTGGTTTGTGTTCCCTGCGCGGGCAGAAGGACCCTTGGTCCCGTGACTGGAACAGTTCCTGAGCACAGCCCCGGCCATGCGGCTGGAGAAATAAACATCTCTCTGAAACAGCTATCAAGAATCTGTCTGCCCATATATATTTCCTTTCCACGGGACTCCTGGTTTGATATATGCGTGTTGCAGTATCCCCACTCCAACATCAGAGGATTTTACAGTAGACAGGAATGTGGCCCACACAACACACAATAGCCAGTGATGGGGAGAAAAAGAGAAGTTGAAAGGAAGAGAGAAAAGAAGGAGGACTTGTTTCCCATTGTGGAAAGTGGGAATGATAAACGTACTTTCTCAGAAAAGGATTCAGTCTGTGAAACAGTTCATTTGGAGGACAGATTTTGTCCTTACATGCATGGATGATTTCTGTCCCTTCTTTAACCTGGTCCGCATGTTCCAGTTGGCCATATGTGTAGTGTTGGTGATAATGGTCACATCCCAGGAAGCTATAGGTTGTTTGGGAGGGGTACTCTGTGCTCACACATGATGTTTTTTACAGATCAGGAAGGTCCTCCTTATTTGGTGTAAAGTCGGTGCTTTTTCTCATGGGTTCAGCTCTGGTTTGTGAGGAGGTGGGGGCTGTCAACATCCAGTTC
This sequence comes from Corvus brachyrhynchos, assembly GCF_000691975.1. NCBI lineage: Eukaryota > Metazoa > Chordata > Aves > Passeriformes > Corvidae > Corvus > Corvus brachyrhynchos. The sequence goes on along the minus strand of NW_008239139.1, from coordinate 3,519,076 downwards.
AAAAGGCACTACAGCAGCAATCACTAGGGCAGTGAGCTCTGCCATAGTGCCCATGTTGTTGCTCTGGCAAGTTTGCTCACATTATCTGCTGCTCTGGGAGCAAACAGAAGTAGCTTAGAGGCAGAATCCCTTGGGTGAGCATGGATAGATTCAGTCTGATCAATTTTTATGTGTGGAAGTGCCAGCGGATCAAGGCAGGGTACATGAGGCCAAGCTCCTCCATTGTGGGAAGTCTGAAGGACCTCTGGGACTTGCACACCTGTGTGTTGTAGCTGTCTCCCCTGACCTTCACCTTCCAAGAAAAGCTTTCACTCTCATCCTGACAGATGCAAGGAAAAGGGTACAGCATTATTATAATTTTGTTTCTAGTTTCTTTATCTCTTTCACCCCTTCTCTTCCCCAGGGTTAAAAAGAGAACAGAAGACATCTGAGAGATGGCTACTAACTAATTTGTGTAGGGTATTTTGTTCCTAAAATCCCTTCCTATATCCTGGCTTGATTACTTATTACTCAAGGGGGTGTTTTCCATTACTTAACAGCTATGCCTTGAAGAGAGCTCACAGAAGCTTTACTCAGTTTGTTTAACCTGGAAATCTATTGAAGTAACCCACCAAATTATTTTTGAAACAAATAGAACAATATCTTAAAATAAAGTGTTTACTAGCTCCTTCTCTCTGGTGCTTTCTTTCTCCTCTATAATTTATGAGTTCTTGGTATCATCTCTTCTTTCCTGACTTTTTGTAGTCATGTGAGAGAGTCCCAACTTCCAGGTGTTTTTATTTTCATTTGAAGGCCTCTATAAAATTGTATGTCACAATATATAGTGTTGTGCCTGTGTAACTGTTTATAACCTACTTTATGGACCTAAATGCCACCCAGTCCTCTTGTTCCCTTTAGATAGGTGTTGAAATTAAACTGCCTGCAAAGGGTTCTTTATTATTGAAGCTTTTTAGGGGAGAGATTGTTTATTTTTTGCATTTGCCTAATTTTTGTTTTGCTGTTTCTTTTCCTTCGCATTTGGGTGGTGTAAACCAATTGCTCTATTCCTCCAGGTGTCCAGCTTTCAGTCTCACCCAGGGGGAAGTGGAGCAGAGGGGGACAGCAGGATAAGTCAGAGGAGATTGTACGGTTCTTGTTTTATTTGTACAGCAAGGTATTGTCCGTGAAAAGTCAGTGGCCCTGGGAGTGCTGTGCAACTCACTGGGAATGACGTGCAACTCACTGGGAATGACGTGCAACTCACTGGGAATGATGTGCAACCTCCTCACTGCATGAGCCGGCTCCTATCACCCTGTTCAGCGGGCACTAAACACTGTGTGGGCTCCAGCTCGTGTCACACACAAGCTAAACAAAAGCTCTCTGGGTCCCAGCTATGCTAGAGATGGATCTGTAATGACTTTTTAATGATGTGTAATGAATGGGAATGAAATCTGCTTAACTCCTTAGCTCCTGGGAATGTCCCTAATCCTGTTGTTGTCTGCTGTCTTTTGAGCTGGTTTGCAGCATGTGGGTCTAGAAGTGATGCTGTTGTTCTTGCTGCTGCTTGGGCTAGGAAGTCATCCATGGTTTATTGCAATCTAAACAGAAGGCAATACCTTCAAAGTCCTTTAAAAATGTACTCCTTTTTCTCTTCAGGTCCCTAATTAGGTTTGAGAGGCTCCAGTGGTTTTTCCTAGGTTTTTCTTTCCTCAAATATCCCTGTAGGTAGGCTTGCAGGTTTTTATTTAAAAATAGGAGGGTTTTTTTCTGAATTCCAAATTTAGACAAGAGCACGCTTGGATGTTGAAACACTGGGCTAAGAGTAAGACAGTTGGATTTTGCTCCAGACTTTGCCCATATTTTGTTCTTAAATGCATTGTTTGCCCTTTTCACAGGCACAGCTCAATGCTGCAGCCTGTAACAGGAATTTACCTGCATTGAATACTCATTCACTTATACTGTAGCCAGGTTTAGTGCTGCCTTGTAATTTTCTGATCTGCCAGCTAGGGATAAGAGTACTTGCCCATTAATGGAGAAATGCTCCAATTTACCAGCCTAAAAATTAGAAATCAGAAGCCAGCCATGCAGTAAGAGAATTTACTTAAGAACCAAGACTTTTTTTTTTTTCCCTCAAGTGGAAACTTTTTCAATTACTTTCAGATTTCTGAATCATAAGACTTGATTTTTGCCAGCTGCTGCCAAACTATATAGCTATGGATCTTGCACATCATTTGACTTCTGAGAGTTAGGGCTTCACATAAAATAGAGTAGGACAAGCAAAGTTGAGAGACTTATGATAAAATCAAGAGAGGTGATTACCCTGATGTCGTAGAGATGGGGCTTCATTTGTTAGTATTTGTAAAGTGTTTCTCCAGCCTTGTATGGCATGAGCTATAGAAGGAAGTATTTCTATGCCATGTGCATCACCAAACAATGCACCACGTGTCTCTTCAAAGTGTGTGTGAAGTGAGAGCGTGGGACAGGGATTTCCCTCTCCATTCACTAATGATCCCTGAACAGGTGCTTGTCTCCTAGGCTGCACCCACACGGCTTTGTTGACAGAATAACTGTGTTCTGCTGTGTGTTTTTAATTCATCAAGTGTGGATACAATATTGCTGCTAGCAAGAATTTTTCTTGCTTCTTTCCAGTCCCGTGAGATATTTTTCTCTCTCACGGAAGATATTAGCAGAGTTATATAAACTATGAACACCTGCGACCTTGCAGAGCTTTGTTTATGGTACAGTAGAAAAATATTTTGACAATGGATGTTTCAGGATTTTAGCCAATCACCCCAAGGGGTGGCTGATCCTTGGACCAGTTAGACTATGAAGAAAAAAGTCTATAAAAGAGTTTGTAAAATAATTAAATAAATCAATCTTGCTGCACAATTCCTGCCTGCTGGATCTTCTCTCCTCCCTATGGCTGCAGGATACAGTAATAAGCAAATGCAAGAAGACATAAGATTCCTTAAAAAAAAGGAGAAATAGGTCAGAAATAAATAGTCCTTTTTGCTCTTTCAAGTATGATATTCATATTTGAATCCAAGATGTGTAACAGTGAATTTCAACATTGTAGCACTCCAAAAGTGCAGACTGTAACCTGGGATGTATCTCCCCATCTTCCACTACCACCAGTGAGATTTACAGAATTAAAACTGAGTCTTCCCTGACCTGTAAGCTCTGAATCTTCTTTTCACTCACAGTGATGCTGTTTCCTGTAATGTTTAATGTGGAAAAACTTCCTGAGATATTTTGCCCATTTCATGACTGAAGAATATGGGCTCACACCTCCTGTATGTGAATTTCAGGACTGTCAGGGAGAAGCCTGTTACTTGCTGAGCAAAAGATGTGGAAGAGCAATGAGCAACAGGCTTCAAAAGACTTTAGGTCAGGCATTTCTTCTAGGCTGACACTGCTGCAGTTCAGACAGTTGTGGCCCTGCTAGTTTGAAATAGCCAGGTAGGTTCTCAGCACAGCATCTGCCTGGACATCAGTGTGAGCTGTAGAGCTCAGCCAGGAGGCTGAGTCAATGTTTTTTGGTTAACCTGCATTGAACCACTCTAGGTAGGTGCTAGCATTACCCATTAGATATATCCACACAAATGTAGATATACCAGACCCTTAAGGAAGGAAATTGGCTTGTGTTGATGTGCACAGGTGGCTTCTGATAATTCCTTATATGATTGTACATTGGAATGTGGTATCGGCAGAGAAGATAAATCTCTTTTCCTCCATTCTTTTAGATGAGGAGCTTCAGGCAGTTCCCCTCCCCTCTAGTACTCTTCTCCTCTGTTCATTTTCGTGCCAGGTCATTTCTTGCCAAAAATTCCATCTGCTCATCAGTGGCATTCCAGAGCAGGAGGTACTCTGGGGACTTGATGCTGATTAATAGCATCATTCATGAGCCTGTGTATGAAAGGAAGAGGAAAAGGAGATGGTGCCAACCAGACCTGAACTAGCAAGAGCTTGGAGGTTCCTCTCTAAGGTGCAGTGATCAGTGCATGTCCCTTCCCTAGATAATGTTTCACTGTTGTTTCCCCAAATACAGTCTTCAGTCAAGTTTAGGTGTTCATGTGGAAGCAAGGGGCCTTTTGCCTGGGTCAGAGTCAGTCTACAGAATCAGAATAGCTTCCATGGAAATCACTCTGTTATTAATTATGCTATTTTTCGTCCCGTTGTTCCTAAATAGTTGCTTAAGTACACATGGTAGAAAAAAAATCATGCAGATAGATGTGTACTCACTTGTATCCCATCTGGAGAGTTTCTCTTATCCTCTACCACCGATTGCTTGCCTTTTGCACTCCCTATGTACTCTTTAGGTGGGCACCTTGTGTGTAGAGCATTTGTGTCTCACAATCACACACTCATAGAATGGTTTGGGCTGAAGGGGACCTTAAAAATTAACTAGTTCCAACACCTCTGCTGTGGGCAGGGGCACCTGTCAGTAGACTAGCTTGCTGGTCCATCCAGCCTGGCCTCGAGCACTTCCAGGGATGAAGTATCCACAACTTCTTTGGACAACATGTTTCAGTGCCTCACCACCCTCACAGTAAAGAATTTCTTCCTGATATCTAATCTAAATATCTCCTCTTTTAGTTTAACCATATTAATGGTATTTTACAGTGGACTCCAGGACTAGTGTCCTCTGTGATCCAGCTGTACAAAGGATACCTTATGCACATATCTTTTTGATTTTCCTATTTAGCTATCCTATTTAGATTTTCAGGTTTTCCCCTATAAAATAAATTATATTAGATAATAGTTCTTACCTTTCCTTAATAATTCTGTTGAAAAGCCCCAAATTACCTAATTTCCTGAGGGTGAGTGTTCTCTATAACTGAGTATAATAGCTTTGTCACTCTATTAGCCTTTTTTCTATCTATGTCTTTTTCCCATCTCTGCTCCACTTTCTGTGTCATCTCTTCCCTTTGTCTCCTCACATTCCACCCCCTGATCTGAATGAGGAGTGGGGAGAGGATCTTGTTCAGCCATGTCAGTACACGTGTGATGAGATGCTTGAGAAGGCGGCCCACAGCTGGTAGTTTTTATTGAAAGGAAAGGTACAGTGGGAAGTAAAGTCAAAGGGGTTTTGGTCTACTCACTGACAACACCTTTGAGGAACATCACCCCTCATTGTAAAATGGAGGGAAAATTTGCCGCAAACCACTAAATTACATATACACAAGCAATGGTTTGTCTCCTTTCATCAGTGAGGTGATCCAGCCCAAACATTGTCTCTTTTTTCCTCTTTCCTCTCATACTTGCTAATAGGTGGTGCCTGGTTTGTTTTGGTTTGGTTTTTTTTCCAGAAAGCCATATTTAATAGTGAAATCATTGCTATTGTTTGTATTCACCACTTCCTCTGAAATACAAATTAAATACAAAATAAATTGGAATAGATGTATTTTAAGTTGTACTAGGAGCAGCTGAGGGGATTCGGGTTGTTTAGCCTGGAGAAAAGGAGGTTCAGGGAAGACCTTATTGCTCTCTACAACTGCCTGAAAGGAAGGTGTAGTGAGGTGAGGATCGGTCTCTTCTCCCCAGTAACAAGTGATAGGACAAGAGGAGATGGCCTCAAGTTGCACCATGGGAGGTTTAGATTGGATATTAGGAAAAATGTCTTCACTCAAAGGGTTGTCAAGTACTTGAACAGATTGTCCAGTGAAGTGGGGGAGCCCTGGAGGTATTTAAAAGCCGTGTAGATCTGGTACTTAGGGACATGATGTAGTGGTGGACTTGTCAGTGCTGGATTAATGGTTGGACTTGATGATCTCAGAGGTCTTTCCTGACTCGAACTATTCTGTGATTCTATGTGTCTCTTGGCTTGTGCTTGTGTGTGCTTCTGTTCATACCCCCTACTTGTGAGGCAGATCTTTAATGTCCCATCCTTTTTCCTTCCTTTGGGGCATTTTCCAGACACAGCATTTCCTTCAAACTCAGGTTCTTCCTAACCAAGACTAACACTTCCTATTTAAACTTACTAACACTGAATTAAAAGAAAGAAATGCCAGATAGATCTTCCAAATGTTAATGATAACATGTAAGGTTACATGTTAACTTAATAGATGTGACCATAGAGTAAAAGCATCCATGACTCTCAAATAGTGTAATTGTTTTGTTTTCTAGAGCCTCTCCAGTGCAAATTCTTTTATGGCAGGAAAAACCATGAGAAGATAATAGTCACAGGATGAGACTAATATAAAATTACAGACAAGTCACGTGTTTTTGATCATGAAGGCTAAGGTAGTAATAGCACACAGTTCTATGCACTAACTGGTATTAGAAAATGGAAACAACCTTCTCATTAGGGTAAAATCAGATTTCTGGAATTCCTTATAAATCATATAAGTGACTGCTCTTCAGTTCCAGGTTGGGCAGGGCCAATGAAGAAAATGAACTCCAGGACTGGGGGTCTGTTGTTGGGATGTCCTAAACTCAGCTCAAAAGTCCTGATGTTCTTACTTGTCAGAGACTGGTGAAAAGGCAGCGTAGCTTAGAGACCAGGCATGGGAACCAAACCAAAAGCATTCCTGGACAAAGGGCTGTATTGATTTACTAGCTCACAGGCTATTTTGAAGATACTTTACACAAGTGAAGTAAAAAATAAACTAAAAAATAAAACATGAAAAAACCCAGAAAAGTAAAAAATGCTCTATACTAGAGATTCCATTTTATATCCTTTTTTGTCTATGAAAGCATTTTGAAAATTGCTTGCTTTTCTTTCTGTAGATACAATTTTTACTTCACAAGAGGTTTGGTTCTTAACACCCCAGGTACTGTGCAGCAAATACTCTGTAGACCAAAACAGCTGAAAGAGTTTTCTCCATTGACCTCTCCTCCCAGCCATCCTCAAGCCAGGATCTGGAGTTTTGGAGGCTATAGGCCGCAAACGTTTTGTGCGTATCCAGAAGTCTTGATACAGGCAGCATGCAGTTATGCTGTTTCTAAGCCAGAATCAACATTCTTAACACCACATTACTTTTGTAGTGTGTTGGGTCCCTTAATTGCAAAAAAGTAAGTGAAGACCTCTAGGAGTTGGGGACTAAGCCATCTATAAAACCTGCCAATTTTGCAGTGGTTTGGGATGCTGCACATAGAAGGCTTTGATTATTCTCAGAATTGTTATTAGCCTCTGCTGCAGGTTTATATTTGCCTCCTCCTTTCTTAATTTAATTGAAATTTCCATCTCCTACCTTTCACCCTGTCCCCTACATGCTTGTGTACCCTGCCCCCTACATGCTTGTGTACCCTGCCTTGCAGAGAAGCCTTGAATAGGAACCTGAGCAGACAGTACCACTGGCTAAGCAACACTCCACTCCACTCCACTCAAACACTGTGTTTGATGATTTAAATCCTATGTCTTCATACAGAGTGGATAAACACATGACATGGCCAATTCCCACCAGCTGCAGAAGGCAGTACTGATTTTACCCCCCCGACAAGGCCCATGTGCTTCCCAGTCTTGGCAAGAGGCAGTTTGCTGTGTACATCTCTGTAGAGCTGAGCCGCCGCTGCCTCAGCAGCCAGACGCAGCAGCCTGTGAGTGCACATGCACTCCCTTCTGGGACTTGACAGGCCGTGCTGTCAGGAGATTAAATTATACTGAGGAAAAGGGTGTGAGGGAAATAACCTGAGACAGATTTCTCATCTATTCCCCGCTTTTCTGTGAGACCTGTTAGCGTTAATTCTCTGTTCTTTCGCTCCTCTGTTCTCAGCAGTAGGAGCAGCCCCGTGCAAAATGTAACGAAGTCAGCGTTTTGGGGGTGACATGGCCAGAGCAGTAGCTGTGAAAGGCAAGTCTTTTAGATTTGTCCCCAGCTCAGGAGAGGTTTTAGGGTTCTGCCTTCTAGAATTGCTGAGCAGTTGAAGTGTGGGAGAAATCAATGGGAGCTGTTCAGCTTGTCTGTAACTCTGGCCCTCTATGTATTGCTGATATAGCAAAGACTTTTTTTTTAGTCTGTCCACTAGTAAACAAGGTAGCTTTCACGTCTTTCTTGATTTTCCTCTACTTTCTACCATTTTCCTGCCCTCATGCAGACTTCCCTTTCTATTTTGTCCTCTGTCTCAGGTGTTCCATGTTACACAGTTTTTACTGCCTGAAAGTTAGGCTATTAATTTAGGCTAATTTTAAGGCTATCTTAACAGCCACCCTGAGACAACTATTTATTATGGAATAATTCTTCTTTGGAGCTGTTCCCCTCCTCTCTTCCCACTGATTATAGCACCATACAGCAGTGTTAGACAAGACAACTACTGAAGTTTAAGGGCAGTCTCTGCACATCCATCTCAAAGCCTGTAGCACTGTGTAGCCCCAGTCAGGCTTTTGCATTAGGTTCGCAAAGATGTTGAATGCTTGCTTCCAGAGGGTGCTGGTTTTTATTCTGGTTCCCTTATGCCTGTGGGAGCTGAAATTACCAGCCTATAGAATAGCATGTGATGCTGAAGACTCTATGGGAATGACTGTTTGGGTTTCTAAATAGGTTGGCTGACTCTTCTTATGGCTCTATGGCTGCAGAACTACCTAGAACATTATTTTCTGAGTGCACACTGTGGGGAATGGGACAGGAGAGGGAGTAAGCAAAACTGGCAAAATAGAAAAATAAAGAAAGAAAAAAGGAAAGTATAAAATGGGAAAATCAGGGGAAAGAGGCAGGATGGAAGAAGGAAAAAAAGTAGTGAAGAAAAATAAGGAAGGTAGGAGTAAGAAAGATGAAAATGGGATACAGTGATCAGGGAAAAGGATGAGGATGGCAGATGGAGGGAGTATATGAGGCAGACTGAAAGAGAGAGAGAACAGGAACCTGGCAAAGTACAGGAGAAATGCATATTAAGAGTTAATTTTCTTCCCAGTGGAATAGTCCTGTTAGGAAAAACCAGTCATCTAAGAGCATGTCAGCTTGAAGAAACACACAAAAATTAACATTACACTGCATATGATTTGTAAAATTCCATCCTCCAGGGAATATCTTCTAAAGGAAACAAATTTTGGGTGTGTCAAAATGAGACTTTCTGTTTGATGGTAAATTGTCCTGTCTTTGTATCACATACCTGGCAGTGGTTCATAAGCTGACAAAGGCTCACACTGGGGAGAAGAAGAGGTGAGAGGTCTTCTATCTTATCATCCTTGTGTGCTGGGGAGGGAGGGAAGCGGAGGGGCAGAGGTACAGTGAGGGAATCTGTGCAGATTAATGTTTCTAAAGAGAAACATCTATAAGGAACTGGTAAGAATAGAAGAAAGTGTATGAGAGAGAACAAAAGACGTGTGATAGAGAAGTATAACCAGTGAGCAGGGAGGGAAAAATGTCCTCTTCCCTTCCTATCCTTTAATCAGTGAATTCCCTTCTGATGTTTGTTATTTTACTTCTCTGGTTTTTCATTATGTTCAGCTCCTTCTGTACTTTCCTTTTGCCTCTGCTTCCTTATGTTCTGCTTCAGCCAAAAGCTCTTTCCAAACCCTTTTTCCTTACATATCCTTCCTGGCTTTCCCCAGGGTCTCTGACACATAACCAGTGTCTCCCTTTTTCCCTTACTCCCTTTTTCTCTTTCACACTTCTCTTTGGGTTTTTTTTTCATGGACTTTTCTTCCTTGTCCAGAAATTAGAGGTTCTTGCTCTGGTGTTCTGCATAGCCAGGGTCCTATTGTTATATGTATATGTATATTTATTTATCTGTACATACAGGCAATAATATAAATATGCATATCATAATAATGCAATGCATACATATATGTGTGTATATGTATATGCACACACAATAATCTGAACCAGAACTAATTAATTTGGTCATAAGATGAAGCCTGGGTGTTATTCTTACTGTAGTTGACAAACTGCCTGCTTTGATGTGAGGATTCAGTCTCATTACACTTCTCCAGTGTCTTCTCACAATATTCTTTTCATGGCCAGGAACAGCTCTTGCTGTTCCAACAGTGATTTGGCAGGATGGAGTCATGGGAATGAATGGCTTGGTTTACTTCAGCACTAACACCATGAGATAGGACTCCTGAATCCCGGCTGCCTCATGCTGATGAGTGCAATACCAGCCTAAAGCTTGTCAAGTGGATCTAGTGCAACAGGGTATGGCACTGCAAGTTGTAATGATAAACCATACCGGCTTCAGACACTCACTGCATCCCCATCACTCCCTCTTGCCCACTCCTCTTCATACTGCCCTCCCTTCGCCCTCACACCTGACAACAGACAACTCTGTTATCTCTGTTGTCAGGTGTGAGGACCAACAAGACATCTTTTAGCATGTGTGCCAGAGGTCTGCATGTCTCAATGCTGTAGACCTTGAATTCTGTGTGTCCAAATGGAATATAAATAGCTTCACTTGGTTTTGAATGATTGTATGTACTGTATGTTGATGGAGCTTGTTTCTAAGCATTTACAGTTCTATGCTCCCTCTTGGGCCACTGTACTCTTTGGGGGGCTTAGTACAGGTATGAAGTGAGACTATAAATACTGAATGTTTTCTACTCTAATTTTCTAAGGAAACTGTTTACATACTAAACACTGAGAGAGAATGAGAGGTAAAGCTACTTCTTCCTCTTAATTCAGTCTGAACCTCTTTGGCCAAATTGGTTAGAGAATTCCCTGCAGGAATCACTCCTTGAACATCGGCAGATCTGTTTGGGAAAGTTGCTCTGAGATGTACATCCACTGCTGGCCAGGGTCCATTAGCTCCTCTAGATATGGGACTATGCCTGGCATCCTCCTGAGCTCTCTTCTGTGGGACAGATGTGCTTTCTCAGTAGCCCCATGGCTCCTGTTTCCCACTTAACTGCATCAGGTGGCCCATAGTTTCAGCACCTTTCCAAAGGCCAGAGAGCTGTGAGGGTACAGACTCGGTCACGAGAGTAGCAGTCCTTCTGTGCCATCCCACTGTACTCCTTTCTTGCCCAAAACAAAACAACCAAACCCAAGTTCTGTTATGATGTGGCAAGGAAGCTCAGTTTACCTCAGCCCTGAGTCATGGCAGGTTACAGAGGGTCAGGATTTGCGCACAGCCTGCAGAGTTTTTTGAAGCCCAGAAAGAGACCAGCAGTGATTTGCAGGTAGCATCCTTGCTGAGACCGAGAATGCAGCAGCTTATAGCATAGTCAGCCAACAAAGTGTGGGGAAAAAAGTTTCCATGTTCTGGGTTTGAAAATCTCTGCAATTTGCATTTTTTATGTTGCTATCCTTTTGGTTCATTGAAAGCCTCCTTTTGCAAAGCCAAAGATCTGAAGGCCAGAAGATACGAGACATTGTAATGGTGGGACCTTTTATAGAACACAGGCTATTTAATTTCATTGACTTCCTTTTGTATGGAGGCTGATAATTTGTATTTGGTGAAAGCACATTTTCCAAAAAGGCATCAACCCTTGATGTGAGGAGTCTGAGAGATGGAGAAGTTACTGCTTCTCTTGGTAATTTGTTCCAGTAGTTAAACACTTGCAGTGTAATTTGTGCCTCATTTCTCATTTGAAGGTGTTTCACTTTACAGGCTTTTATTCACCCATTTTTCTATAGTTCTGCTTATCCACAGTGAACCTTAGTCTTCCTCAAGGTCCCTGGTTTCCCAGTTGCAGTGTTTTGCTTTGTAGACATGGTCTGCATTCCTTAGTCCTTAACATAATACTCTCTATTTGGCTGAATTAAAATGTATTCAGTTTGAACAGGTATAATTTAGAAGGGATCCACTTTATTTAAAATTTCTGCTTCTCTACCAGTCTTTGCAAAGTTCACCTCAAGTGTTTTGCATTTATTTCTACGTTAGTGATGAGATGTAAAATCACGTTCTGTTTACTCATGATCTATGCAGAACTTCACACCAAATCCTCCTACTGAATGATGATTCTGTTCTTTGTTCCTTTTTGAGACTCCTCAGACAGTCCTCAATTCATTGAATAGGTACTTTATTGTTAATGTATAATGCAATTTAAATCACAGTGCTATGAGATAATAAGTCACAAACTCTACAAAAGCCAAAATTTCTGTAGGATATTCACTTACCTTTGTCAATGGCATTTGTAATTTGAGTGTGAAACTCTATTGCTTTAAAAATACTTTGTTCCCACAATCCTGTGTTTCTTGGCATGAATTTTATTGATACAGTTTTATGTATTTAATACTGACTCAGCATTTCTGTGATCTTTCCTGGGAGTATTGTCAGGCCGACGACCCTCTCTTCTTCCCTTGCCCTTTTTGACTATTGACTCAACATTAAGATTCCCCCAGTCCTACCAAATTCCTCAACATTCTACAGTGTATTAAAAATTAACATCATGGTGCTGAGCGATGTTTGTAAGCCAGCTTTTCAAGAATTGTGGGTATTGGCTGTTTGGCCTACAGAACTTGTCCCTGGTTCCCAATAAGTTTGGAATTAATTATTGCAACTCAGTAAATATTAAATATATACTGTATGTTAAACAGCCACTGTAATGGTTATAAGACATTTTGCCTCCTTGGTGTTAACAATTTTGCTACTTTTATCTAGTATCATACTTCCACTTACGTGTAGATTTCTTTTGTTCCCAGAGTGTTTTCTGATACCCTCAGCATTGTCCTGGAGAAACGGGCAGCCCGTGGCTTGGTCAGGGGCACTCTTTGGGGGTGAAAATCTGGCTGGATGACTGGGCCAGAGAATGAGATGATGCAGAATGGAGTTAGATCCTGTTGGTGGCCAGTCACTGGGCTCAGTGTTGGGGCCAGTCCTGTTTAATGTCTTTATCGATGACCTGGATGAGGGGACCAAGTGCTCCCTCAGTGAGTTTGCAGATGACATCAAGTTGGGTGGGAGTGTTGATCTGCTTGAGGACAGGAAGGCTCTGCAGAGGGATCAGGACAGGCTGTATCGATGGGCCAAGACCAACTGTGTGAGGTTCAACAAGACCAAGGGCCAGATCCTGCCCTTGGGTCACAACAACCCCTGCAGTGCTACAGGCTGGGGCAGAGTGGCTGGAAAACTGCCCAAAGGAAAAGCATCTGGGAGTGCTGGTGACAGCAGCTGTACAAGAGCCAGCTTGTGCCCAGGTGGCCAAGAAGGCCAGTGACATCCTGGCCTGTATCAGCAATAGGATGGACAGCAGGACCAAGGAATATTGGGGCCAGCCTCTTCTGCCTTACAGCTAGTGACAGAACAAGAGGACATAGCTTCAAACTGCACCAGGAAAGTTTAAGATTGGACATTGGGAAAAAGTCTTCACTGGTAAGGTGGTTAGGCATTGGAATAGGCTGCCCAGGGAGGTGGTGGAGTCACCAACCCTGGAAGTGTTCAAGAAATGATTGGACTTAGTGCTATGATGTAGTTGGTATGGTGGGGTTCAGTCAAGGGTTGGAGTCAATGACCTTGGAGGTCTTTCCCAATCTTAATGATTCTATGATTTTGTTATTCTTAACTCTGTCAGCAAGGTATTTTTCCCTAAATTCTTCAGATTCCCTCAGCAGTTACTTACACCCCATAATTTTCATTTATATTGACTGCCACCTGTAACTGCTGCCTTACATTTTGCCATATGTTGCTTTAATTTCTAATTACTGCTTTATTTGCCATCAAACCAAGCATTGTTTTCTTATCCAATGTTGTGAGCTTTTCACTGTGATTCCAGCATTTTGAGTAGTTAATTAACTCTTGTTATATAAAGTACTCCCACTTTTCAGTCATGTTAACTCTCTAATCTTTGGTCCCTTCTCTGTTTCACTCAAATTTTCTTCAAATACCTTCTCTTGAAGCCTTAAGACCTTTTAGTGGTACCCATCTAGTTTGTATGCATGTGGGTAGGGGTATGTAAGTATTGCTTGCAGATGCTGAACTTTTGTTGCCCTTATTGATTGTAATTTGGTTGTGATAGTTTGGTTTCCAGGCAACCGTCATTTTTCAACCCAATGATTAATTTATCTTCTCATGGGAAGAAGAGAGAAATAGAATCTCTTAATTTTTCTTCACCATTTCTTATTTTCATGCAATTCTTCCCTACAGAATGGGGTTTACTCTTCTGAAAAGTCATTATAGTCCTTTTTCCCCTCAGTGTTTCCAGACTTCTAACAGTTGCTCTTTCTGTAGCTGACTCCCCTGATTTTTTTCTTCCAGTCGTACCCTTCGAATTTTTTAACTAAATTCTTTCCC
>NW_008239139.1:3487731-3504965 GCF_000691975.1 Corvus brachyrhynchos | reverse complement strand
TTCCCTACATGGATGTCATGGATTACTATAAAGAAACGATCATATTTCAAGGTTCTTTTCTCTTTTCTTCATAGAGCTTGATATTTAATTTGTCCTGAAGACTGCCTTTATTCCACACTGAACTGTCCATGGACTTCATAGATGATTTAGAAGTCAGTAATGTGTGCAATGAGTTCAAATGATTCCTTCTGGTACCTTACATTTTTCAGCACCATGTTTCATTTCTTGTCTTTGTGCTCATTCACAGGTTCACCAGGTTCAGCTGAAAGTCTTTATCAACTTCTTCACTCTTGATCAAACAAAATAAATATCATTGTTTGGAGGTTTAATCATCTCCTCTTCACTCATTTTCATAGATCCCTTGTAAACATGTTTATGTGAAGTACTAAACAAATACCAGAAATCTCAGATCTTTTATCATGCAATTTTCCTGCTACTTCAAAGACAGAAGAGAATTTTTTAAAGATCCCAAATGTATTTTGGAGTAGTGTAAACTCTGTTTTAAAATCCAGAGTTAGGAACCATTCTGGCAACCTGCTGTTACCTGGCTGGGTAGTGTTGAAATTCCCTTCTCAGCCACCAAAAGCTTCTCTCTTCTACTTCATTTTCTCTTTGGAGAGATGTCCTCATTTCTCCTAACAGTTAATTTTGGAGGAGTTTTGACAACAATGAGATAAACAGTGTCAAGTCAACCAAGAGCACTTTCCTGTTAATAAAGTGAATGGACAGTCTCACAGGAGGTCAGCAAATATTATGGGCAATACAAACCAAATTCAGTTCTCAGTTACCTTACTTCAGTAAAGGTGTGTATTAAGGTAACGGGAGTAGAATTTAGATAACGGTACAGTTTCAACTTCTGCATGTGGCTGCCTTCAGCTAAGTGATAAGCAAGAAGCCTACATGAAAAAATCCAGATTATTCATGGTTTTGAGTGCTCTTCCCAGCCCTTCTTTCCCCTTCTTACTGTGGCTGTGGTGATCAGCTAAGTGGTGCTAAAATGATGGATATCATCTGCTGGGAGTGGAAATTGTCATTCAGACAGGAAAGCACTTGGTTTTCATTTTTTCCTTGCTTGGACTTATGTGGGCAGTCATCAGCAGGACATTTTCTGGATCTGAAATTGGGTCTGTGGAGGACTTTCTCTGCTGAAATCTGTGATGTGTATTCAATCACTGCTATAAACAAAGGACATTGTATAAGCTAGATATTAGCTGTATTAGCTCAGTATAATGGACAGTAAAAGTAGCTTCCAGAATGTTTAATTTGAGAGGAGTGGGCTGTTTATTGGAATGAAACCTGGATGCAAACTAATGCTTCCTGGAGTATCAGCATTGTTTGCTCCCCACACTAGATGGAGAAAGATAAGGAGAGGAAAGTGAGAAAAGTACCCCCTGGCATATCTCTGCCAGCTTTCCACTGCAGTCAGGCAGTAAGTCCATGCACTCATCAGTTCTGATGAGCTGATAAACAAATCTATCAAATCTGCCAAGTCTGTGTGAATCGCAGGCTGTCTAATGGTAGATGGAGGTAGGGGTTACAGCAGCATGGAATTTACTATAGCTGGGAGCTGAAATACAATAATAATATAGTAATAAATATATTGCTGCTCCAGCAGAGAGAGCAGAACTACTGGGGCTGCATGAAATTTGGGTATAAAAGTGGCAGCAGTGGGAGACCTGGAGGATATTTAGCATAAGGCAGCAGGAGATACCCAGGGGCTTAGGAGATGTGGCAAGTGGAGGAGGTTGCAGTCTGTGAAGCACAGTAGTCCAAAACTCAGATCATTTATTGTATTTTCACTGTATTTAAAATGAAAATTATAAACATTTTGGATAATGTTATAATTTTATCATGGTGTTTAGTAACTGGATGAAATAACTAGTTTTTTCTGTGGACTAACACACTCTTTAATTTACCATATGCTGAACATGCGAGCATGGACACATGTTTTACCAAACGTTCTCTTGTTGCTTCCAAAGGGAATTAATTTTGAGTCAGGGGCATTTTAGGTGATATTGTATCACCTTAACATTTTGGTAAGATGTGCTTTAAGTTATGGATTATCAGTGCACCCAGTCTGTGTTGCAAAACCTGAACTCACAAGCTTATCTGTGTGGGAATTAAAATCACGTACACAGGCCAGGGTGAGGATCTTCAGTTCAATTAGGATGAGGGAAAGGCTCTGGACATCGACTACCTAGACTTTAGTTGAAGCCTTTGATACCACTTCCCACAACATTCTCCTGCAGAAATTGGCTGCTCATGGCTTGGTCAGGTGCACTCTTTGGGGGGTTAAAAACTGGCTGGATGATCAGGCCTAGGGAGTTGTGGTGAGTGGTGCTACATCCACCTGGTGGCCGGTCACTAGCAGTGCCCCTCAGCTGGGGCCAGCCCTGTGTAATACCATTATCAGTTACCTGGATGAGTGTTCTCAGTCAGTTTGCAGGTGACACCAAGATGGACAGGTGTGTTGATCTGCTGGAGGGAAGGAAGGCTCTGCAGGAAGATCTGGACAGGCCAGATCAATGGGCTGAGGCCAAAGGTATGAGGCTCATGGGGGACCTTATCCCTCTCTACCACTGCCTGAAAGAAGCTCAGAGCCTGGTCATTTCTCCCAAGTAGCAAGTGATAGGACAAGAGGAAATGGCCTCACATTGTTCCAGCAGAGGTTTTAGATTGGATATAAGAATAATGTCTTTACTGAAATAGTTGTCAAACATTGGAACGGGCTGTCCAGGGAAACAGTGGAGTCACCATTTCTGGTGCTATGTAAAGGTGGTGCCTAAGGACATGGTGTAATGGTGAGCTTAGGGGTGCTAGCCTAAGACTTGGGCTCAATGATCTTGAAGGTCTTTTTCAACTTAAACTGTTCCATGATTCTAAGAACATTTGGCACTGAAGTGTTTTTGACCTTCTCTCTAAACATGCATTAACTTAAACACAGGCACAAACAGCTGAGGAGAGATGTGATGCGAGCTTTCAATGCTCAGTAAGTCTGCCAGGAGGGATCAGCAGCAGCTCCTGTGTGCACAGAATTGCAGAGACAATTTCATGGATACGAGCAAACTCTTGTTGATGACTTGGGTGAGAAGACAGAGAACGAGAGGAATGGACAATGTGACATTTCAATTAAATCAGTGTTTTAAGAAAAATATTTAAGGAAGTAGATGGAAAAGGATAGGGAAAACATAAACAAAACAAATGAAAGTCCCCAGGAGCTCTGTGGTGTTAATCTAACCTTCAGCATGACTGAAAACTGCACAGGCAGGTGAGCAGCATTATTGATGTTTGAAGTAATTACTTCAGCAGGCGCTGCTATCAAAATTCATAGTGATTGATTTCCCACTAGTCAGCTTATCTGTCTGAGAACAAGTTCACTGGAAAGCAGCTTATAACCCCTTCCTAATAAGCCATGGCACATCACTGGAGAAAATGGCGTCAGGCTCATTTTGTTTTGCATTCACTGCTATTAAAGCTTGAATCATTCAAAATTTTAAGATGCCAGGCAGTTTTCTTCTCCAGACAGCCTAGAAATACAGAGATCTGCACTTCCCAAGCAACCCGTCCTTGTCCTCCTAGGTACAGTGTGAATTGAAGGAGACTTTCAAACTGAATTTCTTCCAGTAACGACAGGGGAAAGTCATATCTGAACACACATACCACACACATTTTTAAAGGTGATTTTCAAATATGGAATATTTTCCACAGACTGACTGAGAGCTGGTTAAATCAGAATGGTGGAGGGTATAATTGAGGTGCCTTAGGCCACAGCAGTAATGTTGCTGTATATACATTTGTCAGCATCAGGTTAAATCCCTCAAGGTGCAGATTCAGGTCCAAATCCAAGGTGGAGTCTTTAAGGTCAGGTTAGATGAAGATACAAGTGGCTCTGGGGCTGTTTTCCCTGGAAGACTTAGAAGTCATGATCCATGTCATCACAGCCTCAGTAAAGAACCACAATGTTGTGACAAGAACATGATTAAACATCTCTCATGTCCCAGATAGCCTGATTGAAGTTAGTGAACAAGGAATTCTGTCCATGACATTGCAACAATTATCCAGGCAAATGCAGCCTCCATCCCACCTCTGGACAGGAGTGCATGACTTATAGAGAAAGCCTATCAAGCTGGAGTGGGAAGGGCTTTCTCTTTCCCCATCCGTTTTATTAAAAACAGCCATGGGCTGGAAAACAGCAGCCAAGACATGGAACTCTAACCCTAGTTCAGCATCTGTAAGAGCTTGGACCTTTGCTTCTCTCCAGCCTCTGTTGGTTGGCAGTCATCTATTCCCACAGATCAAAGTACATGAAAAAATGAAATTAAGGACAAGTGCAAGAGGCTTAACTATCAGTCTCTTGGATTTGTATCAGTCTGTGTCAGGAGGCACATCATCTGCATGTGTTTTTCCTTTTCCTTTTGGCTTGTCCCTGTGCAGAGAGAGCCAGAACACTTCCTTGTGCAGATAGTTGTTTCCCCCTGCCATCTGGCAGGGTGCACACACAGAGGAGGCAATGGTGCTATTTGTCAGGAAGGAAAAGGACTATTTGCTGGATCAGTTTTATGGAGGAAAAGAGAGGGAAGAAGAGAGTGCAGGAAAACCATTTTGCACAACTCACAGGAGAAAGAGAGGAGCTGAGTGAGATAATTTCTCAGGGCAGAGATAGGTTGCTCCTTCCAGGAGCCAACAGCTGTCTGCTTAGAATCTGTGCATGCAAGAGAGAGATGAAGGCAGGAGGGGAGTTACGAGCTAAACTTTCACAGAGGATTCAAACGAGAACTTTTTTAGAGTTGTGGGAAGATGTGTACAGCAGTGTCCAGGGCTCCTTCTGCTGCCCATCTACACTGTTCAGGCAACCAGGTGGGGAGGAAAAGTTCTGTAAGCTCCTTTACTAGAAAAGCCCTCAGCATGTGGCAGTCCTAGTAGGGGAGCTCTGGGTTGTACAAACAACACATCCCAGCAGTCCCAGGTGGCCTGTGACTCTTCAGATGGTGTGACAGAGTGGCAGGCATGGCAACCCTTTCTTCTCCTTGCTGTACCCAGCAGGCTCTGGAGACATCAGAGGCTCCATGGATTCTCACCATGGTCTGCAAATCAATATGTCAACCCTGGGTTTTGGCCTACTTTGCCAATAGGCTTCTGTGCTCTTTTTATCCTTCTGTGTTTCCAGTGCACTGAGCTACAGCAGGACCCAAATTTCTGCATTGCCCTTCTGGCTTGTAACACTGTGCTTCTATTCCAGTGCCTGACTCCCTGTACGGTCTGTACGGTGATCCTCTTGGTCCATGGGAGTCTGGCAAAGGTGGGGGAGCAGATGGTCACAATAACACAGTGAGGTTATATGAAAACTGTCTCTGCTGGGGCTACATTTGTCTCAGATTCACAGGGATGACTGCATCTTGTCACAGCTAAAGAGGAAGTTAGATGAGGATCCAACTGGTTTCCCTTGCAGGACACACACCCCTTTATCCTTCCAAACCTTTAACATCTTCCCTGCATGTTTGTGTCTCTTCCCACTTGTCTCTCTGGATGGGTGCTGCAGCAGCTTACAGCTCTGATTCCCGCAGTCAGGAGGTGAAGCGCAGAATGCAGCCTGGATGGTTCCCCTGGGGGCTGGAAAGTCTCTCTCCTTCTCTAATTGTTTCTGACGTTTCACCTGACACATCCTGAGTGAGCACATCACCCCTGCTTCTGGGGGGTTTTAAAATGTTTGGATCTCTGAATGTGTAGCTGTGTTCTTTGTCAACAAGAGATCAAAGATGTCAAAACTCTGAAAAAAAAAATCCCACAAAAAAGAGAGACTGAAAAGCAAAAGAAATGACAGAGATGGAGAAGAAAGTCAAGTAGAAATAGGAACAATTGCCTAGAGACAGGTGGACAGATGCCTAGCAAATGAGATAGACAGACGGCTGTAGCAGAAAGACAGCATGCTCCTTGCTGTTCTTGGGCTGTAATTATCAGCTATTTAGGCACTAAGCCCAGGCAAACCAGTTATTATCAGTATTCAACAGCTCTGAGGTGAAGCCCAAAGCAATTAATGCCCTTTGAGATCTTGGGACTAACTACAATGAGCACTGATTTTAAGCAGAGTGTTTGTGGGGAGAGAGGGATTAGGACTTTTTCATTATATAAGAAAGTGGGGGAGGGGGAATCTCTTGCGGGGAAGGTACCTGCAGATGAGCACAACAAGTATGAACTCCAAGAGAGCTAGAACCTGCAAGCAGGGAGCAACTGTTGATCACATCTTCTCTACAAGCAACCCCTGTTCTTAAAAGGAGAAATTGCTGTCTGAACTCACAGAGTTCTTCTGAGAAAGCAGAAGCACTCAGAAACACATCAGCAGGAGAGCAGAAAACAACCATGGTCTGTGAAGGGCAGGAGCACCTCACTCCTGTTTTCATTCTGTCTGATGTAACTGTAGCATCTGAAAAGGTGTCAAGACTAGTACTATGGGATGGAGGGAAGGAAAGCAGGAGGGATGTGCATTTTCCTGAGTGGAGGACTGAAGTCTAGGAGCATTGGTATTCCTATTTTGCCATGACTAGAAAACCATCCCCCTCCTGATTGGGTTTTGTAGTGATAGAGGACACTCGATGCAGAGTTACAAGACTCTGGCCTCTTAGGTTTTTCAAGGAAATATAGAAGAGTATCCCAAAGGAAGTCTTTAAAAGAAACTTTCAAAGACTCTGTAGTGTGCATATTTTAGCACTAACAGCCATATGTGTGCAGTTGCCATACACGCACATGCACGCACACAGATGTAGCTGTTGTAAAACACCCCAGCTCTGCTGAGTCAGTGGAGCTGTGCTGATTTGCCCTTACAAACCTTAAGTAAGTTAAGTGCCTTAACCACTCATGGTGTTAGTAACCAGCCACGTGCAGCAGCCTGGCTTGTGTGGTGGCTCAACAGCTGGTGCTGGGAGCTCCTGAGTCAGAAACCTCGAGAAAAAATGAAGTCCCAGGCACAAGAAATTCTGTTTGTCAAGGCAACCGGAAACTTAGATTTTCTCCTGACCCTGAGCGGCTGCTCGCTGCTCTTTGGCTCAGAAAATGAAGTGTGAGTAACTGAGATCTTGGTGGAGTTATGTTGGGATATTTTTCCTCTAGATCTTAAGCATGCTTGGGGATGAACAGCAGAGCCAGAAGTTTATGACTAAGGATGCACAAATTAATAGTGTATTTTGGTGCTTCTAATTAGCCCCTCAAGCACAGCGTAGAACCTGCTTGGAAAACCTAAGCTTGTGAACTGCTGCTTTGCTGTAAAGCCTGTTCTAATAGTGAGAAGAAAGTGTTTTGAACACGGCACATATGTGAAATGGCTGTTAATCCTCCTTGGAACCAACATTTTTTGTTGTTATATGCTCCTGGAAAACACCTTCCTTTATTCTTTGAGCTGTATTTCTTATACAAACTTGCTCTTCGGAATTTTCAAGTACAGGAACAGCTGGCATGCATTAAGAGTGGCAGAGGAGAGGGAACAGAGGCAAGAGAGAAAATCCATTTCTGTGGGCTCTGAAAGATTGAGAGGTGAGAAAAGATGGTTGAGTGAAAGGGAGCTAGTGGCCATAGCTGTGGTGAAGGAGGCTTTTTCATCCCACAGTGGTGAAGCTGTGCAGAGAGGGGCCTCGTGACAGCAGATGTCATGGGGCAAAAAGCAGCAAGGAAATTA
This sequence comes from Corvus brachyrhynchos, assembly GCF_000691975.1. Taxonomy (NCBI): domain Eukaryota; kingdom Metazoa; phylum Chordata; class Aves; order Passeriformes; family Corvidae; genus Corvus; species Corvus brachyrhynchos. The sequence continues at coordinate 3,497,299 of NW_008239139.1, read as the reverse complement.
TTTCTTTCACCGATGCAAGTTTCAAAAGTTCTTCCACATAGGCAAGCAAAGCGCCCGTGCCCAGGAGGTCCATTTCTGGTTTGTGACTGCTCCCATGGGGCTCAAGAAGTGGGTGTTCTGCAGCTGCTGCACACTGACTATACCTTACTCAGTTAATGGGGTGACTGACACTTACTGAGTGGGGCATGAGGGGAGACACATGTCTAAATAGCATAATCATGATAAATGTTTCAATTCTCTGATCCACTTATTTATTTATTCAACCTGCAGCTTTTCTTGAGGGCTACACGGTCCTGAAGCAGAGCTTTAGAGCTGACTCAGGGAATGATGCTGAGATTTGTTTTCCTTGTAGGTCTAACAGCATCAATGAGAACCAAGAAAACTGGGGAGCAGTGGAAGCACCATGTTCCTTACACCAGGCTAAGATCAGAGCTGCTCTCTGTGCTGTGCAGCCACTTGTCAGAAACCCTTAGGCTTTCTGCTACACAAATGGTTGGAGATGCTTGAAAATTGAGTGTTTTCTCTCACTGATTTAATCTTTATTTTATTATTTTAATTTTACCACATCCAGTGCTTTCTTCCAGATATTTTGAATGCAGCTAGAAATTCATGGGGCTTGATTGCTTATTTTCTCTTTTACTTTAGATCCTGGCATGGCATCAGTATATCGATGGAGATTTATTAGGTTCCTGCGGTTGCCTGACCACTAATAGAGCCCAGTGTGTTTGCTTGGGACTATTCCTCCATTAAATGGAGCCCTGCCCTGTACAGTAGGTGCATATGGGTGTTTGATTTCTTCCTTTGAAGCCCTTGCTTTAGTCATTTTTGAGGAAGATGGCATGACAAGGTGACAGTTGGCTTTTTCTGATATAATAGTTTCTGTAATCACTACACTGGGTTTTACTCTTGCGATGAGAGAGCTTTTTAAAAAATACACATTTAAATGTCAGAGAAGAGAAGACCTGTGAAGATGTTTGGAAACATCATGTCCCCTGGATGCCTTGTTAGACTTTCATAAACAGAGATGAGACTTTTCTGGGTTAATTCCATGTAGCTTTGTACTGAGTCTGCTACGTGAGGAGATGGGATTTGGAAAGTTTATTGAGTGCTGTGGGAATGCTTACGTGGTACACACATGATAAATGAAGCTGGTAGATTGTGTCTCTTCTGTCAACTTTGTGTCTTGATTTACAGAGCTTTCAGTGTTTTAGGGCTCCCACAGCATTATAATTCCAGATCATGCAGGATTTGCCTACTTTGGGACTTGATCTAAAACTCTTCCCATGTATACTGAAAAACTTGATATCTTTTGGAGCAGATATTCTTACTGATTCATTCTTCTGCAAGAAAGTGGAGGGAAATATGTTGTGTTGCTGCAAAAAAAACCCAAACCCCAAAACACAAAATAAAGAAAATCAAGTTAGGACTGTATCTTTATTCAGTGGGCTGGGTAATGATTTTAGGTGCTGACTCTGCTGGCAGTTTGGCATCATTTTTTCCCCAGGCTGCCCCTCTCTAGCTTTGTTTGGAGGGAGGGAATGGAGGCTCCCAGTAGCATCCCTTGGAGCTCCAATCTGCTCCCCATCCCTCCTTACCTCCCTCCCTTCTCCCCTCTACCTCCTCCCCTCTCACTCTGCCTCTTTGTGCTGCATGTTCCCTTTTCAAAAAGTAATTTCATGGCTCATGCACTTAAGATTCCATCAGAAAGTCGAGTCTTTGATCAGGCAGACAGACGCCCTGCTGGGATTTCATTGGCAAATCACAATTCCCTTAATTAAGACTATGTGTCTTTATATCACTAAACTGATTCCAGCTGGGTCCCTGCTCATTTTACATCCAGATTTACCTAGACTATGGATTCTCACCCCCTGTGACTCTGGAGGAACAAAAACCATTTAAAGACTTTTCGTTCCCACTCTCTTTCCCCAGCTGCTTTTTGCCACTGGTGCAGCAGTCGGTGTGGGCTGGGAACTAAACCTCTCCCTCAGTCTTCTTTGTGTTCTCTTCCCAGTTGAGAGATATGGTTGTGCAAGGGATTTTCTCTGTTTCTTTCCAGTGCTTGGAAGCTGGGAATCAGTAGTAGAAAGGGAATTGAACTTGCCTGATGATTTTAATTTCTTTTTTTCCAGAAGCCATGTTTTTACCGAGAGTCGGGAAGATGCTAAAATTCAGCACCGTTTTCTCCTTCCCATCTTTCCTTAACTATCAATTAAAGGTGCAGCAGGTTAAGAATACTCACTTATGGTAATTACAGGTTCTGTGTGGGAGGGACTTTGGTGACATTTCTGCTGTGCTGGGTTTGCTTGTTGTATTAGTCATGCCAAGGCAAGCATTTCTCTGGAGACAAAATACACAGTCCTGACTACAAAGTGTGTGGTCTGCTCTGGCCAAGGAGATAATGCTTTGGGGGAGTTTCAACAGACAGTGTTTTTTCACCAGTCATCTGCATTTTCCCTTCCTCCTCTTTAATTTCCTGTCTCCCCTGAGCAGTGCCCTGACACCTTCTCCAGGGAGAGGAAACTTCCATAACAACCTGCTAATGGCCCTGATTACAGGGATGGCAGCTGGCATGGCTGCTGTGACACAGCCCCCAGCCTCTGGCCCCAGAGCCTGTCTGGGGCGGATTGAAGGAGATTCAGGGTTGGGGCTTCTCAGTGCACCAAGCCCAGTGGTACAACTGCGTTTGCCATGTGCCACAGAGAGAAGTCTGGCTCCTCTGGAGCAAATCCCTTAGGCTTTTTCAAAATCGTCTGTGGGGACACTAAAAACGTGCCCACAGCTTGAGAAGTGTCCTCATAAATGTATTTGCAGGTGGGTGCAGTCAGACTCTGCCCCAAATGTGGGCAATGGCTGTCCCTGGGTAGGGCCCTCGAGATGCCAGCCCCAGGCTCTGAGCGTCTCTACAAGTGAGAGCTCTGTGCCCAGGAAACCTGGCTGCTGGCTCAACCGTGGCACATGGGAGGCTGTTGGCAGCTTATGCAGTCATGTTTAAAATTAATAGCCAGCAAACAGGGCAGCTTTAATGGCCAGCAAACCCTGACCTGGCAATTCCAAAGCTGAGCTGCCCTCTTAATAAATGAATCCAAAGTCTTGACACAGGTCACATCCTCTTCCACAGACTGATGCATCTTCAGATTTATCATGTCGAATTCTTTGCTTGAAAACGCCTACTTAATGATGTGCCTGCAGAGCTTCAAATCCTGTCCTGGGAACGTAGGCACTTCTTTTGGGCCAGAGCAGAGCTTGACTTTAAAGGAGCTTCATTTTAAGGGCATGGCGTATTTCCAGCTGTTACTCTCAGCAAGATGAGTTTTTGGTTCAGTCAGACAGGCTCCTGCCTGAGCTAAACCTTAGTTTGCTCTTCACATGATAATAAAAATGTTCACTGAAAACATTAATAGGACTTTGCACTTAGATGGGTTTTTGATGTGAGGGTTCCAAAGCTCTTTTTAATAAGAATTGCTGATTGTGCTCCATGGTAAAACCAGATTAGATCAAAAGGGGTTGAAAATCTCTGTTTTGTTTGAGAGACAGAACAAACCTATCCCAAATGTACAGATAGTACATTCTGTGAGTAGAAAATTAATTTTATGAGCTTTATAAATAACTTGATGATTAATTTTTTTGTTAAAATTAATTAAAAATCTCATACTTTATAGAATGTTAACATCTGTGTTTATCTTTGTCTTGTCCCAGATCATCTTAATGGAATGATAGAGACACGTTAAACTTATATATAGTTAAAGTTAATTGAAATCTTGCTTATAGGCTCTTTGTAAAGAAATTAGGATGTAATTAAGGTAAATCGTTAATGATGTCTAGATGCTGTGGTTATTGGGGTCTGTGCCAGACTTGGGTCACTTGCATTTGCAGACAAAGGAGCCCAAGCTGTTGCTGTGTTTCCTTTGTGGCTTGTTGAACACAGCAGGACAGTGGTCTGCAGGCACTTGCTGGCGCTGGGGATGTCCCTTCCCTGAAGGAGGAGATCCCCTTGGCAGGGATATGCCAGGACCCAGAAAACCACCGTGCCTTGGAGATGGCTCCCTGTGGCTGGAGCACGGCCTCTGGGAGATGGAGCCTGCACACAGACACTGAGAGTCAGCTGAGCATCCTCTGCACCCCTTGTTGAGTGATACGCTTATGTGTAGGGCCCTAGATGAAATTATTGTTCAAAGGTGAAAAGCCAAAGCCACGAACGTGCTTTGGGTGTGTGACACCACAGCAACACAGTGAACTTGTCCTAAAAAGGTTAAATTAGGAGGAGTGATATAAAGTTAGTGCTTCAGGACATCAAGCCACTAGAAATATCAGAAGGTAGGGTTCTCTTTGGCTTTCTTATGCCTCACTAGGTGTGATTTAAAAAAATAATAAAAGCAAACAAAGTAAAAAAATTGCTAAGCAAAGCATCAAGTGCTGTTACAGTTAAGAGTATCAGTAACTTAGCAATAAAAATAGTAGAGGACAATATCTAACTGCACAAATTCAGGATATTCATAGCTGACTTCATATATAAGAGAAAGCAACTGCATTGAGATAAGAAATGCAGAGATAAGGTACCCAAAGTCTCTTACCGTAGCCCTGGAGAGATATCACAAAGGGAAGAAGTGGAAAATCAATGATGATGCATTTTGCCAACAATTTAAATCCCGTCTGGGACCATGGAGACTGATGTCATTCTTGTCCACACTGAACCATAATCACTGCATCTGTCCACTGACTTCCCTAATATTTTATTTTGACCTGATAAGGAATCTAATACCTGACTACAGCTTTTCACATGTCTTGAAAGTCACAGGGAGGGTGTTAAGATGTGTCAGCCTAGTGAGAGAGAGAAAGGAGATGGGAGGAAATTATAGGGGGGTGTTGAGAAGGAAAGGGAGGTGTGTGTTAAGAAAGGAGAAGCGAAAGATAACGCAAAATGAAGACAAGCAGAGAAGAGCAGGTTGAGAAAAGGAGGGATTTGCACCAGAGATGGGGATAGAGGGACAGATAGAAGGGAAGGTGGGGAGATGGCTGGAGGGGGCAGGTTGGCAGCTGTTGAGGGAAGGGTGGTATATTTTCTTAAAATACAGGTATTGGCATACACTGGACTTGTGTCTTGGCTTTCTACATAAACAGGTCTCAATTAAAGGAAAAGGGAATGTGATTCTGGACCCTGATAAAATGCATCTCATCTTTTGGTGCCTGAGCATTTGGCAGACTAGGCTCTTTTAATGTGCATGTCATTGTTGTCTGAGGCACAGCTATCTGCCTTGTGCTGTACTGCTAATTACTAAGGGAAAAAGGGAGATGAATCCCGCCTGTAGCCCGGTGGAGCGCAGTAGAAGTGAATCCTGGCCCCAGTGTGCATTGCTTCCTGAAACAGTCCGAGTTTTCTGGGTTTTTTTCTTATTGCACATACACGAGCACTACACAACCAGGAAGAAAGCTCTTTCCCAGTGAAAAGCTGTTTTTCCATCTCTCACAAGTGTGTTTACTGTATCTGTCTGCTGCTCTGTACCAGGTTGAGGCGTGTGTTTTGATGTGCAAACGTAGAAGAGCTGCCTGCAATCTTTTCTTTCCCTTTCAGCATCTCATACTGTACAATGAGATCAAAGAGGTTAAGTGAATTAGGGATCTCCTAACCACTGCTTTTTGGAAATGTGTTACTGTTAGCAATGCACAGTGGGCCCTTCCCTCCATTTGTTCCCCCTCCTTCACATATGTACCCACCATGTTCAAATGCTGTATCAGATCTAGGGAGACCCATTAGGAAGTGAGCAAGCCAGCCAATACAGATGAACTAAGATGCTTCTTAAAAGCGAGAAAATGTGCTACAAGGATTTCAGATCCCAAATCAATTGAGTCACTTGTGTAGGCACAAAAATGGAACCATGTCATCTCAGAAACCAAATATTTGAGAATCAGTTCTGGTTTTACCACTCCTGTCAAAGCTTAGCTTCCCAGTTTAGCCTTCTCATTCTTGCCAGAGATATTATTAGCCCTCTGCCATTTCTCAGGAGCTGCACTGATGGACAGAGCTGGTGAAATAAAAGCAATTTCTGGCTGGAAAAGCAAAGTGAATAAAACAGCATGGTGGGAGGGCTGCAGGTGGCTTTTAAAAGTTCTTCAGCAAAATGAAAAACAGTTTATTTTGGAGCAGCCAATAGAATCTTGGCTGAATTGAGGTGCTTTGATTGTCTTAATGCTTTTGAATCCTTTTTCTTTTAGATATAAGTGCAATTTTAAAAAAGGCTGTTTGAAATGAAAAGTCAGAAGCAGCATTGTAAGAAAATGCCCATATGAGACCTTTTGGATTTTTATGTGGAGTATATCAGCATTTTTAAGTGATACTTAAACTTTCCCTCTTTTGTAACATCTCAAAAACAATAGAAAAGAAGAATCAGGCAGATAATTACACAGACACATTGTTTGACTGCTTTTGGGTGCTCTGCAGACAAGGAGATGTGAGGCTGTCCCTCAGGGAGGACAGCACGGAGGCAGGCCTACATGTGTGCATGTGTCCACATGCAGCATCACAGCACCTGGGCAGTGTGAGGAAAATGCCAGGGTAGTTTGCCAGTCAGCTTCCAACTTGTGCTAAAAACATCTCTGATCTATATCAGTGTCACAGACTTGGCCTTTAAGGTGAACTCATGAGGCAAGTCATGTAGTATGATGACCTTTCTGACTCTGGAGTGCAGCCACCTGATCATCATCCAGTAAAAGAAACAGGGTAACTGTGCCTGCCCCAAAAAAAAAGAGTTCCTGAGATGGAGATGTTGCAATGCCATGCATGCTACATTGGTCTTTCTAACTCAGAAGCTTACTAAGGCTCTCTTCTGGGGCGTAGAAATGAAATGTGTCTTATGAGCAGGTTTTATCACTTATCTGGTCATTTCAATATGGTTTTGAGTAATTAAACTTTATATGGAGCTCATTGGATTTGCTCTAGATTTCCACTAAGTCAAGGATCTGACTAATACAGGGATATTTCTTTTTTCACAGTAAAGCTAGAAACAGTGTCTCATGGCATGTTCTTCTAGCTCATTGAGTTGTTTTGTGAAACTGCTGTCAAACATGGTATTTATTAGGGTTGTGCACAAATACCTAACGTTGTGAACACACTGCATACATATATTAATGTCACATTCAGGTGGCAAAACATTTATAACTGTCACCGCTTTCCCCGTCTCTCTTCTTGCCTGTCTCCAAACACATAATCAGCCCTGCTCCTGGCTGATTGATGAGGTAGGTGGGGGATGGTCAGATTTGTCCTCATGTTGCTGTGCATTCTGCAGACTTCAGAGACAGAGGTGCACAGGGACTTTGGTTTCAGGGGTGTTGAGTACATGGCAACACCAATAATCCACCATTTGGGATGATAGTTGAAAAATATATGGTATGAGGAAACACCACCAGGGTCTGTTGGTGGTGTTGGTGGAGGAATTGTTTGTTGGGCTTAAGTGATCTTAGATAATTTGCTAGAATATATACTGGTATCCTCAGGAATTTGGGCTCTTCCATCCTGTTTGCCTTGCAAATATCAGTCCCTTCAGAGATCTCAAGCCCCCTCTTACGGCCTCACACCGCTCTGTCAGACTGAGTCCAAGTGCTGCCCACAGGACTGCTGCATTAGCAGCACTCACTGTTCTCCCTAGCAAAGATCAAGGGGTGCTTTCCATGAAAAGGTAACAGGTCCTGTGAGACCACAGACAGCTCCAAGATTTTTTGATCTCCTACACTGTCAGTCAGTGCATGGAGGCTGTTTAGACTGGACAATTTCCATTAGCATGTGGTCATTTCTCAGAAAATCTCCCACAGTTGCCCCAGTTTGGTGTAGGCTTGTGAAATTATATCAGCAGCAGGACTGCTGATAATGACCTGAAGAAAAATCTGCCGGTAACCAGTGCTTCCACTGCTGCTGCCATCAGGGAAGTCTGTGCAAGGACAGGTCTTTCCTGAAAAAGCATGAATAGCAGCACAGCTTGTTAGGGCTCAGGAAGCCAGGGAAAGAAATTAAGTGCTCTGGGGAGTGGGAACTGGGTGCTGGGACAGGGAGACCCTCTGCAAAACTGAAAACGAGCTGACTTTAGGAGAAAGCTTTGGCTAAACACCTACAGGCTATTCTGTGTCAGCAGCATTGCTAGAACGAGGTAGGGGCTCACTCCGTCCCATGCCAGGTGTGGAAACCCTACCTGCTTGCAGGGCTGTGGCCAAATAATGACTAAGTTCTCACTTTTTTAAAATCTGATGAGGCCAGATAGTCTCACATGCCAGGCTGGATCCTACCAGCTATTTTAGATGAAGGAATGTGTTGCCAGAATCAGTCAGAGCTATGTATACTGACTTTGGAAGCAGCTCCATGATGTTTCCTGAAATCTGACAGGTAAATGGCTTCAAATCAAGCTCACCATAGTGAAATCCAATGTGCTCTCTGTCACAAGTGCTGGACACTCTGCACTTCTGACCTCCATCATCCTCCCAATTCCATCAGGTGTAACCCCTTACAAATGTCAGGCTGGAAGCAGTCACCTGTGTCCTGCAGTCACATCAAACAGCCACATGTGGTCCAGCCTTGGCCACAGTCCCCTGCCTATCGAGTGATGTGACTTTGAAAAGGTCTTAGAGTTCACACTCCCTGTGAGCATGGTTAATACAGTGGTCCAGCAGCTACCCTACAGTTATTTCTTCAACACAAAAGCACTTCAGGGAAAATGTTTTGAACAGAGTACATCTCACATTTTCATCAGGCTTACTGTCCTTGGCCTGTGCAAAGACCCAGCTTTCTGAAGTTGTGCTTTCAGTGTCAGCCCACCTCCACCAGCAGCTGCTGACCTGTGGCTCCCCCTCCTCTTGCTTAGGGAGTATTTTAAGGTTTATTAGAGCTCCTTTGGGCTCCACGTTTGGCTCTGTGTTTCTGAATATGGGAAGAGTATGTTCCATTGCCTCTGAGTTGCAAGCTGGGCTATGCTTATCCAGACCCTTGTGATGCCTCTGTGGCTGGTCTTCCAAGAAGACCCACATTGTCCTAAAGAAAATTCAATAAGCCATTATCTTTTAGTAGGAATTTTGCATCTCTGGTTAGCCATGTACATCAGTTACACCATTACAACACGTGACTATTTACATACACAAATGCAGCAAACACAACTTCACATTTTCTACCAAGGCATCAGTAAAAGCCACAGTCCTCTAATTTCAGGAAAAAAAGTTATTTCAGTGTTGCTGAAATGGGAATCAGAAGGAAGGGGACTGATCACATCACCACTTACCTTGCCAACTATCAGTGGCAGCAGAAACTGGACCTATCCAACTGAAAGAATAGATTGCCTCTCCAGACTGGGGGTTAATTACAAACTGCTAAGTGCAACACTCTTCTTCTCTTCATTTTGTCACATGATGATCTGACCTCTTTCTGGAAGTCAGTCAGAGATTCAAAATAAGTAATTTGAAGAAGATGGGATGTGATACAGGCACCAAGTAGCTGAGTCAACCTGTGAACAGTCAGTGATGTTTTGTGCAGTGATACTTTGAAAAGTAAATTTGGAGATACCCCACAAAGCAGTATTAGAAAATAGTTGTTTCC
>NW_008239139.1:3470740-3487663 GCF_000691975.1 Corvus brachyrhynchos | reverse complement strand
TTGAAGATTCCTTGTTAGAGCAACCACTGAATCCTGTGATATCTGATGTTAACCAGATAGTTTGTACAGATTAAAGGCCATATCCCATTTCCCTTCTGCTAGGAAAGACTTCTAAATTTGCCACATGAGGAAAATCTATTGGGAGGCATCTCAAGCTAGTCTGGGCTTAATAGGTGCCTAAGGCTTTTTTCGAGCACGTATTTGCAGGGGTACTCCAGCTGTGGATGTGCTTTTCCTTTTTGCTCTGTGTAACATCTGTGCAGTGGGCTTTTGTTTGGCTCTTTGGCAGTTTTCTTCTCCTTCCCCCAAGCTGTTTTGGCTGCTCACCCAGCTTTTTACCAAATTACAAATTTATTTTCCTTCTGCTTTTGGCAGACCCGTATGTAGAACTGTCAAAATGTCACTGGCATCAATTGTGTAAGGTTAGTGCCACATTATAGTCAGCGAGCTTATTAACACGGAAATGATTGGGTTTTGGAGAGGGCCAGGGAAGGACAAATGGGAATCCATTTTCCAGGCACCTGCTTTTTCTACTAAACATTTCTTCTTGTCACATATATATTTTTAGAAAGTGGTTGCCATCTGCATAGGAGAAAAATCAGCTGGAGACCCCATGAAGAATGAGGCTGTTCTTTGCGAGATTCCAGCAAGCTGGGAGAGGGAGATGGAGAGGCAATGGGAGCAAGTTGGCCAAATTCATTTGAGTGTTGAGTGACAACAGATGTTCATCTTCACCAACACAGTGACTAGAGACGAGATCATGCTGCAAAAATCTGATGAAAACCTAGTGTCAAAGTGGGAGATTGTGGGTTCTTGGTTCCATGGTATCAGCTTGGCCCAAAACCAGTCATGATTTCCAGTTGCTCTCCCCAAGTTTATAGGTGCCTGTGTTTAGGTGAGAGCTACTGTTTTGCTTATTTACATCTCTCTGCTTTTGGGGATTTAATCAGAATGAATTCCAGATCACCACTGAAAAAATTCCCATACTTCTGTTTTTATCTGTCCAAAGCTTTTTTAGGGCTTCTGGGGCTATCCCTGCAGAGAAACTTGCTCGCAGTCTTTAATGTGTTAATCTTCAAAATGACCTAGTGAGGTGAGATTTTTCTGGTTTATGAGAACTGAGGTACAGGAAGCCTGACTTTCTTGCCATGCAAGTTGGTGAGACAGCAAAGAATAGTATTTGCATCTTTACAGGCTCCGTGTTAGTACCTAGATTACTGAACTATCCTTCTCATGCCTCATTTTTTTTTCTTCTGGCTTTTCCACCTTGTTTTTTTAAAGTCACCCCAGAGTCAGGTGGAAGCGCTGGAGCCATGCACTAGAGAGACATGAGGAGGAAGTGAAGAAGTGCCCAGACCCTACCAAAATTTTAAATCTGTGTTATGCTGTTGCTCTCTAAAAAGAGCCAAAGCACAGTAGAGGTACTTGACCTTTGGGTTTGTATGGAGCAGCTGTTTCACAGGAACCACTGCCCTAGCTTTTGGACTGTAGCTCACAGCCACCACCAGCCTGACCCAGATTCAGACCAGTGCCCTAAGGGTGAAGGTCACCAGAGCCCATAGCTGAGCCTCTGGGACACCAACCCTCCTTCCCATCGACGCAATGAGAGCATGATGTGAAGTATGGATCAACTTGTGGACATTTTCTTTTGCCTCAGGACTTCTTTCCAAACCCTCTGAGTGCAGCCTCCCAAAACCCCACAGACTCCTCAGCTGTGAGCTCTCCTGCTATGGCAGATGACACCCTACCCCACACCACACAGGTGGTTTTTAAGTTAGGTGCATGTCCCTGTTTTCTAGATGGTGTCCTGAAGCCAAAGAGGTGTCTAACAAAACTGCAGAAGGTCTGATTCTCCAGCTGGGAATGGGGGACCTGGTGACATCCCCAGTGAGATGGGCATTGCAGTGGGAGTTGGAGCCCCGTGGTCATGGGTGTCGTGTATCCAGGACCAGGCAGGAGAGGCCACTTTTGGCCCTGACCATGGTAGCAGGCTGGACTGCCTCCTGCAGGCTCCAGCAGCCCTCCTGGAGAAAATCTGAGCTCAGAATCAGGGGTTGGGTCAATTAAGCAACCATCCCCCCACCTCTTCCTTGTGCCAAGCAGAATTTTAATGTACTTCCAATTTCTGTTTTTAGCACACACAAAGAAAAAAGAAAAAAATTAATAATCATCTATAAGAGAAGTTCTTTTCAGACAAATGGGAAAGCATTCAATGCTGATATGTATTTTTCCCCACATTTAAATGGTATCCATTTAAATGCAGATTTTCTGGTTTCCTATGTGGAGCTTGGAAGAAACGCCTTTCAATTTAAATGTTAATAGAAGAGTAAACTTCAAAATCAAAATTTCTCTATAAGGGACAGTGTTTTCTCACAGCTCTAAATGTCTTTCTCTACTTCTTCCCTCCTTCTCCTCCATCCTCCTTCCTTTCTTCCTACACCTCAGCCCAGCCTCACTTGCATTAAATAGTCTTTTTAAAAACAAGAATACGTCTTTCAGAGTTCCTGAATGAAAATGTTTAATGCTGGGATCTGTGGAATGAGTATGTTTGAGCAGAGTGCTGGGGCACTGATAAAACAGAGATGCCATCCCTCCACCTCCAGCCTTTTTCACTCCAGCCATTTATCAAATGTGCTGCTCTGAATGCTTTGTGCTGGGATTATGCTCAGGCTTGTGCAGTGGTTGGGACAGGGGATGAAAAGGAAGAAAAACCTTTAGCATAATGTTTTAGTTGCTCCTGATTGTGAACAAGGCTTTGGTGCTGGGATAGAGCAGCAGAGGAGGGAAGTCAAATGCAGGGGGAAGAAAATAAAGGAGTTGTTACCAAATCTCTCTCTTTCTGTATTACCCCTCCTGTCCCTTCTGTGCTCCATTGCTGCACATCTCCAACTTCATTTATCTTTGAGAGAAGCTTAGGGTAAATCTGCTTTTTACAAGAGACACTTAACACTGTCTGATACTGGAGTTTACATAAACCATGTTTTTTGCATCCTGTCACACTCCATTTCTCATCTTTAATGCAAGCTTTTCTTTCATTTTTCTCATTACTCTTGTCAATTATCCATCTGTTTTTGTCCATTCTTCTTTCCTCATTGAAAGAAAAAGGAAAGAAAAACAGTGATTCTGTTTTTTCTTCTGCTTCTTTCTGGCCCTGATGAGCCTTATCCTCCTTTGCAAGAAGTAATTCAAGAGATACTAACTGAAGATTAAATCTTAATAAAATTCCATGTGATTAGTGGATATGTAGATACTGTGATGATGACCAGCATATAAAACGCAGACTGTAACAGGGCAGAGTCTGCTTGCAGTAGAAGGGCAATTCTGTAAACTGAATAATAAAGTAACTAATGTGTAGAATAGGTTATACTGCTTTCTTTATCCAGATTATTTTCATACAACTGTTACTGTATGTCATTATTATCTGAATGCCAATGAAGAAAAAGTGGTGAACTGGCCTCCATGCTCCCCCCCGGGAGAGAGGAGAAAGTCTGATTTTCAGAGGAAAGCTTTTGGAGCACCCAACCCTCCCACTGATTTCAAGGAAAGCAGAGCACACTGGGCTCTTCACTGATGCTCAGTTCCATGCCCCTGAGGGGTCTCTAGGTGCCTGTGACAGCCTGGCAGCAGGGTTGTGTGGTGAAGCTGGCCCTGGTGCCCTGCTCTGCATTGCCTCCTGTGCACTGTACCTTGGGGGGGGATAAATGGAGTATTGAGTCTTAGTGGTGCCAGAGCAGCACTTCTCACCAGCACTGAAAGCACTTTACAAGGAAGGGAGTCACCTTTCACCTGAACCCAGAGCCCATCACAGACTTCTTCCAGACTATTGGAGAATACAGGGAAACTTCCATTTAGAAAGCTGGAGTTTCCACCTGGCCTCTCCCACTACCACCGGGGTAGAGGTACTGGGAGCAGGGAGATGGTGTCTCACATCATCCAGGAGGGATCTCTCTGGGCAGGATAATGTGATGCTGAGGGACTGTGTTGTCCTTGCTCCTGATCAAGATCATACTTGTGCTCTGGTGGCTCCAGGTAGAGGCCACTTACAATAAGAGATGACCAGCATAAAGAAGTGTGTACTGTCTGAGTTCTTCAAAAGTTCAGGAAGGAAGAAAAATGAAAAAGGCACAGCTTTGATGTCATAAAGTCACAAAGTCCTCACTGAAATTGAGCAGAAGCCATTTTATTTCAAATGCCTCAGTTTTTTCAACACGTGCATAATCCATGGAAGCTGTGTAACGAAAAGCCTCGTAGCTTGGTCACAACTGAGAAATGTTTGCTTTGTGTGGCCTCACCTAGCAGGAGCAGGAAGGATTAAAGTTATGAATATGAAGAAGAGTGGCCAAAATTGCAGGTGCCTCAGATTTCCTTCCCTATTTCTGAGGAGAGAGGAAAAAGAGGGATGAAAAGGTTGACTGGGCAAATTGCAAGTGTACTCTGCTGGGACCAAAGCTTGGAAATATTCCTAGGTGATCATATATTGCAGTGCTAAAAGCACAGATAGTAAATCTGGAGAGAGAAAGACTCTCTAAGATCTGCTCTTGAACATCACTGAAGAAATATAAATTATGAGCTTCGGGTACTTTTAGAGAAAATCTCCTCACCAGAACCAGAGAAGGAGAGGGAATGGTGTAGGGTAGAGTAGAATAGGGTATGACAGAGTAAAGTTGAATGATGCTTTGGTATAGGCTCAGCTACTCTGGCCCGCTAGATTCGGGATTCTAAGGGCAAAGCTTTTCTTTTCTTCCTAGCCTGCTGTCACTCAGAGCTGAGTGACAACACAACAGGTATCAAAAATATCCTTTTTCTTCTTTGGCCAAAGTTTCTTTTTGAGCGTAAGGGAAAGCAGGATTGGAGCAAAAGGCCGGACCTTTCTATGGGATGGTATTCACAGCCATCTTTCTCCCAGGACATAAGTCTTCCACCTTCTACAGTAGAACTGCTTCAGATGTACTGTCCCCTTTCTGCACTGAACTCTCTAATATTCGTATCATAATGTCTCTTGAAGACAAATCCATCTTTTCACCCTCACGAGACGCTTTTTTTCACCCTTCTCTGTCCTGTACTTAAACAAGCCTTCCTTCCTTCTCTAGTGCCTCTTTAAGTCCCTCCCTTATTGTTTAGGGGTTCTTTTTTGCCTCTTCTCTGCTCTACATGAGCAAAAGGCAAGAATAAAATAGTACTTTCAGCCACTGCAGAATTTCTTAGGCCCTGCAATTTTCCCCAAATAGTGGAGGAATTGCTTTCAGACAGTAACACCAATATGTGATCTGGGACACCCCCTTTCCTCTGGTGCTTTATGACAGTTCACCAGAGATAAGAAATTGCAGTTTCATGTGGGGTTTGCTTTTTGCCAGCATAAACCTCTAAAGGTGTCAGCCTTTGTAGAAGACATGACTTCATTTCTCCCTTGATGAATGATTCACCTGACTCTGAAATTGTGGGATTTCTTCTGGAGGAAGGCAGGCTGAAATGCCAGCAGTGCATAGCCGGCACCTTCCTTTTGCGATTGTTTCTATTTTAAATAACTGTAAGAACACTTAAGAACTCTGACAGAGGAAGCCCATATAGGTGGTCTGTCCTGACAAGAATAAATAAATCTCATGATGCCTATTCTCCATACACCTCATCCTGAGGGACATGTTAACTAGCACAGACCACAGAAGCTT
Organism: Corvus brachyrhynchos; assembly: GCF_000691975.1. NCBI lineage: Eukaryota > Metazoa > Chordata > Aves > Passeriformes > Corvidae > Corvus > Corvus brachyrhynchos. Next base: position 3,481,997 of record NW_008239139.1, on the reverse strand, counting down.
CCTATCAGCTTTTCCATGTAGGCGGGTTCATACATTGCCGGCAATCAAACACTTAACATTTTATCACACAAATAACAATCTCTAGTCAACAGAAGGTGATGGGATTTTGTGGTTTAGGAGAAGTTATGCATGTGTCTTATAAAGGCCACTGTACCTCTTGAGATATGAAGGTTCACTTCATGCTTGACAGAGCTGGTTTCCCTTTTTGTGAGGGTCTTCTGTTGTTCTTTCTCTCAGCTTTGAGGGAGTTGTGTTTTAGTGTAAGTTTGTGACGTGTATCTCTGAGTCTCTTGGGTGCAGATACATGTAAATATAATCTACTATTACCTTGGTTGAAGTGGGTTGTACTCATTGAGATTGCATTAGAGTAATCTTTAAACTGAGGACTGGGTTGCCGCAGTGAAAGGCACTCAGAGATTTTAACAGAGTCTCAGGTAGACTAATACATATTTCTGTTCTTATCTCTTCATACCTGAAGCGGAAAGAAAAGATTAAAACCCTCACCCTCTATTTGCCAACCTCATCCAAAATACAGTTTGAAGCTCTGCAGAGAGAATAGTGAGAGCCAGAAGATGCCACTCAAAATCACCTGCATTAACACTCACTTGTTCATTGTACCTGGGAGCTGCCAGGGCTGGCATTCAATAAAAGACATATCTGCCCAATTCTATCTCGTCCCCTCTGAAGTTTCGGGGCGAGATAAGAGAAGGGATTATGTCAGGAAAAGATACCTCTGTGCTGCTGATTCTTTATAAGAGAAGCAATTTAAACAAAGCTCAGTGAAATCTGGTAAATTGTGCTCTAGGGCTGTATGCAGTTCTTGAACAATTTCCAATACATACATTTGTTTGGAAAAAAGAAGGAAAAGGAGTGATTTTGACTCTTTTCAAGTATAAATGTTCTTGATCCCTGGTAAAGACAAATCAGAGGGAATTTAATATGGGAGGGTATAGATCACAGTGACCTGCAATGAAGGATTATGCTAAAGAATTACGCCATCCCAGTCTATTTCTACTTGTGACGTTAGTATATCCTGACATCTGTTCATAGACAGGCACAGAAATACATATGTGATTTCCTTTTTGATTTTCCCATTTGTTGGGATACCTCAGGAAAGAACTGTGTTATACCCAGAATGTCTTCTAAGCTGTTCTAGATATTCTGGATACAAGCTTCAGGGTCCTTAGTTCCTGCAGACCTTCCTCTATTGGGAGAAGGAAGGAGGACGTGTAGGATGGACTACCTGAAATACTATTTGCAGCAATATTGCACTTTCTGAGGGTCTGATAACAAGCACTGTAGCTTGATCTGCTAGCAAACACTTGAGAACAAGCAGTTCTGAAAGCAAAACCAGTGCTGTGTGGTTCAAGTGCTGTCCAGAAATCCTGGTAATACAGATTTAATTATACACTCTCCACAAACTTTTCATGTAGCTGGGGGCATGTTGACTATTCTTGACTTGTTTTCCCCATCTTTCACAAGAGGCTTCTTCATATATGTGTTGTGAGTAAAGAAATCTCTAGTTTTTTGGAAGCACTGTTAAATTCTGTGGAAAGCAAGAGAGATATCAAGAGGAAGACTGAGCCCTTGCTTTAGAAAGATGACTTGCAATTTCAAGGAAGAGGACAGAACATCAGAAGTCAAAAAGGCATATGGAAATTTTCAAGAAGCAAAGCTGAATCAGAACAGGTTATGTTTGCAGCTGCTGGGGTGTGAAACTTCTGCCACAATGTGATAACCAGCATGAATTACTTTATTGCCCATAACAAATACAGATGGACAGATATCAGGGTGAAAGGAAGGGCAGGGGCATTTGCAAACTGACAGAGAGAACCTTCCATCATGTGTTGCTTGGAAATAAATGACTCTTAACCAGCTTTTCTGCCTTTCTTTGTCTTCAGAAAACTTATAGAGTTAATATTCCCAGCAGAAAACTAAAATGCTTTTAGGAAATACATGTTGGTTTATGAGAATCTGTATGTATTTTAAGAACATTGTCTAAAATGCTAACGTTTCTCTTTTCATCACGATTCACAAAGCTTGTGGCTTTCAAATTTACCATTTCAGCTTCCATCACAGGACCTGGATTACTCGATTCCCTGTCCTTTCTCCAATGTTATCAGTCAAGAATTTTTTGTTCCCAACCTACATGAACGTGATACCTGTATTCCTTGCTTGATGATCCACATTGCTTTCGAGTCAGGACTGAGTTCCCTGCCTTTTACATGCAGCAGCACCTGTAGCAGTGCTAGATATGAAAAGTCTCCCAAAAAGAAGATATTCACTCATAGCTTTTAGTCGACATCAAAAAGAAAAAGGGATGAAGAAGGTGTTTCTAAAACATGTGTGGAAAGATAATTTTGTATGTTCACCCACAAGTGATGTTGGTATCTATGTCCACATAGTCAATCATTGAAACTAGCAGTCATGAAGGCAAAGCATAAAAATCAACTTCTGTATTACAGGTGTTATGGAATAAGCAATGTAACATTCCTTACTTTCACCTCATAGCTACATTTCTAAAGGTTTGGTCTGCTAGATGGTGGAGAAGGGGAACTCAGTGTCCCTGCAATGTGTGCACTTTGTTACAGTCTGAGGACTTGGGATGGGTACCCAGGAGAGGATCAGCTGTGGGACCAGCTAAGCAATGCACATGAATGCGCTGAGATAAGGGTTGTTTGCGGCTGCAGCTCCCATTTAGCTGTATAAGATTCAACAATGCATGCATTTTGCTGGCATAGTCACTCCTTCAGTTGATTGGTGTTGTCATGCCGTGACCCTGAGATCCTATTACTCAAGAGGTTTTCAAAAAGAGAAAGAACGTAGAGAACTATTAATTTCATAGTCTAAAAATAAATAAAAGCAATTTCAGAAAAATAAACCAAACCCAGAATGTGCTCAAACATCACAAAATGGTGTTACATGGACAGCATGACCCTTTTTACCTTTGCAGGATGCATTCAGGAAGGGTCTTATCAGTGCCAATCAAACTCAGACAAAACCCCATCAATTTGTACTGATGAGCTATTGTTTATTTATATGTCATCCTTCCATCCTAAATTAGCAGAACGAATTTAGATACTGCCTCGAGTACACAATGCAAATCTTTGCTTTTCTTCTGTCCTTTCTATGTCAAGCACCACACCAACAAAACAGTAATCATAAACAGGCCCATTAATAGGGATTGAGTCCAGGGAATATAGGCTCCTGTTCCTCTAAATAGCCTGAGGGTGGTGATTCGTTTACATCCATGAAGGACTTTTCCATAAAAGAATCACTTTGAGTAGACTTGATCCCAGCACTGACCTCAGCTTCATGTGGGCACTGACAGGTGAGGAGCACCAGGAAGATGCTGTTGGACAAGTGCAGACTGTTATTGAAACCCATTTTACAACTCCCTTCCCAGTACTGCCATTCACAAGGGCTCCCCTCAAGGCATGTTATGTCAAGACAAAAGCCAAACAGTTTTAAATAGAAAAGAAGGTTTATATTTTATTTGTTTCTGATAATCTCTAATGGATGGACTTGTGAGGAGCAGATTTGCAACTGGCCTAAGCAGTGACAATCTTAAACTAAGCTCACTGAACTTGTGAGAACTAAGAGTTCATAAAGAAGCTCAATTTGGATTTTTGCTGTATTGTATTGTAAGAAAGGGAATTTCAGGCTCCATCAGCAAGAGAGGTCAAGGGAAACAAACATCAAAATTTGGCCTAGAAATGTTTCTCCTGCTCCTTTAACTCTTCTGTTTGATGGCAAAATTCTCACAGATTTTAGCAGGATAAACACCATTCCTTAGTTTAGTATACAAAGATATGGAGATGCTTGTGATCCACTTTGGGGATTATGAAAACTGGGTCCATCAGCCAGACACTGGGGTAGATCTGAGGAATTCTGGACATCTTGCAGCTGAATAAAGCTATTTAATTTGAGCTCATTAGAAGCAGGTTGTTAGGGTATGTTTTCATTAGGACAGGCAAATGGTGTTACTTGGAGTCAGCAGTCACAAGGTAAATTGGAAGGGGTTTGTAGGGCTGACACAAAGAGCTGTGCAGCACCTCGGAGAGATGTGCTGTGCTGTTATGGAAGATGACATAGGAAACAGTAAAGACTTTATGTTTTCGTTCATCTTTCAAATTGAGCCCAGCCTTCGTGGACTGAAAAAGTAGGAAGACACTCAACCATCAAAGATGCTCACTAATATTTACTGCTTGTTTTAAAAAGCACTCTGAGAAATTCCCAAGGAACAGAGATTAGCATTGCCTGGGAGAAGTACAAGTTTCTGCAGGAAAAACTTTCTTTTTTTTTGTACTAGAACTCCTTGAACATAGTCAAATGTGGTGGGACAGTCACAAAACCTAAGATAAAAGTACTTATTTTAAGATGTGTATCTTGTTAAAAGGACCTGGTTACTGGTGGGCTGAAGAACTGGTTATCTTTTTGTTGTCTGAGAGATGCCTTGGAAAATGAGTGACACTCTACAGGAAGGAGTTGTAGCTTCAAGGGAGGGCTTGTGTTTGTATGCGACTTGATCTTGCATACAAAGTGCTATAATGAACAGGGACCTGAGTAAACTGCCTTCAAGTTATTCTGTCCCAGCGTATCTATAGACTTTGTGGACGCTTAGCATTTTGGATATGAAGTTTTACAGATCCCTGATTATGATAATTTATCACTCTTCACAAATTTCACTGAATCTGTGCTGTGGGTATTAGTGGTCCTTTTATCCACTGTGGGAAAAGCATAAAAAACAACAGAAACTGAGAAATAGTCAAAGGCCAGCCAAGGAGAAAAGCTGCCATAGAGACTGGTGGATGATTCACAGTTTTCAAATCTTTCTCCTCTGTCATAAGCATTCTGTTTCTTGAAAAAAAAACTAAAATCATTGCTGTGCAAAGAAAAAAAAAATGTTTCAAGAAGGAAACAAATGTTTAGAGAGTTGACTTGGCTGGAATTTTCTCTGTATGTATACTCTTGACATATCAGTGCTTGAACTTTTTATGCGTGCATGAAAGGGGGACAGGGAATAATCAAATGTTAGTGAAGATGCCCCCATCTGTTTCATTATCTGAGGGTGTGAAGATGCTCTTTAGCTCACATAGTCCTTGCTCTTTCAGTTGCCAGGTGGTCTCACTGCCCAGATTTCACATCCAAACCAACTGTGAAGAATTTTTTTTCCCAGAACATGCAGGAAGAGGGTTCCCAGCAGTCCCATAGTCCCATCCTTTTTGCAGAAGGCAAATATGCAACATAACCAGGTCTCTGTTTAAGGATTCCTGTCATTAGGACATGAGGACTCTTTTCCTTTATTTACGAAATAAATGCAGGTCAACGCCTTTCACCCACATCAGACGTACTCAGTCCCCACTTGAATACAAAAATGTTTTGCTCCAGCACCCTGCCCTCCTCCTACAGTCAGTGCTCCCTGGAGCACTCAAAAATGTCCTCACCAAAAATCATGTGGCAAGGTCACCATCTAGGTACAGGAGAGGACAATGATGTGTCCTCTGTCCCAGCCGTGTATCTGGAGTGCATTTAATGATGTCTGACACCAGAGTATCTGTGTGCCTCGCTGTTCTGGAGGGACTGCGTTTCACTCCTACCACCACTGGATGCTACAGCCCAGCTTACATGTGGGAACCTGTGGCCCAGAGGGGCTCAGTGACTTGCCCAAGATCACCAAGGGGGTCAGAATTGAGGTGAATCCTCTGTAGTGTTTGTGCTGGCACAAAGCATAGAAACTGCTTTGCTGATCAGTTTGAGCAGGGACATCCTTTGGATGCCGTGGAGTAATGGACAGAGATGAGAAGGCAAGATGTAAGCAGATGTTGTGCTAGTGCCCAGAGACTGGAGTTATTAGGCACAGTATTGCACTGAGGCCATTTTACAACTTCTAGCTCCTGAGCAAGCTGTCACAAGTCACTTGAGTGCATCTGCACTGAGCTTCATTGTGTGGTAAAATAGTCACCTGCTCTCTCTCCTGCCAGCCCAAGCTAGTGACTTAATTTATGGTTTGTCCTCGCTCTGAATCATCCATACTCACATCATCCTACACCAACACACACTGAAGTCCTTGCAGATCAGTAGCATTTTGGATTAAGACAGATATGAACCCCTGATGATGCTGATTTATGACTGTTCCCACTCATGTTGTTTTTCTGTCTTCCCCACTGCAGATCTGCGCAGGATGACAGCTGGCTTCATGGGCATGGCTGTGGCCATCATCCTCTTTGGATGGATTATCGGCGTGCTGGGGTGCTGTTGGGATCGAGGCCTTATGCAGTATGTGGCAGGGCTTCTCTTCCTCATGGGAGGTAAGGATGATGGTGTTTGAAGGAATGTATATTTCTTGTTTTCATGTTCCCTCTTTCCACATGTCCCTCCTTTTCTAAGTCACTGAAAATATGTTTTCAGAGTTGTTTTACTTGATCTGGACTTGGTTTTATTCTGAACTCCTTCTGGTGCACATCAAGGATCACCCAGCCATAGTTACTTCCATAGTAACCCAGCCATTTTACTTCTATCACAAAACAGTATCTGTAACTCATGGTAGTAGAAAGGGCCATCTGAGTTTTTTAGTACAGTATTCTCTTGTTGCAAATAACACTGTCACTTAGTAAGCTCAGTAATAAAAATCTGAATATTATGTAGATGTTAGTCTCACCACTATCCTATTTCACAGTGGGACACTTTGATACCTAGAAACTGTGCTGAAAGTTATAATCTATATTTATTACTCATCAGTTGTTCTTGAGTCAAATGTAACCTTTAGTTTATATGTCTCTTTCTTTGCTGTACCTATGAAGAGCAATGGTATTCTGTTTTCCTTTTTCCACTCTACATAGACTGTCTTGTAGACTTGTCTCTGTAAGAACAATTATCAATCCAGCAGCCCTTACTGCCACCTGTTCTTGTTCATACTTGCCTTTCTCAAATATGGATGAGAAGGACTATTCCCTAACAATGTCTAATCAAGACCTTGTATAAGTGGTGTGATGGTTTTCTTCCCCTGCTGGTAATTCCTTGCCTGAAGTATTTTGTGGTTGTATTTGCTTTTTCATGCTGCATCACACTGGAGACCCACAGTCATCCTGCAGCTGGATGATACATCCAGGCCTTTCTCCACCTTTGTACTTTCCTACTGATGCTCTCCCAATTTACAGCAGAGGTTCTGTTTATTATTCCCCAGGTACATGCCCTGACACTCTGTGCTTTTGAACTTCTTCCCATTCCTACTACAGCAGCCCTCAAGGTCATCCAACATTTCCCATGTAATGTACCAGCCTTCCTTACTACAGATGCCATCCAAATTTCTGTTAGCAGCAAATTTCAAGGCACAGTTACTTGAAATGAAGGGTGTGAGAGTCAAGACCCAAACACAGCTCTGGGTGAATGTCTCAAAGTGAACACCACTACTTCTGTTATCTTTTCTTTTCTCTGCTGGTAATTTTTGTTTAGCTGGGTTTTTGCCCTCCAGGCAGATCACCTCTTCAGTGCACTTTATCATCTGTTTATCTGTACTGTGGTGTGACACAGATCAGTGTGTCACATAGAGGAAAGATTCCGTAGTCCCAGAAGAGGAGTTAAGTGCTGGAGTAACAAGTATTTATGTTCTAGTGATGTTGTGCTGGTGACATTAGACATCAGTTCTCTCTGTGCCCGCAAACACATTTGAAGTCTGCTAGGACCTTGTGCAAGCACACACTGGTCTTTGTGAGGATGTCTGTAAATGTTTTGTTGTGGGTGTCAAAACATTATGGGCAATGGCTTGCCAGATGAGCTTGGTTTCTCATGTATTTAAAAGCTTAGTTTGCACAGGGGCCATTTTGCTCCAATCTGTTCAGATATCTGTGTGGTATTTAAGTTACTACAGCACAACATTCAGATTAAAACATTAAGAGTATACTAATTAAATACAGAAAACTTAAACTTATTAGAAACTAGCTATGTCTTGTTTACTATTTGGAAATTAGCATTATATATGGGTTGGTTTCTAGTGCAGCTGCAGAGATTACCTTTTGGCTCAACATTATTTGTTAGTGATTTGAAAGATGACTGAAAAGTTTTCAGGTGAAAAGAGATTCAATATAACCACGTGTAGTGGAATGGGTCACTCAGCTTGCAAAGCCATCTTTTGGTGTGCTCAAACAATACACATTTCAGTGGAGACAGAGCCAAGGTCACACAACAGCCTCAGTCATCCCCACGGAACAAGATGCTCCCTCTCAGAGAGGAGGGACTCTGAAAAGGTCTCTGGAATCATGGGTGCTGGGATCATCCAGCTGTGCAGGAGCTCTCAGTGCAATGCAGCTGCTAAATGGGTTATTTCTTATGGAATATACAATGAGACCATGAGGTGGTGTTATCTCTGGGCTAAGCAAAGCTATTTCTGGAATCCTAATCAGGTGTCAATGCTAAAGAAGGATGTGGAAAGAATGGGAGAGGTTTGCAGAAGAGCTGTAAGAATGACTTGTGGTTTGAAAAACAAGAAACAGACACCATGCCACAGTAAGCCAATTGTTTGAAACTGTTTAACAGAAGGTTTATAATTGACTTGAACACAGAGTGAAAGTACCTATGCAGTGAGAAGCCATCTGATAGTAGTATGCTCTTTGCATAGACAAAATAATAACCAGATCCAGCAGTTGGAACCTGAAACTAATTGAAATGAGAGGCACCAGATTATTTTATCTGCCAAATTCTGTCAAGAAGTGTAATATTATAAATAAAGATGTGCTGGGAGGAGATCAAACTTATTTTCTGCTTCAGCGCAGACACGTGGATCAGTATTACCCAAAGGTTACTCTCTTTCTTGTTTTGCACAAGTCAGTAGCAACTGCCATACCAATTTCCTTTAACAGCAAATGGGCATAAAGTAACATCTACAAACCGAAGCAGTCAGTTAATAAAATACACAACTAGAGCCATCTAATCTAAAAGTCAGTAGCTATCAATGTTTTCAGACTGTGTCATGTGTTAGACAGTCCTTCCTTTTACAGCCAATGAATCTTTTAATTTAAACTTTTTTATTGCTGGATGGTGTTTGAATACAAAACTGCTTCTGTCATGCCATGAATGCTGTCAACATATTACCATTCTGTTTCTTAAACTACATGGAGCCAGAGTGCCTCTCAGTTTTGCCTGACTCTTTCTCAGGTCCAATAATGGGAAAACTGCTCTGGAAGGTTTCTGCCATCTGACCTCATTGCAGCTGACAGGAGACTGTGTTCAATTGGTAGCTATAGAATCTGACTGAAATCTAACCTTCCCTTCCATTTGCAACACCACTTGTTTTGGCTATGTTTGTAGTATTTGTACTGGTTTTATTTCTAGAAAAATAGCTCTTTTGCAATGTTTGAACATTGCTGGCTTAACATATCTATGGGGTTTGTCCCTTATTGCCCATAATTCTTTGAACAGGAAATCTCAACAGAGCACTGAGAAGTGTGCTATAATAATCTAACGAGATCAGACGTGGTTTGCTTGGACCTCTGGTTCTTTATTATATTTACCAAACCATCCTCTTGCTAACCTATGTGGCAGTGCCTCATAAGGACTTGCTTTGCTTTGCTTGATCTAATTTCTCAAGCAAATTGCTGAAACAAGTCATTTACGAAATGCTGGCTATTATCTGGTATTAGCTCATCTGGAATCCAGGACATGTAAACTGTGATTTAGAGTGTGTTTTACACTGCTATTCTGCATGTTTTGTAACAAGCTAAAAACTATTAATAATTCATCTTTCCTGTTTAGTCCAAATGTATCTGTATCAACAGCAATCACAGATCCCTTACAGCTTCCAAAGTTCTTTTCCATAATTTTTGGTTTTATTGTACAGTTTATACTTGGATCCCTTATCTTGAATGACAGCGTTTGCCTGTCCACAGTAGGATTTTTTTTCAGTCCCTCATGTTGTACAGAGCCGGATGGATACTGTAAATTATGTTTAGCACTTTTTATCTCATTTTGCATGATGGTACTGTTGCACAGCCTCCTGTACCCAGAATTGTACTATCTGTTGTAGTTTCATTTCAGTATTGTCAGTATCATTTTATCCTGCAAGGTGGGAGAGTTTATCTTTTTGAGAGTTTTTCCATTGGGAACTGTGCTCTTAAATTTCACTGTGATTAGTCCATTTTATTCATCTTGCTTGAGACTAGTTAATTCTGTAACAGAAGTGGGTCACACTCAAATTATACATGACTCCAAGCACATCCTCTTGCAGGTTCTTGTGTTTTCTCTTCATGCAAATTACTGAAAATCTGTGCACCAGTAAAAGCCCCATCCAGTAATTTTGTAATTTTATAACTATTTGTGGAACCTTAGGAGCATCTGTAACACTACTTCCAAATGTTAGTCCTGTGGCAAACCTGATGCTTTCATGCTCATCAAGTACCTAGTCTAACAGGAATTCAGTTAAACATCTCTCTGAGGAAATGCATGTGGGGCATTTCATATGTTGTGTGTTGACCAAAGCAGTTTTATTTGCACCAGAACTGTGCCTTTGCTTTTTCAAGTCTAGACGTGGCCACCTCATCAGTTCTCAGGAAGTGGTGTTCACATTTTCTGGCTTTGAGCAGTTCTTTTGAATGTATTCAAATCCTTGACCTTTTTGGGTTTATTATCATAGCAAACATGTCAATTCTTTTGATTGGTGTCTTCACTCTCCCGACAGCTAATTTAACCAATATCATCAAGTTTTACTTCTATCTCCCAAGAGCTGAGATGCTACGAATTGCCACATTGGTAATTCTACCAAGGCAAATTCCATTGGCTCTAGGAATCCCTTATTTTAGCTCTCCATCAAGTTGTTTATGAATATTTCCTGTATCATGATCAGCAAACAAGCTGTATATCCATCTAACCCTAGTTTTTTCTACCTGCTCTCCTGCACATTCATCCATAGGATTTTCTTGTTTCAGCATCTCAGATTCTGCTAGTTTTGCAGCCATGCAAACCCAACCTCACCACACCTTCTGTTATTGTACTTGCTTTATAAAATCATCTTTTAAAGACAATCTCGGATAGCCTGATGTTTTCCCAGGTCAGCTGATTTCAGTCACCTGTTTTGAAATATCATACTGCTTGCATTATTTCTAATTTGAGGGCAGGGGTGACTTTGTACCTAAATGCTTCAAAACCCTTTTCTTCCTCATCAGTGCCTGCTGTGGGGAAAGTGGGGTGGCTGCCTCCTGGTGGCATGATCCAGTGTTTTGGCAGTGATTGCATCCTCCCCCTCCCTACCTTGTGTACCTCCCTG
>NW_008239139.1:3450027-3470445 GCF_000691975.1 Corvus brachyrhynchos | reverse complement strand
TGTTGTCCCAGCTGGAAATACAAAATGGCACTTCCAATATCATGTTCTGGTACTTGCTTCAGCACACAATTATCCCTGGCGAAAGCTACATCACTTGCCTTTGTAAATGTATTAAAAGACTGACAAAGAATGACGTTTTATCGTCCTTACCAGAGCTCTGTTCTTCAGCTGCACATTCATGTATTTTCCCTTCATAAGTCTGTAATTTGTACTGAGAACACATTTCAGTGAAATAGTTTGGGGTTTTACTGCATGCCTAACAAGGCAGCCCCTTCAGGGAGAGACTTCTGCGTTGTCTTATTTTGTTCCAAATTTACTGCAAATAAATGCAATAAATCATCTCTGCGCTTGTTTACTGTTTCTACCTGTTCTCTTCACTCATATCAGGTCTCTGCCAGTTTTGTCTTGTGACATACACTTTAGGATGACTTCAGGGTTTTTTGCTCATTCGCTAACAATTTCCTTAGAGAAGCATGTAATTTTACTAGCCTTGCAAATATTCATTATTCTTTGCAAAATCAAGTGAGTTTCTTGCTGTAACCTTGCTTTGAGCCAATTAGAAATTTTACCATTAATAATTCAGTCTCTAATTAGTCTATTTGAAAATTATTCCAGCTGTTAAATGCCCTTATTCATGTGATTTGGCTTGACCATGCAGATCTGTAATAAAATGATCTGGAGGCTCATGTAGCAGCTCATTTCTTGTCTTTGCCTAGCGATATTTTTGCATGAGGTGCTGGGCTTGGAGCTTTGCTTAGGAGTCTGAAACTCCCCTTTCTACTGGCATGAAAGACTTGGAAGTCATGCTGCACACATAAAGTAGTAGTATGGAGTTTTTCTGGCCTGATTTTTTGTCCTAGCATTCGCTTTCAAAAACATCAAGAATTTCTTTCATCCTCTCCTCCTCCCTCCTCACCAGTCTGGGGGTTTCAAGTGCCATTTGCCAGTTCCACTTCTGCCACTGATTCGGGTTTCTTCTGACCCCCTCTAAGAGTGCTGCAGAGACATTACTCTTTGTAGCCTGTCCATACTCAGAGGACCTAGGTCAGGGTTAGAAAAGCTTCAAATCTTTCCAACAGCAGAGGTGAACACCTCTTCTTTCCAATGCTGCAGTAAAGATAAGCAGGCAGGAAATATGTGTGAGAAGGAATAAAAAGTTAAGTTATGCAGGTGTGTTGGCATAATGCAATGCTTTATTTCAGATATACAAGAGAGAATGTTTATTAAAGAAAGAAAAACCCACTTATGTATGTATGAACGTGTTCTTATTTATATTTTAAACTAGGGAGAAGCAGCTTTTTATAAGTTATTTCTAGCCTTCTCAGAAATACTTCCAAAATATTCCTTTCCTCTGTCCAGGGATAAGTCAAAATGCTTTATTATCCTCCCAGCCAGAGGATGGACCGACGATTTAGGCTGGGTCACCTCCTGCCCTAGCCGTGCCCCACTTCATGCGGGGCTGTTGCAAGGTGCCAGCAGGGATGAGGACACACCCAGGGCTTTGTGCCAGTGCCATCAGCTGTCACAGCGTGACTCATTGTGCCCAGGAGCTGATGACCAGACTGGGATGCCAACTCCATCAGAAAGTAGGGCTTCAAAACAGGGCTTGGGAGCCCATGCTGCACTGCTGTCAGTACAGCTGAGCTGCACACGTCCATATCCTCTTTCTTTCCCACCTCCACAGAGAGCCTTGTCTTCCAAATCCCCGAGCCTCTGTGCTGTGCTTCCTCTGCCTGTGCTGTGCATTAGTTAGGAGATGACAATGGAGGCATCTGTGTATTTGCAGCCATGGATCGTTACCAGCTGTTGAGTAATTTGAGGCCCAAATTAGACTCACTGTACTTTGAAAATAGCACATAACGGTAGAAAATAAGAGTATTTATTCTACACAACTGTGGTCCTGTCATCTCAAAATAATCGTTCCACTGCTGAATAATTTAAGAAACAAAAATGGAGCAATTTAATGCAGCAAGTGTAAGGCAAAGCTCTGTGACTGACATCTCCTAGGCAGTTATGAAGTACCTTCATAGTAGCTGCCAAGAGGAAAGAGAAAGATAAACAAAGGGAGAAAGTAAGAGCCATTCTTTGGAATGCATTGGGAAATATGATCGGTCCCACAGGGCACCTAGGATTTCTATTTTTCATTAATAATCAAGGTCTCTACCCATTCTTCAGAATGTTTACTTGTAGTGACATGATCAATCACAACACTGAATATGGAAGGTATTTCCTGTGTTCATATTTAATTTTTTCATTTCCACAACGTTATTCTTTGCAAGTTCAGTTTCTTGTGCTTCTTTCCAAAAAGGAATAGTTTTAGAAAGTTTACATCAAATATTTTTTTCCCTATGGAAAGGCAAGTGTAAATGCATATGTGTGTGCAGAAGTGTGTGCATACAGATCTTAAACAGCAGCAAGTGATCTATAGAAAAATCAAGACCTGCAGTAAGTTACTGGAATGTGAACTGTGAAGCTTGGGATAAATACAGTTTTCACAAAGGCATAATACCTTTGGCCACCTATAAGAGTATTTATAATTCAAGAAGGTTGGAACACTGGAAAAAATGAAATACCAATCATGTTTTATTCCTGTGGGAGGTACTAAATTAATGATGACTGCAGAGGAGCTTAAAAATTTGGCAAAACTCCCTACCAACCACTGTGAGAACTTACTTATGTGGATTGACCTCCAGATGGAGACAAAGGCTGGTTTGTATCAAGAGATGCCATAAATGGGTTATGAAAGTCTTTGAGACCAGCCTCAGCACAACAAAGCAAGTCCCTCCTTTGCCATGCCTCCCTCACCACACACATGAACGCTCTGGCTCCTACTTGTGCTTTTGGTTAAATTTTGCATTATGCTCTAAAGTGATTTAAGGCTTTGAGTTGGAATGAGCTCGAGTTAATGTACAGCGTTAATAGGCTTTAAATGTTTAAACCTCTCAAAGGCTCTTAATTGTTTAAAACTCTCAAACACATGACAAGGGTGTTGTGGAAGGCAGAAAAGGAGCTGATGAGGGTCTTCTGGGACCTGTGAGGAGAAGCAGAGCTCAGAGCAGTCATGCAGGCTTTGTGCCCATCAGGAAGTAATGTAACAAGGCCAAGAGCATGCATATTCAGGAAAAAAGAGTCGACCTGTTTCTAAAAATATCCTTTTTCTTCACTTTTAAGGATTTGTCCCTCTTTATGGGGAGTGGCCAAGGAAATTGGGGTTGTTAACTGTGGAGAAAAGAAGGGTCAGGGGTGACTATTCCTCTTTACAACCACCTGACAGGAAATTGTAGCTATGAAGGAGTTGGTCTCTTCTCCAAATAACAAGGGATAGAACAAGAGGAAATGGCCTCAAATTGTACCAGGGAAGCTTTAGATTGGATAATAGGAAAATTCTCTGCACCAAAAAGCTGGTCAAGCACTGAAACAGGCTGTCCAGGGAAGAGGTTGAGTCACTATCCCTGGAGGCATTCAAGAGATGTGTAGGTGTGGCACTTAGGGACATGGTTTAGTGATAGATTTGGCAGTACTGGGTTAATGGTTGGACTCGATGATCTTAGAGGTCTTTCCCAACCTAAGTAATTCTATGATTCCTTTAAAACATCTCTCCCTGCACAGTTTGTGGCGTCTCTCACAGGCCTGGTTGAAGGTCATGTTCCTTGGTTGCATTTTAGGCCAGGTTTCTGGAGTCTGAAGAGTGGCTCTTTTTTTATGTATTTCAAAATTAGGCCACTGATGGATACATGTCCAGACATATATATATGGATACAGGTTCACTATATGTATATGTGTCCTGATACGGGGGTAGAACTGGAGGTGCACCTTCATCCAGACCAGTGAACCATTAGTAATCAGCTTTTAGCAATTGTTATCCCTTGCCTTTTGAATGCTAGCTAATTTCCTATTTTCACTCAAAAAATAAATATTTAGGAAATCACCCAAGCAGACATACATCCCCTTTGACATCTTTTGGGGTTAATATAATGCCAAGATGGCCTGTTGAGCATTTCCCAGCTGAGAAAGAAGTTGCTCAGGTAACAGCAGGACAAGGCTCTCAATGCTCTGCCTTTTATGCTTAAAAAAGCAGAGCATTGTTACATCTTTACTTCTAGTAGTTCTCTCTGCTTTCTGGTGAGCCAACAACACATTTGGCATTTATTTACTTATGCTGGCACTCATTTTGAAAAGGAAATAGGATACTCTCTGGAAATATGAAAGATCACCCACTTTCGCAGTACGGACATCTGTGTGTCACTGCATATCAGCCACTGACATGCTCTTTTATAATTTCATGTTATAATACTCCTCAAGGGGAATCATAATTTTCATTTACAGCATAAGTTCAAATGCAGAGTTATATCTTTTTTCTCATAGAATATTATTTTCACTAGACGCTCTGTTTTTCCAGTGCCTCACGAATATATCTGCTTCTCTAGGTGAATACTGGCACACCTAGCATTGAAATGTTGAGACCTAAGAGTTAACATCCCCGTAAGAAAATAGGGGTTGGGATATAGATGTGGTTTTTGCAAGTCAATAACACTACTGTGCTGCAGAGTGTAGTCATTTAGAAGTATTGTTCTTTGCCTTTTTTTTTGCCCTGGGAGGCTCAACAAGAGAATTCATTGTCAACTCCATAGCATTTGATCTCCATGGAAACATTATCAGCTGACTTCAAAGTCAACCTTCAAATGTGTTGTGGATTTTTTTTTTCCTGTGGCTTATTTCTGATGCTCCTAAATGTGCACTTGCAGGCTATGGGGGAAGAAATACCAACACAATTCCACCAACCTTGTACCTGATCACGGGAGAGCACTGGCACTTAGGAGAAGGAGAGAAAAAGCTTCTTTAATGAGGTGCAGAGATCTTACAGTCTGGAGCAAAAGACAGGGCAAGTAGTGTATGCGCGTCTCTAAATTCATTGTTTTTCTGTGCTAGCTCAGATCTGTCTCCCTGAACTTGGTGTACAGTAAATTAAGGAGTCAGTTCTGTCTGGCCTTTCAGCGAGAAGAACTGTTCATATTCCTCTGTGTGTTCATTTTAAGTCAGCTATACTGACTTGTAATTTCTCCCTCACCAGGATGGGAGGTACTGGCAGAAGCATCAGTACCTTCTAAAGTTATGAGAACAGACAACTCAGTGCAGTCCGTGAAGGGCATGCAATCAAATTGCTTCTCAGGGATGTCAGTAGGTCTTTAGGGGCTGACAGAAGGAGAAATAAAGCAGAGGAGACAGATTCCGTAGAAATACAAAAGACTTTCCTGCCCAGCCCTGGAAAACAAGTACTGTGTGTTTTAAAATTCAGTGGTTGTCCTGTATCCTTTAATAATGTCACTAGGTCTTTGATCTGTTGCTGGCTTCTGAATTCCAATGGCAAGATGCATCAAGGCCAAAGGAAGACAATGAAAATAAAGCTGGCATTTATTATTGGGCTGGTAAAAAAGGCAATTTTGCTGAGTTGTTTGCATGCCTGGCATAAAAGAGGAAAGAATGCACGTGCAACAGAAAGACTATTAATACGGGCATGATTTGCTAGACAGAAAGACATCCTTACACAGGGAATGGGGGAGAAATCTCTGTGTGTGGCAGATCTTTTTGTTAAACTCAGAGGCTAAAGCAAGGTTTAGATTCACCTTCTTTGCTCCTCAGGCTGTCAGGTTGGAAAAACAATAGTCCCCTTGAGCAAATCACTGCCACACTTGCTTGGTTTAATCTGCCTGGACAGAGTCCAGTTGGACACTGGAAACTCTACTTAAAAAGCAACTGGACCTGGTGGAAACTGTGAATGAGTAGGGCCTTCCTTATTTCTGCCCCACCTGGCTCTTGCATGGCATACAGAGATCAGTCATGCCAATGTACTTGTGTGGGCTACAGAGGATGAGCAGGTATTTCCCCTGCAACAGGAAAGAAGATTTCAGCATGATCCTTTAAGTCTATACAGGGTCAGTCTAGTGTGTTGCTTGTAAGCATTCATGTGGATGACATGAACTTCATAGTGGTGTCCTGCACTAAGTGGTTCTTGTTGACCAGACAAAATTGCATCTTAATTTGATTTCCGACTATTTTATCTCAGTAACTGTATCAGCACGTATAGAAAGGATTTTTCTGTTCCTGGTAGGTCAACTCAGGGAAACAGTAACAGAGCCCAGAGACTTTTGCAGTAAAGATCCTGAAAGTTGTACAAGCAAACAGTCCTTTGGTCACTTGAAAAAAAATTAGTAGATAGGCTTTTCTTGAGCACCTAAAGGGGGAAATATCCAAATCAGGTAGCCACCACTATCACCCCAAGCTCCCAATGGCTTCTTTAGTACTGCTTTCAGCATACAAAAGGATTAAAAAGGCATGTGAGTGACTATCCTTTTAGACCTGAAAGTATTCCCTCTAGGAGTATTTATAGTGGCACACACTAGGCAGTATGGAAGAAGGCTGCACTGAATTTACTTGTGCTGTACCTGTTCTCCAGTCTCACTTGTCTTGAAGAACATCTATCACTTGACAATCAGCAATTTAAAATTTCCTACAAAAGAAAGATTACATGAATCCTCTGAGGCTCCTTCTGAGAGATGTCCAATTTTTTGACTGGAAGAAAATGGTCTTACTTATAGAAAGGCATGATGACCTCATTAGCAAAAGACCAGATGCAATGTGGTGCAGATGCCTCATGCTACAGAACATGTCCTGGGAGAAGGCAAACCCAACCTGACTCCACAAGTTTCCCTTTAGCTCTGGCAAATGCCTAGGGTGAGAAGCACCTGCCTAAGGTACAGCTTGATACTAAACTTATGTGCTGTCATCTGAGGCAAATCTGAGGTGTGATGGAGTCACTTGAGTTTGTTCAGCTCTCCAGTGCCCCTTTCTGTTTAATCTTTTGGCCTCTGCCTGGGTCATGCTGTGAGCACTACACTGCAGGGGATGAAAGAACCTGCCAGTAGCCTCTGTATGTTGCCAAGCATGGTGCTTGCCAGCACATGGATGGGATAATTTCACTAACCTTGGATTAGAATGTTTCTACATTTTGACGTTGAGGTCCTTTCTTTCCTTTCTGCTCCCAGTAAAATCGGAGTCATATCACAGTACTACAACTTGCCCAATTTTTGCTGTCTCCTGTGTTGTGGCTGCAAGTTCATGGCCCATTATGTTTGCTTAATGGCTGTAGTCAACTCACTTTATTATTGTTAGGTTATTTTGGGTGGGTCATAGCAATCACCATTGCTAAAGTAATCAGAGGGTTATTCACTCAGGCTTTGATCTGAAAGCTTTCTTTTCTCCCTAGTCCATCAAACCATCGAGCCTTTAGCAAAGTAGTGTTGCTTTTGCCTTACTTGCCAACTCACAGCTTCAGAGTGCTTGCTCATCACTGTAGCTCACCGGCTGCTGCTGTGCACAGCATGGGTGTCTACTCCCAGTGCAGTCCTATGCCCCGAGGGAGACGGTCATGGAAATGTCACCGTGTGCAAATCTGCAGTGTGAAATATGGACTGACACTTGTATCAGCAGAGCAAACTGGAGTTCAGCCCTCAGCTGCTGTAACACTGTTCCTATGTATATGATACTGATTTACACAAGCCTAAGGATGGTCCCCATTACGCGTTTGGGGCTGTGGCTGAGGACACATAATCCTCTGGTGCCATAAGACGGTCCAGCTTGTGCAGCAGCAATCATAGACAGGCACAAAGGGGAGGTGACACACAGCAGGTGCACAGCTCTGGCATGCACTGGGCACCTCTGGCATCTTGTGAGGCAGGAGGCCAAAGGCCAAATCACATTCTGAGAGTGGCTATAATGCAATATCATGACAGACCCTGCAGTTTATCTGGTCCATGTTATAAGATAAAAATGCATTAAGTCCCAGCCCAGGTGGGGATGTAATCTCACAAGGACACCGCACTAAATCTCTATCACCCAGTCAGATTTATCCTTCCATCTCCTCTTTTTTCATAAGGGCAATTTTCCAGTAAGCCCCTTGCTGTTCTGCAACCTATTGGTGATGCTGCAAGCTGCTTCTGCTGGAACAGTACATAATTAAGCAATAATTTATATTCTATGCGTGTATGCACAGAGCAATAAAGTGTTCTCAAGAGCTGCGTGCTGCTGAGGCGTTTAATCCGTGCACAGGAGTTTACTGCAAAGCTGCTCCCTCCCTCCAAAAGGCTTTTGTCATCACTGTGTTGGGAGGGAATTCGGTGTATTCTTTAATAATTTCATTTGACCGGGATATAATTTAAATAGTTAACGCTGCATACTCCACTGTAGGATCAGACCTAATTTTATTTGTTTGTTTGATGTACCTTGAAAACAGTAAAAGTTAGTAGGGCAGAGAGAAAGTAAAGATAATGTTGTTTCACTTGTGAGATTTTTTTTCTCCCATAGCCCTATAATAAAAGAAAGTGATGATAATTAAGTAAACAGCACTCCTTCCAAATACATTAGTGGCCACAAGAAGCTACTAGAAATACTTTAAAAGGCAGAGATTTACTTTTATTTGAAAACTGCATGGTTTCAAAGGACATCATAAAATCCAGAACTTTGTGGTTCTCTTTTCATCTGCTAATTTATAAGTAATACTTGACATTTCTATATGTTTTAAAAAATAACAGAAGGTGAGAAGAATCAGTTTTTGGGGTTGTTTACTTTGTACATCTGACGGCACAGTTCGTGAGTCATTTCTATCTGTTGTGGGGGGAAGGGAGATAATGAGCATCATTCTGTCAGATGCGAAAGAAGAGATTTCCAAATCATGAGATAAATGATCTGTAGAGAGGAGGGTCTCAGAGGTGGGCTTGGTGCCCAGATCATTTTAATTACTGGCTTTTTGGATTTCCCATGACTTCAAATTGGTGATGTCTCCTTCAGGTTCCAGTGAGACACCTCTTCCCTAATAATAAGGATGAGGATGTTTAGATGAAGCTCCTGCCAGCAGGGTCTGTTTGTGCCCTAGCACCACGAAGGCTCACCTTCATCTGCAGTGCATCTAAGAAAGGCACCAGTTCTTGTCTCACAAAACACCACGGAGCTTGGGAAATCCTTCAAGCTCTATCACTGTGGAAGTTGTGCCAGGTCTGTGGGTGAAGGACATGGCTTCTGACATGGTTCACGGGGATACTAGCATCAGGGAAAATTCAAACAGATTTAATATGGATGATTTGAGCCTGTTTGTGTTTAAATCAGTTCACTCACAAGCAGTTTTGGTCTCCCCTGGAGGTGAGGTTTAAAAACTGTGGAGGCATTACAGACCCTCACACGGCTGGGCTGACTGGAAAGAACGGGACATTTACAAATAAGAAAAAATTAATTCCTTGCAGCAGAGGCCCATGGCACTGCTTGATATAATCATGCTTGAAAACAGCTACAGCAAAGGGCTCTGACTCATAATCCACATGGAATTAGGCTTTGACCAACACTGATATTACCTTTCCCTGCCATCCCTCTTCAGACTCTGTCTGCCCCTGCAGCAAGGATGGCAGGACCCCCATCTTATATACATATATAG
Source organism: Corvus brachyrhynchos (assembly GCF_000691975.1). Classification (NCBI taxonomy): domain Eukaryota; kingdom Metazoa; phylum Chordata; class Aves; order Passeriformes; family Corvidae; genus Corvus; species Corvus brachyrhynchos. The sequence continues at coordinate 3,460,964 of NW_008239139.1, read as the reverse complement.
CAAATAAGTTCATCTCTGTCCTAAAAAGCCTTCCAATCTAAATGAGAGAGACATTCAGTGTAATGTTTAATATTCTCTGTAATATATAAGAAAGACAGGCACAAGATAACCAAGAGGTATTTAATATCTTAGGTTCTCAAACCACTGATGATCATCAGCCCATTAGCAGGACAGGCACTGTCAAAACTAGGCCAAGATGAAGGGAGGCTACCTGACAAGGAGTCAGGATGGAGGTTTGACTACATGTCAAACAGCAGTTTCTATGGCACAGACACAGCTTTACATGAAATTTCATCTCTCACCTGACTGAAGCATTTTGCAGTGACACGTGAATTACCTGTCAAAAATCCCACTGTTGCCTCGTCTCATTCATTAGTGTTTCACTTAGGAGGATAATGTGTAAATCCCAGCACACAGAACTTTGTGAGTTCTGCTTCCCCCAGCTGCTGAAGATGGCCTTTATCTCCCTGTGCATTTCATCTATCAGTGAGCTCTTATAACCACCTGTCATTCACATTCTGTGCATCAGGGCCATGGCTGGACCACCAGCCTTCAGGTCTGGTCATCTGCTTGAACCACAGCTATGGGGGAGTGTTTTCACAAAGAAATTAAAGTTTGTATTGCTGCAGTTTCCAGGAGATCTGGGGCATTAGTGCACATGTGGGAGGGAACCTCACTGACAGCAAAAACTTGGCAGGAAACTGCATAAGGGTTCAGTTTGACTTCTGGGGAGAAAAAGAATCACAGGGTTAGGAATGCTCATGACTTCCTGCAGTCCTGCTGCCTCTGAAGCACCATATCTGTAGTGCAGAGCATCATGGGCAGGAGTGACAGCCTCCCTCCTCCTGCCACCTCAGCTCCATGTCTTACCTGGACTAGCAGAGGCTTCATTTCCGCAGGTAAGCTCAGGTTCTGCATCCCTTTTACCCATTACTCTTTCACTACAATGGCCAACAATTGTGCAATTTGCAAGGATGATCCTTTGTGTTATGATTGCCAGTTCGTGATGAAAAGCTACTGAACAGTCATGAGGTAGGAAGCTTACTCGGTTTTCATCAGCAGCCTTCCTGGTGAGAGGCCAGATTAACTATAAGTGGGAACTTCCTTGCTTGGCTGAACACAAGCAACACATAGGACTCATAAAATGGCCATAAAGATTTTTCTAGGTGGCATAAAATGGCATTTTTTGTGTCTGCAGTGAACAGCCCTAGAGAGACAGATAAGTCTGTGTTGTACAAGACATCCTGCAGAAGCATAGGGGGGTGACTGGCTGAAGACCGTACTCTGTGCTCTGTGACATTGTGCATGGCAGTCATTATTTGTCATCATGGGTTACCACACTCTCCAGAAAGGGGGCAGGCTTTTTTTAGGGAAGTCTCATGCTTGTGATTTGCTTAGTTCTCTGTTGTTACTTGCTCTTCTTTGTTGTTCCTTGGTTAAGGGACAGAATACCCTCAGCAAGGTGGAGTGCCAATATATTGGGCACTGTTCAAATACAAAAAGTAAGCAACACTTATTGCACTGAAGAGCTTGTGATCAAAACCGCCAAGACAAAGCGTGAAAGCACAGGGAGTATTTGAAATCCAAAGTTATTTCCTTCCCTTTTGTCCTTAGCAAATGCAGCTGCAGTCTGGCCACACAGATTTCCACCCCCCCACCTCTCTTAACAATCTTATATTTTGAGAGAGCTGAAATTACCATGTTCTTACTAGCAAAGAAAGGCCTTCACTGTCATTTTCTAACCACAACCATTTGAAATGAGCCTCAGAACACAGTGCCTCTGAGGCTTCATTTTTTCCCTGATCCCACAATGTACTAGTCATTCTGACACGGAACACAGGGAACAGCCACATTCTTGTCAGACACCTTCATATTACTGAATAACCTAAATAACATAGTAAAATGTGGAAGGGACATGTGGTTTCTAATCAAATAACCTGATTTTTGACTAATGGATTGTGGGATGGAGATCTCCCCATTTATCCTGCTCTGTGCTTTCAAGTAGTATAGGGCAGCTCTAAAGACAGCTCCAGAGCCTGGGATCTCACAAGGCTTTTGCAAGAATCCAGATCACTGATTGCAGACTGATGGGGTGCTGGTGGGAGGCAAGAAGGCTGTTTTGAATGAAATAGGCATAGTACCTACTGCTGCAGCTCACTGGTCCTCACTGGTACCCACTGACACTCCCATAATATGAGTATTTACTGTACCTGGCATTAGGGAAGGCACCTGACCTTTACAGCAGAGACTATCTACAAGTGACATTCCAAAATACAGTGGAGAAAAGACCATCCAAACAGACACAGCAGTGATCAGAAGAGGGAACGGAGAACTGTGACAGTGATCTCACAGTAGGTCCATGACAGAGATTTGCCTGTAGATTCAATGGCTATGTGATGTTCCTACTAAATAAAGGAAGTGGGTATAGTGGAAAGTGCACACACTTTGGTGATGTGTATATGTTCCTGAAAATGCTCCCAGTTTCTGAACCAAATTCCATGTGAATTCACCAAATAATCTTACATCTGTATTCAGAGTGGGGAGTGTCAAATTCAATGAAACTGCAACTAAACAGAGCAAAGCAGCAGAGAAATAGCGGCATAAGTGTTGCAGAAGAGAAGCAGGACCAGGGGCAGGAAAGAGTAGAAGGACACCAGAAGACAGGAGCTTGTCACTGAAACTAGGCTGACTGTGACTGCTTTGGAAGATTGTGCTGGTTCAGGGATGGGACCAGGGAGAAGAGGAGATTTGTCACCAGCAGCTGTTAGTGAACAGATGCAGGACGTGCTGCGCAGGTAGCACACTTTACCTGTTACTGATCCATGCATGAACAGAGGGAGGACACACAGGACTGACCGTGTGTGTCCTGTAGCACGAGTCCCGTAGGTTGCCTTCTGTGCCCAGGGCTCTCCAGGCAATTCAGGGAGGCTACAAAGGGAGGAATTAGAGAGGAAAAATAAAATACCAACTTCACGCTGACTTGAGTCGTTATCTCTTGTGGCAGGTGTGTAACATCTGTATCTATCCATTATTTGGTGTGTGGGTGAAAATTGTGACATTTCAGGAGCTCAGAGTTTAGCTTCGATGAAGCTGGAGGCCAAAAATCAAAATTAGACTCATCTGGGTGGGATAAAGTTCAGCTCATCTGATACATGTGTCTTTCCATAACACCACCTGACAGAGTTATGAAGTTTGTCCTCGCAGTGTTCCCAGGAAGAAATAAGAAATGAAATATTGCTGCAGAGATGGAAAACAAGAACAGGATATTTTGAAGATTTCAGCAACACTTCAGAGGGCATCTAGATTGAAACTGGAGTCATGCAGAGGGCAGAATCTGAGTTTTGTGAAGGATTTAAAGATTTTTACAGTGATATTTAAAAGGAGACTGTATAATGAAAAATTCTGTATTTTGGTATAAGAAAAGCATGAAGAAAATCTCCCATGTAATTTTAAACATATATTTCAACAGAGCCAGAATATGTCAAGTATACTTTAATATTCTATAAAGTCTATCACTGAAAAATCAGAATCAAACAAAAAATTCAAGGTTATTTTCCCTCCCAAAAATGTCAAAACAAGATTATTCACTCTGTATTTGTCTAAAGCAAAGTTTCAGAAAAATCAATGGTTCCAGGAAGCATTCTGGTTCCCAAGGGAGTGCTCATAATGAAAAACTGTTCCTGTTGAAGTTTCTCCATACAGCTCTGTTCAGCAGCAGATCAATATTCAAGGCTCTGGTGGCACTCAGTTCTTTCCCCGTGGAGCCTCCAGACCAAGCCATTCTCTATACAAACATCTTCCTTTAGGCACTTCCTTACCACTTGCACCAGCTCTTCTCAGGCAGCTTGGAAAGGGGTATGTCTATCACTCTTCTAACTTCTCTTTGTTTTTTTCCTTCCTCCTTCTCCCCTTCCCACTCTCCTCCAGGAACCTTCTGCATCATTTCACTGTGCACGTGCGTGGCTGGAATCAACTTTGAGCTCTCCCGCTACCCCCGCTACCTGTACGGACTTCCCGACGACATCAGCCATGGCTATGGCTGGTCCATGTTCTGTGCGTGGGGGGGCCTGGGCCTCACTCTGATCTCTGGCTTCTTCTGCACTCTGGCCCCTTCTGTCCAACCTGTCCCCAGGACCAACTGCCCCAAATCTAGACCTGAGAATGGGACAGTGTGCTAAAACAAATAGCAAACAAGTACACACACACACAGACATATATATATATATGCCTATGTATGCCTATACATGCATATATATGTATATATAATTATATATATATAAAATCTCAAATTAATGCCAGTGCCAAGGTAGAGCTGAGTCCAACATGGCACTCACATCTCCACTGGACTCTGTGTTGCTTCATTCTTTCTCACAGCGATGGGAAAGCTTTTCTCTCACGTGGCTCTTCCATCCAACTCTTAACTTCAGCATCATACCTTAGAGGTCAAATGAACCTACAGTTGCATCTACCTACTGCCATTTGGGAGGGGGAACAGGGGATCCATGTGGGGAATCTGGAACCAGAATCTGTACAGGACATGGTGGGGGCAGAGGCATGGGGGGGATGACACAAAAAGCATGTCCACTGCAGCCAGAAGGGAAAATGCAAACAGAAAGCAAAGGAACAAATGAAGCATTTGAGCCACTTCAGCAACGTACCTCCTCAAGGCTATTATGAGAAACCCATCCACTTTCTTTTTCTTTCTAAAACAAAATTACAGGAGCTTGTCCTGTCATTGGTTTTGGGGTTTTGCCAAATCTAGACCTGAGAATGGGACAGTGTGCTAAAACAAATAGCAAACAAGTACACACACACACAGACATATATATATATATGCCTATGTATGCCTATACATGCATATATATGTATATATAATTATATATATATAAAATCTCAAATTAATGCCAGTGCCAAGGTAGAGCTGAGTCCAACATGGCACTCACATCTCCACTGGACTCTGTGTTGCTTCATTCTTTCTCACAGCGATGGGAAAGCTTTTCTCTCACGTGGCTCTTCCATCCAACTCTTAACTTCAGCATCATACCTTAGAGGTCAAATGAACCTACAGTTGCATCTACCTACTGCCATTTGGGAGGGGGAACAGGGGATCCATGTGGGGAATCTGGAACCAGAATCTGTACAGGACATGGTGGGGGCAGAGGCATGGGGGGGATGACACAAAAAGCATGTCCACTGCAGCCAGAAGGGAAAATGCAAACAGAAAGCAAAGGAACAAATGAAGCATTTGAGCCACTTCAGCAACGTACCTCCTCAAGGCTATTATGAGAAACCCATCCACTTTCTTTTTCTTTCTAAAACAAAATTACAGGAGCTTGTCCTGTCATTGGTTTTGGGGTTTTGTTTTTTTTTTTTTTTTCTCCTTAAAACGCAGAAAACAAAATGGACAGAATGTGTGAGGAAAAGTAGAAAAGCATTTTCTCTTTGCCTGCCAAACTTTAGAGAGATGCAAACAAGTGAAAATAATAATAATAATTAATATTAATAAAATACATCTAAGAAAATAAAACCAGAAAACAATAAAAAACTCCAAGAGGACATCTCAGCGGACTTTCCAACAATGCGGTTTTAATCTTCCAGCTGCCTTACATCCAGGCTTACAACCGAGGCTGAACTGCTAATGTAAATACAGCAGAAGGCCTTTTGAAAATGCTGTGATACATGTGTGTATAACTTTTTCTTCCCTCTTACTTTATTTATTTTTTTTAACAAAAAAGAAAAATTTAAAACATTGCAATGTGATTGTCCACTAAACCATCCATGCTGTGTTTGTGGCCCAAGACTGAGGCACCGCAACGGCAGAAGCGGGAGGAAAGCCGTCAGGTCAGAGACAGCGCATCTTCTCTGGTGGATTTCAAGAGGTTGTTTTTTTTTCACGGAGCTTCGGGATGGTGGATCCAGGGGAAGACTGGCCAAGGAGAAGGGAGGTGGGGGGAGGCCTGGTAGTTGTTCTTCCCAGGGATTTGCTGGAATGGGATTTCATCAAGTTTCTGCTTTGGATGTTTGAGACAACTAGGCAAAAGCCATTGTGGAGGAGGGAAAGGGAGCTAATTTCTGTAAGAGAGAAGTAAGAGATGCCTCTCATTTTGTTCATGTATGCCAAATAAGACCTTCCCACATCTTGTCTTTGGAAACTGCCTGGTTCACTGGACATTTCTCTCCATCTGGGAGAACTGTGTACAGATGGATGTGAAAGGGTCAGATGCAGAGAACAGAGATCCATTTCCCATGAGCTTAAGCATTGTATGATATAACTGTGAATCTGCAAATGGAACTCTCTCTCTTTTTTTGGTCTTTCTCTTTTTCCTGCTACTCCTCTTCCTATTGTCTCCTTTTTCCTTCCCTCTGCTCTTCCCATCGTTCAGGTCATAGGTCCCAGAAGAGCTAAAGGAACAGCTAAGTCTGGAGAGGTGGGTGAATGCCATTAGAGGAAGCAAAGCATTTTGGCTGTGAGGACAATGGGTCCTTGCAGGGTACCAGTGGCTGAGGGAAAGGTGGGGAAGAAGGGCCAAGGATGTAGCCAAAGGGACTCTGAAGAAGGATGACTGAATTGCCATATATAGGAGTGAGGGCACCACTGACAAATATGCAGGCAAAGGGAGACAGGGCAAAGAAAAAAGGTCTCCCCAAAACCAATCCAACCCAACATGCTCTTAATTCAGGGAAAGTACCAGCAATCCTTTCTTACGTGATAGCTGCATGGTATCAGTCCTCATAAGTCAATAAAAAGTCATATTCTCCATCTAAAAAAATCTCACCAGGAGGAGGAGCCTGTGCCTGCTGCACAGAAATGCAGGCATTAATTTCCAGGTCATGCCATTTACACAGCTGGTGAAAAACAGTATTGCTTGGTTTAAAAATATCCAGCTAACAAATAATTCTTACACATGTAGCTTTATTAACAGTGCTCAAAGAAATGAAGTTTCTGGAGGGCATGTTGGAGTAGGGTAGATTTGGGTTTCTTCCATTCTTGCTCAACTACCTAGCTTTTGCTTTCTGTTGTCTACAGATTCCCCAAACATGCCAATGCCAGCTGCTAAGTCAGTGTGTTGCCACTGAAGTGCCATTCCTGTCAACTGAAGTTTCACAATTTCATTTTCCATTAGATGTGACCAGAGAAATTACTTACTTATTCGAGTTGAAAATACAAGCCTTTTGAAGAAACTTCCTTTTAAAGCAGATTGTTTTATTTATTTTTTTCTGGGAAGGTTCTCAAATAGAGTGGTTTTGAAAAGTTTTGAAATCATTTGACTGCAAGTGCCTACTTGGTAAGGAGGTTGATGAATTACCATTGAACAGAAGAAGGAAATTTAAAACAAAAACAGCCTTGGAAAGCTAAATGAAACCTGAATGCAGAAAACCAATAACTGGAAACCAAAAAAGACCTATAAAAATTGTCCATTTCTTCAAAGCATGAAAAATTTTGAAAGAAACAACTTCTCGGTAAGAAATTATTAGGAAAATTACAGCTGTTTCATTAAAACAGCTTTGAATGCAAACTTTCTTCCTCCTCTGCAGTGCTGAATGCGATAGGAAAGGTGTTTCATGTGAATACAGATATCTGGAGTGACACAGGTAAACCAGATTCTCAGAGGTACCTATCTGGAGTCCACCATCAGGCCCTGTGGCAGGCAAAGCAGTACAGCAGCTCCTGCGATGATGTGTGTGGTCCATGAGTGTTCACAGGGCGTATTCTTCTACAGATACAGTTTTGAAAGAGGTGCAGCAGGAAGATTTAAAGAAATGGAAGTAATTTTGCTGTTTGATGGATTTTCAAAGGTTTCCTTTTTTTCTGCAGCTGGCATAAAAACAGTTTTGCCTTGATGAAGTATTCTCTGATGGTGTTGGTTTACAAGCTGTATATAAGCCTGTGTGTCCGTCTGTGTGTGGCAGTGGTGAAGAGGGTTATGATTACTTTTATTTACAGCAGAAAAGTGTTGACCGTGAATCTTTGGGCCAGTTCTGTGATTTCCATTTGCTCTAGCATAGAGTCTGTAAGGCCTGTGTGGCTGTGAAGCATCTTAAAAGCTATGGGAATGTCTGAAGCAGCAGGTGATCATATCACCTTAATCTCCAACTGGACCCCCAAAAGGACCATTTGTCCAAACACCAGTTCTCTCATCATTGCTTTAAGTAAGGGCAGAACCCTTTTGGGAGATTGTGATCTTCCCTCTGTGCTTCTCAAAGAACTGGGAGGAGTCCCATGTGCTTCCATACCCCTGAATAGGGGTCTCAGCCCCACCACGCCTTCCGTCGGCTCAGACTTGTCTTTAGAGCAGGGTTGATCCAGAATACATCCAGATCCAAATTTGTGATGCTTAGTGAGCTGAAGCACACTCACAACTACTCTGAGTTTCTGCATTTCGGGGAGGCTTTGAAGTATCTTTCTGAACAGAAATTGAAGCTTTTTGACTAGTGCGTGGTTTCTTAGTCGGAGGAGCAACTAATTAGAAATCTGTTATCAGTGATCCCAGCATCATGGGGCTTGACCCTGTCCCTCAGAACTTCTCTGGCCAAGTGCCTAAGCATGTGCTTTACTTGGAGCATGTGACTAATCCCCTTAACTTTGGTTGACTACTCATATGCTTAAAGTCAAGAATGTGCTTTCCTGGATGACATTCAGCTTCCTGCAGAGTCCAGCCCACGCTCTTCTTTTCCCATCATTCCCTTGTAGCTAAGGTGACACTCTGTCCTAGCCTAAGCAACCAGTATGTTCTTGGTCTCCCTTTCCGTGAGGTGGAAATACAGGATCCATATTTGGCAGGCTCTTCCCCACATGTAGCCTTTCATGTTGCACTTCTGGGACAACACATCTCTATGCTCCAGAGACCACAGAGCCACTGGAGTGCAGTGAACACAGATATCCTAAAATGCCCATCCTAAGGATGCAGGATGAATTGGCTCACGCCACTGTGATCTGCAGGCTGATGTTTTGTGTGTAGTGACTCCATTGTGTTGCCCTGTGACTGTAACGAGTTAGCTACAGGGGTTCTGCTGCCTGTTCCTGCTGGGACACTACATGTGAAGGGGCTGTGTGGCAGGAGCACATGTGCCCTGTATCCTGTGCACCCTACAGACACCTCCTTCCTCAAGCTAAAGCTGTTTGTGTGTTAAATTTCCTGACCCATATTAGCCGCCTGTATATATCATCTATCCCTTCTTGCTCTCTGCAAACACACAACTTATCTTTCCTCATTTAAATACTACAATCCCTCCAGTTCTTCTTCTAGTTGGGCTTTTCTTTTCCTTCTACCCCAGTTGCAAGTGGATCACAAACCACCAGTGACCAGAGAAATTTCTTTGAAATATTGCTTTTGAAAAATTGTCATTACTTTTTAAAATGTTATTCCAGCTGCAATAACAAATGAAAGGGGAGAAAAGCATCCTCAGAGTCCTCTAAAGAGAGGATCCTCATCCTTCCCAGAGTGAATTGTGAGAGTGCAGGTATTCCACTTTCCGGTGCATGCAATTCATTTGGGACCATTTTTATCTATGGCACATTAGCTGTGCAGTTCATTGGATGGTGAATAAAGCAAAGTTGGTGAAGGAGAGGATTGATGTGCAGGGGGGATCTCAGGTTCCCAAGCATTCCTGGAAGACTGTGTCTCCACGGCTGTCCATTTACCCACCATGCAGCACCTCCAAATCAGGCTCCTCCCTGGAGCCCCACTGATAAGCAGAGCTCAGAAGAAAATCACTGTAATCTGTCCTTAATTCTTGAGTGCCACACTAACTGCCAGCAGCAAAATGGAGGGAAAAGAATATGTTACCAAGTATAGCTTAAATAAAGACATGCATTATTCAGGCCCTTTCTTCTGTGTGTCTCTACACAGGCCTACAAGGGCTACAGGAGTGCTCAGGCACATTCACAAGAACCAACACTGCATTTCCTTGCTCCCAGGTTTCCCACTCCTTCGTGGTCCACGCTGCTGTGCTCATCCAGCCAGCAAGGGAAGACTCAAGGTGAAAAACTGAGACAGCTCTGAATGTTTGCCAGGTACCAAAAGAGTAAAAAATGGGCATGAAACACAAACAGCATGCAAAGATTAGTGACAGATGAATTTCCAAGGTCAGAAACCAAAGTTCAAAAAAGCCTAAACTTTGATTGCAAACTCCAGGCCAGATCCATAAAATCTTGATTCTGCCAGTCTAAGGTGAAAACTCAAAAACCAGGGCTTAGCTCAAAACTTATAGTCCCACTGTTTCCAGTTACAGCCAGGAATATAATGCAACTATTCCATAGTCTGTTGAGGTTCATAGAAAGCTCAGGTGCCTTAGAAAATATTTTAGTGCTGTCTTGGTTAACACTGAAAATGAAATGTGTGCTTGCACACTCACAGTATCTCTTCTTTGGCTTTAGAAAGAAAGTCATCAGATGCTACCTCCCCTCCCTCCCTATCAGCCCCCAACTCTGATTTCAGGTTTCCATCCTGTCTGCCCCACTACACCCCAATCCTACAGCCTTCTTCAGAGCCTTAGTTATAGATTGCAACCTTTTTACAACAAATGCTGCTGGTGCCCGGGGGCTCTGACAAGCTCCTTGTTGACATTAGTGGGAGAACTGGAGCCTGGTACAGTGCTGTCAATTGAATTGCAGTACGCCTTGCACATGTTTAGGATTTAACTTGGAGAAAGAGTCTGGATGACTGCCTCAGTATAGGCTGCAACAGGGAAATGAAATGCTGGTCACCTCTAGTAAAGCACTCCAGAATCACAGATCAATTGTCCTTCCCTTGCTCAGGGAAGACTTTCAGTGAAAATATCAGTCTCAGATAGGTTATCTCCAGGGGAAAGTGGGGGAGTGAAAAAAAGGAGACCCAACAGCAGTTGCTATAGGTCAAAATTGGTAGAATTCTGTGAGGATAATCCAATGTCACCCACAGCATCATCAGCAGGCATTGTCAATCCCCTTGTGGGCT
>NW_008239139.1:3425297-3449936 GCF_000691975.1 Corvus brachyrhynchos | reverse complement strand
CCTGTGGGACTGCACTTTTATATTTTTCCTTCACTGATTAACACTCCTGCACAGTGGCAAAAACTGACTTCAAAAGTTTTCTTGCATACAGTGTGTACACATGGGCACCCTCATGCCCTTCTTTCCTTAAACACACACATGTGCACATCCCACATGATGTGGATGCCAGGAACCTTTAAAAGTGTCCTACATAGAGAGAAAATACATAGCAAAATGCAGCATAATTGTTTTCCATTCTTTTATACTCAACTCAGGAGTCGCAATGCAATTCAGATGCCATCTGTGTCTGTGTTAGGTTGTGCGTGCAGATCACATGGAAACTCTCTGCTGAAGATGCATGAGGAAGCACAGTACAACTGGGGTAAATTTGGTATTTTCCATCAAAAAGTATTTGGATATTTAAGGAAGAGTTGCCAATGTATCCCCTCCAAAGCAGAAATGTTTATGATCTCTTAGTGTAACAATCCCACTGTGCCAAGAGGCAGTGCTATGGCAGGACACCCTGAGTCTACAGAGGGTTTGTGTGGGCTGTCAGCAGCATGAAGACTGCAGTTAAAGCTGCTGGGCACAGCAGGGAGCTTCACATCCCGTGGATCTGAGCCCTACCTGTGGCAGCAGGACACAGGAATACCTCTGTAAAGGCAATTCCTTCAAGTGGCCTTGTTACTATGCTGGCAGGTCAGAAATACCCAAGCAGTAACAGTGATTCTGCAGTAGGTGAAATAAAGAATAATGTCTTCAAAAACCTGAGGATTTTGCCCCAGTTTCAAAATGATGTAGACTCCAAGGAGTGTGAATCAGTCATGTGTTAGTCTCCTGGGGCCAGATACACAAAACAGCCTCAGCATCCAATTCTTCCTTAGATGGTGAATAAAACACTAAATACCTTTGGTGCCTACATATTTTTTTTAAAAAAACATATATGCTCCTAATTTGCTTAAGCTCTTGTGATGTTTTATCTCAAGAAGAGTTTTCTTCTGGCAGTAGAGCATAAGGCTGTATTTTTTTTACAAAGAGTTATTAACAATATAGATCATAAGAAAAATGTTTGAGTAATCAAAACAACAAAAGTGCAGCCTTAGACTATTCAGTTAGAGCATACTGAATTATTTATAACTCCTGGGCACCAACAGCAATCACAGATATCTAATTTAAACTGTTACTATTTTTACTTTGCAATTTCCATCACTTAGAGTGTTTATATCTATGTATTTGTGGTTTGATCTTTTGCAGGACAAAATTTCCCCTACTTACACAGAAAAGCATATTTGGGAACTTTTGAAGGTATTTTTCTGCAGTAACTTAAATTATTTTAGAGCATTTTGAGGCTTAGTATGACAGACTTTACAACTTTGGAAACTGTAAACTGTACCTAAAGTGGGCTTGAACTTTCAGTTCATTCTCAAGTAAAATTCTCTTTGATTAGAGGTCATTGGAATCAAGGAGAAATGTGCTTCATTAGCAGATATAAGACTGGGTCCTATTTATGTGTATGTGTGATGAGGGGACTTAGGTAAGGGGGCTGCACTTACATGTCAGCCCACTTAAGGATCTTTTGCATAGATGCAGGAAAAGTCACTGCTAAGTCACTCTAACTTTCTGCCAATCTCCTTTTGTAAAAAACAACCATTATACTTGTGTGTGGCTGGAATAAATCAGTAGTAAATGTAGCCCATGGGCTGACACACATATACTTGTAAATATGTGTATATTTGTATATATATTTGTAAATTTATGAAAAATGTCCATATCTTCATGATTGCCTGAAATAACCTGAGGTTGATGTACAGAATTTCAGGCAAAGGACTGTTTCTTTTTCACAATCCTCACATATCTCAGATTTAAACCAAAACAAATGAAAAAGTACTATTTCCCAGGAAAATCCTAATTTTGCCATTGCACCAGTTGAGGAGGGGTACCACACTAAAGTCAGCAGCATGCACATCCACACATGTACATCCAGTCAAAGGACTGGGTCTCAAGGGCTTTTTTAAGGAAAAGGAATAGACTGAAAAAGCGATGGTAGAATTCTGTTCAGCATTAGCTCTCTCAATTGATTCTCTTGTCCTTTATATAAGGGAGGCCCTTGTATGGATGCTGTTGTTCTCATTAGGTGTAGATTTGGGAGAAGCACTTTTGTGGGTGACACTGAGCTGCCCAAAGGCCGGGATCTTCTGACCTGCCTTTGTCCCCATTAACCTTCGGCACTTAACTGAGGTCATTATGTTAATGGGCTCATCTCCCTTGGCTTCTTGTACAGGCAGTGAAGAGAGACAGTTGCTTACAGGTGGTGACCCAGCAAAATTGACATCTAAGTCAGCTTTAGGAGCTCCTTCTTGCTTCATGGAGTGACCACTCACCTATCTTGGGTGATCACAAGATCTTAAAAGATCTTAAATCCTGGTGAGGTGAATCAGGTACCTAGTGCAGAAGAGCATCCATATGGAGATCAGCTGTGTCTGTGTGCTTCGGGTGCGTGTCCTGGGCTCACCTGTAAAACAGAGGTGTTCATTGTGAAAGCCTGTTGGAACAAAAAGAGATGTTCACAATAGCCTTCCCCTGCCAAAATGCAACATGACTGCAAAGGATAGGGCTTGTCCCAACCCCTGGAAATAGCATTTGAGGTGAGTGCCTTGTGGTGGCCTCCAGGCACGGACGACTGGGTGGTCCCAGTGCTGGAGGTCAGAGGTCTTTGGTCTGAACTCTTCACCTTTCTCCGCCAGTCCTGGGCATTGCTGAAGCAGTTCAAAGAGTGAATTTACATCTTATGAGTTTGAGCAGCTGAGCTGTTCAAAGGTTACTTTTCTTGCTTTATCCCTGAAAAAGTCATCTAGCTGGTAGTGATAATCAAAAACTTCTCCTTCAAGATACAGTCTGGGTAGTTTCATATTCTTTTTTTCAATGTTAATAACTGCTTTACAAACAGCTTACATGGAGATTAAAGAGATTGCAATTTCATCCCTTATTGTTGGGATTATAGTTGTCCTCAGAAAAACCAAACTGAGGACTCAACAAGAGGATGAGCTGTGGCTGTATTATTCAGAAAGCTGCTCTGATAAGGCTGAACGTACATCTCCATCTCATGGTGAGAGTCTCTCAGAGCCAAAATTTGGAATTGTATATTGATAGTGAGTCTATCCAGAAGGACCAGCAATTTAATCCAGTATTAGAACTTTGGAACTCTTGTGTAGTCCCATATATTACCTGAATAAAACAAACACAGAGGAGTGGGAAAATTAAACTGATTTCTGAAAACTCTAAGGTTTAATGAACTTTGGATCTTGTACCAATGTATGGTCACTACTATTTGTTTCTACAACTAGATTTAAGTCAGTGATTTGACAATCTTCACCAATCTCTCAGAATAACTTTATTTTTAAAAATACTGTTAAGGTTTTGACAAGAGGAACTTTAGCTGACCTGCAGGGACCTGTAAAGTGAAGATTCAATACTGTGTACTAGTACTTAAGGAAAGATTTTAGCTAGAAAGTGGAAGATAAAGCTGAGTTCCAGGGATCAAGTGTTATTTTTCAGCATGGTACTACCTTGCCCAAGCTGTAGTGTATCATCCTGACATTCTTCTCCTGTTCTCCCTTTCCCTTTTTTGAGGAGTAAGATATATATCTCTGTCTCCCTCTCTTCCTTTTCTTCCCTGTGTATGAGAATACAGACATGCTTCCTGTAAAGACATTTTTCTCTAAATCTCATTCCATACCAGCTCTTGCATATGTGACTGTTACGTTATTTGAGATGTCTGTGAAAAAGAAATAAAGGCTTTAAGAGTGAACTCTGGAAATGAGGAGGAGCTTGAGAATATATGAAATTTAAGAATACAGCACCATTTTCTGCAAGATTTTTCAGAATGTTCCTAAATACTCATTATCACTCTCCTGCCCTCCCTCTCTGTGAGAGGGATGAGGAGGGTACTGGGATGTGGGACTCTCAAAGGTTGCTCTTTTGGGAAGAGATGGGAAGCCAAAACTGTTGACTCACTGTGTCCCACAAGGATTTTTCAGATGTTTCAGAGTTTTAGTGTCAAAGAAAACCTCCGTTTAAAAGGCGATAAAGTCAATGCACAAAATCATGTGGGAGGAGGCTCTAAGGGGTGACTCTGTACCAGTTTATCTTTGTTTCCCGTTCTTTACAACAGTCCTGTGTGTCTAGCCATGCACATTCTCTCCCTGCTGCGTTCATTTTGCCAAGGTGTAGCTTGCCAAGAGGGGCCTGCCTGACCTCTCACCCCCATGATGCACTTGGATTATCTTCTTGGATAACTTTCCATTTTCTCTCCAAAAAACCCGTCTCACCTCCTAACAAAAGCCATAACCACTCCTGTGACTGCTGCTGGGAGCGAATGCCCAGGCTCCATGGCACAGAGCAATGCCTGGCACTGGAGTGATCCTGGGGCTGAGGAAGGAGAATGGGTGGAGCTCTCAGGCCATCACAGCTCCAGGGTGACCTTCCCCTGCAAGCTCCCCTGCTGCTCATGAACCTCTTGGCCAGTTCAGCATGTGGCTCTGTCTCTCACTCCCCTGCTTCTGCCCATGGGAAATGTGTGTGGATGTGGCAAAACACTCCAGTGTGAGGGCACAAGCATTGGGTACAAGGGGCAGGGGGAAGCCAGACTCACTGGACTCCCACCATCCACAGTAGGTACATGTCATGAAGATATTTGCTCTTCAGGATTTCTTCTGCCCCAGGTAATATTCAGCCTAACCATGTGCTACCACACTGGCAAAAACTTTTTGGAGGGTTTCCCTTTCTTGACTTCCTCATTGGTCTTTTTTTCCTTATGATTTTTTTTTCTTGCTCAGAAGAAATGAAGCAATTCCCATAATCATCCTTTGATGATGATAAAAGTTGCAGTCATCACTGTTTCTAATTGACAGTTTGGGAGGTTTAGGATAATAATTCACTTAAATGCCTGCAAATTGAAGTATGTCAGCACTTTCCTAGGACATTCCCAAGTAAAATAATATGACTGGTACAAGACATTTGTCATGCCGGTACATCTTGGCCAGCTGTTTATGTTTCCTCTAAGTGCAGTACAAACACATCAAAGCTGGATTAAGAAAGACCTAGAATGCCACAATACTCAGGCATATTCAGAGAAATGCAGCAATACATTGCATTTATCTGGCACTTATCTTTAGAAAGTTTTACAAGTCCCATCTGACCTGTCTGAGGCAGGTAGGTATTATAGCCATTTTGGAGATGGGAAGCCAAAAGCCTGGGAAAAGACCTTCTGTTCAGTGGTTTGATGCCCCCTCACAAGTTCTACCAGCTGCAGGTGGAGCCTTCTCTTTTCAGCACTTTTGAAAATCTAGACTGTAGCTGGGTTTATTCAAATCTGCAGTGGCTGTAAATGTGAAAGCCAGGATTAGGACACTCAGGATTCTGATTTCTTCAGAGCACTGCTACAGAGCTTTGATCCCACAAAGCACTTGCCTAATTTCAAGCATAAATCTCCCATTAAGGATGCTATTGCCATGCTTAAAGCTAGGCACATGCCTAAGTGCTTTGCTAGACTGGGAATTACAATGAAATATATAAAACTTTAACATATTTTGAAAAGTCCAGAACTGTGTCCATTTCTGATTATGGTTTGGGCATTGTAAAGGATATTTGAACTGTGTATGCAGCTGCTCGACCAAGTGGAGCACTTTTTAGCCAATACACACAGAGTTTTATGACTTTTGGGTAGTAACAGCCAGTTGTCAGAAGTAATAGAGAGTGACATGTCCTGTGAGGTTGGGACCTCTGTGCTGCTAAGAGGTGAAGTGGCTCCTGTGGCCATCGGTGCTAACAATACATCAACAACCACTGACTGTTTTGTTAGGTTGTTCTGGTGAGATGTGAGTGTGGTGGCTAATTTCACAAGTAATGTGACATCAAGTGTATTGTACTTTTCCATTTCTTCCTGTAATCTGTTGCAGCAGAGGTGAACAGAATTTGTTTAAACATGAAACAACCCCTAATTTCTTGTTCTGTTAATCGAAGGTGCTAATCTGCAGACACATGTGTGTTTGTGTACGTGCATCACTGTTTGCAGGACTGAGGCCCTAAAAGAACATTTTAGTGGGAGGGTTGAGATCAGGGAAATAATAGGGGGAATGAACAAACCCCTATAACTTTGAAAGACAAAAGTTGCAGAAAGCATCACAGGACTTTATCGAAAAACTGGCTACATCTTACAATTTCCCTTTTGTTTTGATTTGTTTTGGTTTTATTCAGATTGGCACAGAATACTGTATTTCCATCAATTAAAATCTTGTCTGGTAACTAACTAAACAACTTGTTCATGGAAAATTAAAAAATAAATAAGTAAACTGTCAGTTGTGGAATGTAAACTGATTAAACAAATAAAAATCATGTTGTGTGTTTTAAGAGGTTGTGTCTGCTTGTGTCCAGAGCAGGACTGGACACCACTCACCATCCCCATCCTCACTGAAGCAGAGCAAAGAAAGAGCAAAACTGGAAGGTGGGTGGTGTCTGAGCTGCGGGGTACTGGAAATGCTCTTTTAAAACAAACAATAATAAAGATTAGACAGCTTCTGATCAGAAACACGGTATGAAACATTACAGACACAACCAGGATCTCAGCGTGATGGTTTATGAGGAGGTTTTCATGTACTCTAACACCATTAATCTCTTTTTGGAGCCACTTAATGTGTTGAAGCCTGTGATTTGATTGAAATGTATAGAGACATCATAGTAGTTTAGCTCCCACCTTCCCCCAGCAAACAAACAGCTAAAACTGAATATGGATTGGAGCCTGTCGGGTTTCCAGTGCTCAGCTGTAAGGGCTTCAGGAAACCTGGCTGGCAACGCTGCACTGATATTAGTGCTTCCTCACTGCACTTGTATCCTCAGGCCAACAACAATGCAGCAGACAGTCATGCATCAGACACATTTTCTGTAGGGCTCGGAGTGGGCAGCCAGAGTCGGGCTGCAGGTGTCCCAGGCTGAACACACAGCGGTCAGGGTATTCATAACAAATGGAAAAGCATCAAAACTACCTCAAATGTAGAAAAAAGAAGTTAAAAGAAATAGACAAAAGTGCTTACCACTGTCCTAGCAGAAGAAAAGCAAAAGAGTGGGTCAAAGAGAAAAGCACAACTTTAATTTTTTTTTTAATTATTGAGTTTTAAATGAATTAATCTAGAACTAAACTGTTACCAAAAAATTATGGCAAGGTGAAGGTTTTAAACATGATTATTTTGTTGGTTATGGTGTTAAATGTCAAAATTGTCTGTGTTCTCTTTTTACCTGATTTAGGCATTGTACCTATGTACTTGACAGTCAGAAATAAGGAGGCACCTGATGGTTCTTCCAAGCTGTTTTTTCGTGACAGACTTTGGTAGCAAAACAGTCTCCTGCAGTTTTCAGGATGGAGTCCCTCCTGCCCCCAAAGCGGTCCTGTCTAAAATGCCAGCAGTAGTAAGGAACCAAATGAAGGGTCAAAATGGAGAACTGTAAAAGAAAATTCTCTGTCAAAAACCCCATCAGTACTGGCATAAATTCCTTGACCTCTTCCCTGGCACTAATGGCTGAGGAAGGGAGAAATCTTGGTGATATACTAAACACAGAACTCCAAGAATGTGCCTATTTTTGCTATGTTTCAAGAGAATCCACTTGTATTGCCAGTGCTTATGACCTTGCTGCAGCTACAAATAAAATCTGTGGGGCGAAGCAGAGAGCAGGAGCAGGGAAGAGCTGGCTGGGGGTGCAGAAGTTGGCAACGCCCCCAAAGCAAATGAAGGGAGCAAAGGTGTTCCAGTGGCATATCCAGCACCACGAGATGTTAAAACCTTTTTGATGAACGTCTCCTCTCCTTGTCCACTCCTGCCCGTGCCACCAAGCACAGCCGCCCGCCCAGCCATCCTCATCTGCTCAGTGACACCTCGGGTTTAGCAGCGATGCCGGTGGTCGGGGCTGCTCGGGTCTTCGCTCTCTGCCATCAGCAGGGGAAGCGTGATTCATCCGTGCTAAAAATGGAAGTCTGCAGAGCTTGCTTTGTGGCAAGGGAGAAAGCAGGTGCCCTCTCCCGTGGCAGCGACGGCACGGAAAGCCTCAGGAGCGCGGCTGCGGGGGGAGAGGGCTCAGCTGCTCAGCGCTTGTACAGGGAAGGGGGCAAAAGGACATGCACTTAAAGAGCCAGCTGCTCCTGGAAGGTTGAGCTAGAGATGCTGTCATGCAAGGGCTTGCATTTCAGAAAGAAAGTGGCCTGACTTCAAGAAAGATTGATGCAGAAAAGTCCAGGTTTGCATTAGCCACGTGAGGGCTGAATTTTAAGCCCACCTTTCGTTGTTGCTCCCTGCAGTGCCCAAGCTGCCCAGCCCTGCTGCTGCCAGCTCTGTGGTGCTTTCCAGGCTGCTGCTCACGTCTTGGGGTCTGGCTCTCTGGCACGAAAGGATACACCAGGCAGAGCTACAGGGTCACACAGAAGCCTGCAGTGCAGCTAGACAAAGCAGACAGCAAGAGAAGGGAAAACTCATTAACTGTAGTTCACCACAGAGGAAATGAACAGAGGGATTTCAATAACCCAACATCACACAAGCCACCCATGGAAGAGCAGGGGTTTGCTGTGCCCTTGTTAGGCTGTCTCAGTCCAGAACGCAAGGGCTGAGGCTGTCTTACACAGACACTGCCCCCCCCCCATTCTGGGGACCTGGACTTGGCAGCTCTGTTTGGGAAGTGTAGGAGGAGTGCTCATCTCTTGTGGTCCAACTCCTGTTTTGAATCAGCACCATCTATTCAAGATTCCAGCTGGTTGTGAAAAGAAAAAACTACTGCATTAGGAAGGAAAAAAGAGCAAATTTTGAGAATTAGGTTTAGGAGAAAGAAATCCACTTGTCAGCTTCAGCTACAACACAGTGGGGCCCCAGCTGATTGAACAGAGGGACAGGCAGCAACAACTGCAGCTCTTCAGAGCAGAGAAATCCCTCGTTGTGTGCCTGAGGAGCGCCCCAAAGTTCAGCTTTCCCTTTGCTTTGAGTATCTGCTAATGTTTTGTGCCCACCCAGGAGCGAGGACCCCCTCGCTGGAATGCAAGCGCTCTGTTTCAGAGGCAGGATAATCTCCCGGTGACCTTTCCTGTCAGACACACATGATAACTGCAGCAGACTGGGGCTGCATGGGGTGAGGATGCTGGTAATGAAATGCTTTCATAGCTCGACACTCATTATTCTGTTACATTATCGGGCTCTTCCCCAGGGGCCCTCTAAAGAGTCACAGCTGAGCTCTTTTCCTGCAGAGACCAAAACCAGACCACCTAACAAGCTACATTTACTAAAATTTTTACTCCCTCCCTGCTCAGAGGGAGAGTGGTCTTGTTCATTTGCATGAGAGAGAAGTAGAAGACCTATGCCAGCTCAACTCTGATTTTATCAGCCTGCTAACCCATGCCAAACAAAGCAGTGAGCCTGTGGCCAGCCAGGAGTGACAGAGGCTGCTGCCATCCCAGAGCTCACCATGCAGGCCCCTGACTTGCCCCAGCATCCTCAGCATGCCTCAAGCACTCTGTCTGTGCTACCCTGCATCTGCTATTGACTTGCAAAGACTGACCACTGACCGCTTCTTTGTAAGAAACTGCACTTTTCCTCTGACTGTTTAATTCCCTGCTATTTCTTCCCATCCTCAGATAAACCCTTGTCCTTCTCAGTTCTGAAATTCAAAGCAGACGTCACTGGGAGCAGGCTGCTCAGAGTGAAGCCTGCATTGCCTGTGATAGCAAAGCCCTCTCACAGAGCTCAGCTCTGTACCAGGAAATGAGCTGGTGGCCCAAGGGCATGCCCAGCAGCAGGAAAGCTCTACTGCCAGCAGATATGGCTGGAGGGAGATCACAGAGTCCAAGCTTTGGGCCATCATCTCTCCCCTGCTCACTTCCCCAGAGACAACCCTTTCAGTCAGATGTGGTGGTGAGTATTTCAGGAGATATTAAACAGGACAACTGAAGGCACTAGGTATCCTGCTTTGGCTTTTGCTAACTGTTCACAGCAATACTCAAAATGCATGCCAGGAACATAAAGGGAGAAATAATAAACCCTGCCATAAGGAGCATGTGATTTGGAAAAGCAGAGGCAGCCAAAGGGTGAGAGAAGGGAATAAAACACAAAGGCAAAGTCTTCACAGCAGCAGTTGGCACTTGGAGCTGGCCATATATATTTGAAACCACAATGCACAGAAAGTCACTTGGTACTTCAGTGCCTTCTAATGACTAAATAAAGTGAGCACACACACGCAGGTACACAAGGCCCTCAGTGGATAAAACATGAAACAACCCCAAATAGCCACCTTCACAGTGATGCAGATTTCCTTTTTTTCTGCTATGTTTTCTTACAAGCTTCCTGCAAACCTGTCAGAGAAAAGGAGGCTGAGTGAAATGTGTTGCCCTGTGCATTGAACAAAGCTTCAAGTTCTCAATTTCACATTTGGGGTGTTTCTGACAGGCTGCAGTTTCTGCTTCATTTAACCTAGCTCGTTCCCTTTGGGAATTCTCTACCCACCATATTTGCAGCAAGAAATACCGCGTGCTGAGGTTTGTAAAGAGCTTTCAGACAGAACAGGTGACTGCTGAGTCCTCCCTTCCTTCCCCTCTGTCAGATGGAGATTCATGCATTACCTTGCACTTCTTGTCTCTTCCCAGCTACCAATTTTCACAAATAGAAATCTAAATATTTTTGAAACTTCTAATGCTCCATCAAACTTGTTTGCAAATAACCAGTGGATCCAAAGTTTGATGGGGACAGATGGGCAGACATGAAGTGGCAGAATCTTCATTTCCTTAGGAAACCAGTCTAAAAATATTATGTTCAGAGCTCAGCTTTTTCCGTAAAGATGCGCAGGTTCCCGGGAGGCCCAGCCATTCAGCGGACGCAGGTGGCAGCAGCAGCTCTGTGTCCTGGGTGGCACCTTTGCCCATTGCAGCTGTCATTGCTGTTACTGCCAAAGGTGTGTCACATCGGCTCTTCCTTTCATTTGGGAGGCTCTGTCGTTGTTGAGATCTTTGCTCCGGGACTGAGTCCCCAAGAGAAGCCCACCAGGGAGGATGATATGGGAACACTCATGGTTGGAACAGAGACCCACATTGTCTGAATCAGGATCTGAATGCTCCCAAGATACACCTGGCAAGTTGAAACACATCTGCAGAGATGAGAAGATGCCCTGAGGGGAGCTGTATCTCAGGACAGGCAGTCAGCCAGGCTTTCCTCTCTCCTCCAGCTGTAACAGCACCATCCAGAATGGCCTTGCAGGAAACCTTACAACCCACCTGCCAGCCTTGCTTTGCCCATGAGTAAGCAGGGATGGAGGCTAACACCTGCAAGAGCTTATTGTGAAAACTACTGAGGTAGCACTGCTCAAATGTTGCCAGGTGGCATAGTCCCAGTCTGTATAAAACAGTCCCTTTCTGCCATTTTGCCAGTAACAAATTAATTTTCACCAGCCCCACAACTTCTCTGCAGAGCTAGATTCAAGCTGCACATTTATTAGGAGCATGTTCATCTATTCCTGAACAAAGAGTGTGTTCCTGCAGCCCAGGGGCTCTCAGGACTTGCTAATGGGAATGCAGGAGGTTGTGCGCCAGGTTCACTGCCTGGTGGGGAGGGGACAGGGGAGAAGGAGGAGGGAAGCAGTGCTCTCCCCTCAGGCACTGCTGAGGCACCTGCCAGCACTTGGCCCCTGGAAGTGTTCCCAGCTGGCACGGTGGATGGCTCTTGATTGTCCTGTCACACCTTTGCTGACAAGTACTTAAATTGAGCGAGTTCATCCCATAAAATTTAAGGAAGAAGGGAAAGGACAGAAGAATGAAAAGCAATGTATTTTTCTTTTAGCACCTCTCTTTTTCTCATTTTCTCCCGAGGTGTCAGCACCTTAAATAAAAGGCCTTTTACTGCCTCACTGTTGTCTGTATGCAATGGTGGTGCAAATAGACCAAGGTCTCAGCTTGCCAGCACTGCCCTCAAGGGTGTCACCTCTGTGCAGAGCCCTTCATTCTCCTTCCTCTCTCATTTCTCCTTTGCTGTCACATTAGCTCCTGCCAGCTCAGAAAACACACACCCTTTGCCTGCAGAGATATGAGGAGGTTGAGGGCAAACTCGATTCCCAAGGTCTGCAGCTCAGCTTCCATCCTACCAAGAGAATGGCCAGGAGGAGCCATGTTACTGATTTCCAGTTCCTCATGGTTCATTTCCAAATTTGTGAACCATAGTGAGAGCTGACAAAGTATTGCTCTGTCCTCGTTCCCTCCTGCAGCCCCTAGGAGGCTTGGCTAGAAAGGCATCTCCTACAAATTCTGCATCCTGGAGAGCCCACATTAAACCGTGTGAGGGTGTTGGAGATCAGAAGCCCCTCTCTCAGCAGCTTCAGACACAGTAAGGAGACAGGAAGAGGATGAAAAAGGGTCCTGAGTGGAACCTCCAGCCAGGCAGAGCACTGGGCTGGCAGATGGCTCCCAACACGCAGCAAACACTGAACCAAGGGCACATGTCACTTTTTTTCTTAAAGTAGACTGCATTTTTGCATTTCCTGACTGAGTCCAGATAGGATTGCAGCAGAACAAACGCTGGCAGCATGTGATGCAGGATGTGAGTTATGGAGGAGTTGGCCAGAGAGCTTATTCCCTTTGACCTCTTGTTCCTCCTCACACACCAGAAGACTTGTGTCTCTCTGAACAGCGTAGTGGGAGCCCCTGGGACCTGCCTCATTCCTCCTAAAACTGGCTGCATACATCATCTGGGATGTATTTCTCTACAGGAGCACAGTCATAGGCAAGTACAGCCCAGACAGGAGGGTCGCACAACATGAATGGAATAAGGACAAGAGATTTACAGGCTGTCATACAAGCAGCAGTGGGATATTGTCTTTCGACTTCCCATTTTGTTCTTTCTTTATGGATCCAGGAAAGTTTTATATTTTAAAAACTCTTATTTATTATCTCTGCCCATTTTGCTAAAAAATGTACCTGGGCATATCTGTATTTCTGTTATATTTGCAGTAGTAGTACTGAATTATTGAGGTAAATGCAAACATGCATATTAAAACTAAAAGGGATTTTAATTATTTGCAGGAATACAAACTAGGAAGGCACTGGGCCAGCACAAAAAGGCAATGACCAGTAGCCTCTCCTGAGTCCAAACTAGATCCAGGCATCTCTCTCTGCCTTGGCCCTCTCTCACACAGCAATTTACACATGCATATAAGCCTGTATCACACCATCCCCTCATTGATTTAATGGGACCTACCGTATTTCAGAGGCTGGATTTCTTCTATGACCATTTGGCAGACCATACCAAAGAGGTCACAAACTCATCTGTGATGCTCAGGAAAAAAAAAATTCCAGGCCAGAATGAACATAAAGTAAAAGAGTAGAGTTGATAAAAACAGTGAAGTTGGCTGAGGATATTTTTGATGTACCCAGAGAGGAAGCAGTCAAATGTTTCCATCAGGTGTGCAATGTACACATAAAATGTTCCAAATATATTTTCATGCATTTGCAGATGGAAAAAACCACTTATATTCCTCAGCAGTTATTTTACGAGTGAGACAAATGATGATCTGTTGTTGGACTAGAGAGTACGGATCACAGCTAGGGACAGGAATTGTTTTGATACACGTTCAAGTGGCTCTGTGCAGGTGTAGCAGAGCTAAATATAAACTGGCACAGCTGATAGGGAAGAACAGCTTGAAAATCTACCCATTTGCACTTCATGAATGCATTTCCATTTACTCCCCTGAGCTGAGGATCAAGACCCAGATCTTTTAAATATGGATGGCTCAGAACAAATCTGTGGTTTTGCTTTGCTCAGTGCAACATCAGGAGCCACTACATGTCAAGAAGAAAGTGATGGCTTCCCAGTCCCATGCAAGCCCATTCAGGATGTCACCTGGAAGTGTCTGACATACCCAAGAGATGTTGGATCACTGTCACAGAGCTCACCCTGGCAGGGACTGGTGTTTGCCATGGGAACCCAGCAATGTTGTCTCTGCTGAGAGGTCTCCCTGCTCACAAGGGCAAGCTTCTGCAACCAGTTCTGGTCCTGACTGTGCCATTTTGTGGTAACCAGGCCACATAAAATGGCCAGACTCTAGAAGAGAACCTTGTCATTTAAAATTTTTGAGCTAATGGGGAAAAATCTATGAGAACAATCTGATCCAGAATTATCCATCACTCACAGTGAGATTCAAACTTAATTTGATTGCTATTACTGTATGTATTTTTATTGTTCTCCATTTGCTTAATGAATGTTGCAGTTGTAGTAATAAGATTATTGGTAATATGAAACAGATTTGCAGAATGATGAGAAGATGATTAGATGATACCTTGAGGGTGATTTCTGTTTAAGACACTAACTATGTCATGGAGCAAATAAACTTGATGAGGGAAGATATCAATGGCTATTAACCTAAGATACAATTATTCCCAAATTACCAGGATACTCATTTCATTACAGTGAGATTACCAGTGACTGATGCTTGGTCCAGGCTCTCCCATCCACTCATGAGGCTGTGGGACAAAGCCTTGCCCAGGGTGTGAATAGGCAAGCAGCTATGGTTCCCCACAGCCCAGGATGTGGTGGCTGAGGTGGGACCAGCAGGACTCGCATGAACACATTGGGTTGTGAGTGCTGAGGTCCAAGGGATCAAACTGTGCCTGGCTTTCTAGATCTGTGCCTTCCATCTTGTCTAGCTCCCATTATTCATGGGTGATGGCCACAAAAGCCTGACAGCGCAGCAGTGACGGGGATGCTTGGCCATCAAAGTTGTCACCTTAATGCCACGTGTTCCTTTCTAAATTGATGCTTAGTGACATTTCAGGATCAGTATTAGTGCAAGGAATGTGCTGCTTCTCGGATCTGCAAGGCTGACTGGGGACAAAGCATTCACATATCCATGAACCTGCAGATCCTGAGGCCGCCCAGCTGTCCTGGCTGAAACAACAGGCTCATCATCCCCTTCCTCCCTCCCTTCTTGGGTCTGGACGTGTTCACACAACTAACTGTGTGCTCCAGGTCACAAACTCCACTGAGTACACAGCTGCTTGTGTCCCAGTGTTTTAGTAAAGTGATGGGAACGACAGTGCACACACACAAGCAGATGCACAACTCTGCAGCTTATCCTCCACCATCTAAATCTCTTGCTTGTTTTGGTATATTTCTCTTAAGGACTTTCACAGATCCATTTTGATCCTAACTAATGAGAGTTTCTACATAATTTTAATAGCAATTCGGCTACTAACATTTTCTCTATAGTCTCTCAGTCATATCTCTGGCAATCTCTGTCTTCTGTTCAAGGTTGGACAAAACTTTGGATAGTAGGTTGGTTGTTTTTCTACATCATATCATTACACACAACATGTAATTCTAAGCTGTACCTACTGCATTTTCGCACATGTAGCTGGGAGTGGGTCTACGCCCCCAAAATGCCTGCCAGCTGTGTATCTAACTGCAAGCAGAAATTCCCAGGATGAACTAGCTTGGCAATCACAGTAGTGTGACATGGCCAATTTCAGCAGACACTGTTTTCTGTGAAAAAAACCCAAATCTCTTTATTTACTAGAACACGCCAATATCACATTTCATTGGCGTCTGTAGCACAGAAGTCATTGTTTTGCAGCTTTCAGCAAAGCTTTGCAGTACCACTAATAGTGTCCTTGGGGAAATAAATGCATAACCTAACTCTTGTGCTGTGAACCATTGGAATAGAGTCCCCTAATAAACTCCTTCAGTTTCTCAGACTCTGTATTAATATTGACACTGCACATCCATTAAACATCAGCGAGCAGCAGTGCTCCAGGTGGTTGCTGCAAGCAGCCAGATTAGGGGCAAATGTTTCCAACCTTCCCAATGAATCTTTACATATCTTCCTTGTCTCTGTGGACAGGCTCTCCCCCACCATCTCACCCGTGACATATTCATTGCACTTTTTATGTTATGTTATTTATTCAAGCATTATTTGCATTATCTACAATTTTCTGTTTGGTTTGCTTAGCTTTGTCCTGGTACTAGAAGAAACTGTGCTTTGTTCCTACAAAAATTAATGTGGTGGTTTTAACATCCTCCATTCAGTGATCCTACTAATATCCCCTCTTTGCCTCTGATTTAAGAGTATCTTCTCTAAAGATAAGAATTGCAGGGAGCGCATAGCATGATGCTAAGGGAGTTGAGATCTTTTCTGGGTCAATATTACAAATTATGCCTTGTCCAGTATATTTCCCATTTATTTTCCAGTTTTGTTCACATACTTTGTGCTTAATAAGCTTATCACTGTCCAGTCTGTTTCCATATTTACTTCCTGCTACGTGTGACTCTCCTACAAGTATCTTCCAAAAGTATTTCTGGCAAAACATATGCTTCTGTATAACAGTTAAAAAATAAATGTCTTATTTATTTCCAGTTAGGTAATTTCATCTTTGGCTGCTATGTTGTACATTTTCACTGTGTATAATTTTCATCTAAGCATGTGGTGCTGTCCTTGTTTTCATTACCCATCCTATATATTCCTTCTGTTGGTGTTCACATGTTTTTGTGAAGCAAAGTCAAGTCTGGTATTCCTTGCCTCTTTCATCATGGAATGGACATGATCCCAACTTATGTTGCCTGTTACAGTGTGCATAAATCCATACACCGTTTTACATGTTGGACATCTTGAGTCTCCTCTTTTCTATGACCTGGGATTCTCCATGCATTTGTAATGGCAGCAACCTGCCATCCTCTGCAAGGTTCGCTCTGTGAAGTGATTTCTGTCTCCTGGCAAAGCTTATCTTCTCTGTTAATTCTTAATTGTAAATCTCCTGTTAGCGATTTAACACTTCATTCTCTCACTTATGGTATTTTCTTAATTTACTTTACTCCAGGTACCTTATGGTATTCGGTATTTAAATTACTCTTCCCATCTGTTCTTAGCAAGGGAAAGCAAGAAAACAAAGCAAGCGAAGATGTCATATAAATGGAGTCAATAATGCCTGTGCATTTGGAGAGCGTGGATAACAAGTATTGGCTCGTTACTGTGGTTCAAACCACTTTCATTTAATGTAAAATACATGGCTGTTCTAATCTAGCCAAGTCCTAGAGTCTTACACTGCCCTCAGCAACATCTTATCATAGATCCTTAAAGCAGCATATTAAGTGAAAAGAATGTCTAAACAGCTTGAAAAGCAAAGCCAGTCTTTGAACTGACACTAGATCACAATGTGATAGGAATTCAAAGAATATGCCCTGTATGCAGGGAAAGAAACAACATGGGATTTAAAAGCAATGCCCATGTCAGTCATAATTAGCATGTCAATTAACAACATGAAAATAACAAAAGCAATTTTTAAAGCCATATCACTTAGTAACTTTCTGGAAGATAAATGCAACGTGAAACTGTTCAAAACCAAACTAGCCACAGAGCTTGTTGAAATACATTTGCTGAAAATGGTACAGAGTTTGTAAAGAAAACATTTAGAAGCTCTCTAATGTCTTCCCAAACCTAGGGAAGCAGTATATATGACAGGATCTGTAACTCCAACAACTTTTTCTCACAGGAAAAGTAAAATGATTACCTTTAAATAGTTGAAAGCTATGAGACAATGAAAAAGCAGAATATCAGATTTTATTCTAATTTACTTAAAGAAAAGAAAGAGACAAAATACAATTACGTGTTCATCAACACCTGAAGACATTAAGACCTCTACTTCACAGCCTGATGAAAAGGCTAGTTACAATTTGTGAGCAAAGGTCCTTGTCAGTATTAGATGCAGAATGTATCTTTTGGCAGGGACTGAACTAGACCAATTTATAGTAACTCAGTGGGATTGATTATACTTTTTCTAAGTGGTCATATTTTGCACTCCAGTATCCAAGACAAATTAATCTTCCACCTTCTACAGCAGCAAAGGTATTTGGTTGGTGGAGAGGAATGGGAGTGGTTCATCATTACAGTGATGGATTTTCTCAGCCTGCCTTTGCCTGCTACTCCTTCTGTTGATCCCCAAACTCCACCTAAGGACAAGGATAAAACAAGTCGTTGTCACAGAGCATTGCCACTGACTTTGGAAGGAGTGAAACTTTGAGCAAACACAGTAATGTGCTGGGTATGTGATCTAAGATGCCAGCCAGATGTGTTCAGTGGGCCATGGTGATGCACACAATTGAGTCAAAAGAAAATGAAAATAGACGCATTTAATAGAAAACCAACAGGGAATCTCTTTCCTTCAAACTGTGGCTGTTGCTCTTTGATTACAATTGCCCAAGGCCCCACTCCATCTGGTCCATAGATTAGGATGTCACTGCCTCAGTGAAAAATGAACCATTGCTACAGATATATTAGTAGTTTTCAGGAGCTCTTCTGAATACAAGATCATCTGGCTATGGGATATTACCAGGATGGTATATAGCAGCAGCTGGATTTTTGTGTAGGGAGTATCTCAGTGTGAATATAGGTAACTAGTATGTAACATTTCTGGATGCACTGAAATCAAGGAACAGTGTAAAAGCCTTAGTTTCCTACCCTCTCTCTCATCCAGCTGTACAACGGGGATAAAAGGAGAGAATATGACTTATTTCTTTTGTTAAACAATGAGCATTAATCTCTGCCAAAAGCTAAATGCCTGAGTGAGGAGTCTCATGGGTTATATCCCTCTCCCTCACTCAGATTCAGTGTGCAGAAGTGACAATACCTGCCTGCAGATGTAAGGCCAGGAGAGGTTTGGTGTTGCCAGCCTGCTGGGTGGCAGCTACATCCCTTCCAAACAGCCGCTGTTTAGAGGGAAATGCACATCCTGCAAGCAGGCCTGCACTGTGCATGCGGCCTCTCTCCTTCCCTCCCTCTACCCTACTGTTTTCTGCGCATTCCTCTAATATGTAGCAGTACCATAGTAACAGCATGAGCTCAGAGAGGAGAGACCTTAGCCTCAGTCTGTAGGACTTTCTTAAGGGTAGGAACATGTACCAGCAACAAAACTGATGTCTTTGATGTAGCTCTTGCTTAGACCGTCACTGAGAAGCAGAGTGTAGAATTAGCACAGGAGCTGCTAGATGTTTCTGTGCAGGGCCCTGTGCTGCTGGGTGAATGGGTAGGTCCCAGTCCCAGGGCCCTGGGCTTATTCCTCCATTTGGAGCAGACCATGAGGAGATCTAACTACGCTCAAAGCTTAGGGTCCAGGCCTGCTCACGCTAATGCCTCAGTGGCACCTGCATTTACTGAATCCAAATGGTTTGGGAGTGAGTGTAGAGCATTCTGAAATGTGTCTCTGATAAAGGAACAAGTTCCTGACAAGATTGCCACAGAGCAACTTAATGGATTTCTGCTGCTGTTCAAAAGCTGTGAATATCTCTATTCATTCCCTTGGAGAAAAGGTTAATAAACTCAGAGAATCAGGGAATATTTCTGTGTAATAGCTCAGATGTGGGAAGAGGGGGCAGGGTGCAAAGGTGGTTGGTTTTGCCATATAAATATGCTAGGCATGCTCCTGAATTTCTTTCTAGAGGGGGTGAAGCTCAGGTCGAGTTCTGCTTACAGACAAGACAAGGAAGAGCAAGGAGGGGGAAGAAAGGAGAGATTATTCTTGTGCAGAGCTTCTCTGAGTTACCCAACCAAAAACCCTGCCAGTGTGATTCAGTTCTTTCTCCAAACCAGTGGAGCAGGCACTGACTGCAGACATGACTGCCCCAGGGAATCACACCTCCAGGCAGAGCTGGAAATGAGGGCAAGAGAATCCATCATGAACTTTCTCTGCTCTCACAGGCAGGAACTTTCTCTGATTAGCTTCAGTGGCTGCAGTGCTTCTCTCTCTTACATAAATCATTGGCCAGGGTAGAACGGAGTGGGACGTGGGATACATGGTGGAAGAGAAGCTTCAGGCCCTAAACACAAAACCAGGAGAAAAGAAACAGAGAGACACAGACTGGGAAGCTCACCAGAGATTTCAGCTAGCCCAGGGACCCTCCTGGACAGGAAGGGGAAGAGGTCTGTCTGCAGCCAAGCCTATGCCCGTGGCTTGTGCTAAAGAAAAGTCAGAGGTGGATGTGCCTGAAAGGTTGGAGCACCCATCCCATGGCCTGATCTGGAGAGATACTCAGTCACTCCTGCTCACATCCACCAAGGAAAGGGCTCTCCCTCACTTTAAATCACGCTTGGTGTTTGGGTGTTGTAGAATTAAAACAAAGCAAATTATAATCTCCCTTGCTGTGTGAGAGACATGGAAAGATTTAGATTCTGTTTTTCTCCTCTTCAGCTGCACAAAAGCCTGAAGGTTGTGTGAGGACGATCTTCCCTGTCACTCTGGCCACAGGGATATTAATCACGTAAAAACGGGGGGACGTGGGCAGACTCTAACAGACAACGCTGCCTCGGTCTGGCAGGAACATGGACTTGCATCGCTGTGGTAAACACACAGCTCCTGCAGAGCAATAAATTTGGTCTCTTTGCAAACAAGTAGCTATTTGCATTTTACTTGTAAGAAAGCACCTGAAGAGACAGAATCACCATGATGGTACGGGATGTGCTGACAGCACTGCTGTTCCATACTCCCAGACTGTGGATAGATGAGTCTCAAATGCCGGAATAACCAGCAGCTGAGGGGTCCCAATTCTCCATTGCTGTAAGGATGACAGAAGAACTACACTGGACTGGGGAGGTCCCTATTTTTATGCAAACATAGGCACAGATTGTGCTGGACAGAAATGGAGACTAACTAAATGATTATCTGTCCTTACCAATTGCAGGGCATTGCCAAGCAGTAGACAAAAACCTCTCTCCTGTTCCCTTTACATTCTGTGGCTGATCACTGAGATGACTGAGGACGTGACTTTTCCAAAGTTACAAATAAGTATGTGCCTGAAGCATGATCATGTATCTGAAGCTTCTCCTACTAACAGGCTTGGAAGTGATGGTAGAGACAGGATGATAAAAAATTACTCATCATAAAAGGGTCAGAAATTAGTAACCAGGATGAGGTGTTCACCTGTCTTCATACACAACTGGTGAGATAATTTTAGGTGACACGTCTCCAGTCAAGTATTAAGAGTTGCAGAGCAGCTTTTTGGATTATTCTTTTGTTTACAAAAACCACCTAGCAATCATAAGAAAACAAAATCCGATATTCCAGCCTCCTCTGAACTGTGTTATGAAAAAGAAAGCAGGAATTTTACGTGGCCTAAAAAGTTACTACACACATAATCTAGAGGATGCTCAAGATCAGTCCTTTTTCCTCTCATTTTCCATTGCACACACTCTAATACCTGCTTCTATTGATCTGACATGCAGAAAACTAGGACAGCTAAAAGAGAAGTACCTGGTACATGCAGCGGCATGGCAGGTGTGATCTACCTTGAGGGTGATCAGACAGCCACAGCCAAAAACTAGGACATACGTGTTTGCCAGGAGGAATTTCGGAATGGACGCTGCGTTCTAAGTAAAGCCAAGTAAAAAGACAAGTGCACAATCTGTTGTTGCTGTCTGCACTGTCTCTTTCTTCTAAGGGCAGCTCTCTTCAAAAAGCCCCACATCAAAAATCACCAACCCAAAATCTCAGACAGTGTCTCACAGTCCCAGTAGGGGAGATGGGATGGGACCTCTGGACCTCACCCTGTTCAGCCACCCTGCTCAAAGCAGGGTCAAGTCCCTCTGCTAAGGATGCTGAAGGCAACTAGCAATTGAGCTAAAATTTCTCACTTATACTAACTCTGATGTGTTTTTATGGTTATGAACACAGGAAAATTTCCATTCAGCCATCTTAGAAATACTCAGGGCTTTCCTACATTTAAGCATTATTTCTGACTGCTCTGAACAAGTATTAGAATACTAAAGAGGCTTTATTTTAAAAGTCCAAGCTTGTTTTGGAAACATCGTTAATGAACATAACTGTACTCAGTAGACTTGGCTGCAAAATAGGAAGTTACAGATTTTTGTAAATTATTTGTGGCACCACATGAGAATTATGAATTTGAAAAGCATTTATCAGCACAAAATCTTTTCATAAGTGAAGGAAAGAAGGATGAGAGTACTAATATCTGTGGCTATGACTGCTGTTAGCAGTTGGCCATATCACCTGAATTCTCTAAAAAAGTAGGACAAACACCGAAAGAAAAGTAGGACATTTAATCACTCCACACCTGGAACATTCAGCACTGCATCAAGTGCATGTACTCAGCACACTGAGATGCACTGGACAGATGAACCTGGAATATTTAAGTGGGAAGCAATGGCTACTGTATAAGGTTATGCCTGAAATATTCATCAGGAGAAGATAATTTAATGTTTTCATACTTAAAAAAAAAAAAAAAATCCCATATCTTCTGCTCTACAAAATAAAGGGGAAAAAACCCCCAAAACATAGTAGGGAAACTAATTCATAGGGTTTAATCAGCTTTTCTTATCACTAACAGCAGAGTGTCTTCTGGACCATCTTCTGTGTCAACTTGATTTTTGCAGAACAGACTTGTGCATACCCAGAATCCCAAATTTGGCCTCAAGCAGCCACCTTATGTTACTACTCATATCCCATCCTGACATTCTTAAGCAGAAGGATTTGGGGAAGCTTTTTACCAAAAAAAAAACAAAAAAAGGCAAAAGCCATTTTATGGACTTTGATGTTTTTGAATTGCTAAAATGGCATTTTGTAAGAGGGAAAAAACATTCAGAAAAAAATTCTGTCCAGTGTTACATTCATTACCCTGACCTGCTGGTCCCTGCCAGAGCACATCCTTGTTCTCCTGAGTCTGCACCTGAGGTCCCTGTCAAGAGTGGTCTACAAAAGCAGCATTACTCCCTCACCTCATTTAGCCAAAAGTTCGTTAGGAATGGCCAACATCCCTCTTCCTTTCTTATAGGATGGGGTCTCTCTGAGTAACTTGGCACTTTTATGAAATCTCTGCAGCTGTTCACCCTCCCTCATGTGTCATGGGAAACCTTGGCCTGAGTTAGAATCCTAGAATATCCTGAGTTGGAAGGAACCCCCAAGGATCATCAAAGTCTGACTTCTGGCCCTACACAGGACCACCCACAAGAATCCCACTGTGTGCCTGAGAGCATTGTCCAAACATTTCTTGAACTGTCAGGCTTGGTGCTGTGACCACTTCCCTGGGGAGCCAGTTCCAGTGTACAAGCACGCCCTGGATGAGGAACCTTTTCCTGATATCCAACCTAAACCTCTCTCAGCGCAGCATCAGGCCATTCCCTTGGGTCCTGTCCCTGGTCACCACAGAGCAGAGATCAGTGTCTGCCCCTCCTCTTCCCCTCATGAGGAAGTTGTAACTGCAATGGGGTCTCCCCTCAGTCTCCTCCAGACTGAACAGAACAAGTGACCTCAGCCACTTCTCCTACAGCTTCCCCTCAAGGTCCTTCACCATCCTCATGGTCCTCCTCTGGACACTCTCTAATAGCTAAGTGTTTTTTTTATATTGCATCACCCAAAACTGCACACAGGATTCGAGGTGAGGCTGCCCCAGTGCAGAGCAGAGCGGGACAACTCTCCAGTTTGTCACTCTGCAGGGCCTCTTCAGCCTTCGAGGGAGTCAAGAACTCCTCCCAGTTTAGTCCTGCATCCAAGTCACAGCCAAGAATGGAGCCCTGTGGAACCCCACTAGTGACAGGTCACCACTCTGATGTCACCCCCTTCACTGTAACCCTTCGTGCCTGACCCGTGAGCCAGCTGCTCACCCATCACATGATGTGTTTATCCAGCTGCATGCTGGACATTTTGTCCAGGAGGATGCTATGAGAGACAGCATCAAAAGCTTTACTGAAATCCAAATGGATTACAGTACTGGCTTCCCTTGATCAACTGGGTGGGTTACCTTGGAAAAAATAGTTATAGACTATACTAGTTACAACTTAATGCTAGGAGAGGCTACCACCACTAAAGCTTTTTCCATGATGAGGTCAGATCTTGCCCCTTGGTTATGTTTCCACCTTCCCCTGGCAGGATGTTCATGCTGTTCATAGCTGCATGGCATCCTTGTGAGATCAGTGCTTTCCATACGTGATTGGAGACATTTCTCCAGGTTCTCATGGCCATCCTCTTGGTTGGACTTAAACTGCAAAATCCAGGTACCTTCTAGATATAATTTCTTCTAACTGACTATTCTGAAATATTTTCGGTTTGTTGTTTGTTTGTTTGTTTGTGATTTTGCTTTATTTGTGGGTTTTGTTTTGGTTTTCTTTGGGTTTTTTTTGGCTTTTTTTGGTTTTTTTTTGGTTTTTTGGTTTTTTGTTTTTTTTTTTGTGTGTTTTATTTGGTTGGTTTGGGTTTGGGGTTTTTTGGGTCTGGAGTTTTCTTGGGGTTTTTTTGTTTTTTGGTTTTGGGTTTTTTTTTTTTTTTGTGGGTTATTTTGGTTGGTTGGTTGGTTGGTCTGTTTTTTGGGTCTTTTTTTGTGGGGACGGGGGAAGCACCGTGGATATTTTTATCGATGTAGAAAAAAGACCGATTCACTTTTGTCCTCTGCTACGCTCCATCTCCATCTGCCCATGCTTCCGGCAGTGTCAGCGCTGGCAGCCAGGAGCCCATAACAATAGGTCCTCTCGGGGGCTGGAGCAAGGCAGCGAGCGCCGGGACTCTGGGAAGAGTGAAAGCTCTTTTCCTTGGGATTCGCGCTGTTTTGTTTGTTTGTTTGTGTGTTTGTGTGCAGTGCGCCGGGTGCGTGCGCGGAACGCCGG
>NW_008239139.1:3399688-3425185 GCF_000691975.1 Corvus brachyrhynchos | reverse complement strand
GTCGCCTCTCGGAGGGCCCCGGCAGCCAGCGGGAATCGGTCTCCCTCCTGCTTCAGCAGCTGTGGGCGTGGGAAGCTCAATGCCTTTTTATGCCTTCCCTCCTCGGCCGTGTTGTAAGACTGGGGCGGGTTCAGGCGGGAGGTTTAAACAGAGGGGATATCTGGATGGCATGAGCCATTTTAGGGCCTCTTGGAGAGGAGGAGGTTTTCTCTTTTCTAACCTAAAAAAGAATGTCGTGAGCCATACGTGTGTGTTCAGCTTGCCTGCTTTAGCCTGTATTATAAGGATGACTGGAACCAGGCCTGCAGGATGTGCTGGGGGTGGCCCGTCCCAGCGTGGGGATCCTGTGCCTGTGGGTTTTCCCACCTCCTTTTTGCTGTAGCAGAAGTCCTTGTCCCTTTCTTGAGGCTGGCACCGGCAGCGGCCTTGTGCTGTTCCTCTCTGGTGTGGTCTTCGCTGGTGTCGCCCACCCAACCGGAAGGAGCCTATCAGCTGCTCCTGCCATAAGTTACACCTGATGGTGTCATTCCCACTGCTTACCTGTGGAACAAATGTCCCTTACAGTATGCAAAATCCTATTTAAAGAAAAAAACAAAACCTGGGTTTATATGTTAATACTTGTCCTTCAAGATTATGGTTAATGCATATTACTAAAATGCAACTGTAGCCAGATTATTTTTAAAAACTGTTACTTTTGGTTCTGCTGTTTACTGTCACTGTCTTAATGGTTTTTTAATTGTTTAGTCAGGTTTTTTAACAGTGTTTTTTTCTGCTTACATTGAAATGCTGCTAGAGTCTCAGTGGGAAAGTTAGGAAAATAAATCTGCTTATGTTGTTTTTGTACTCTCTTTCTTCAGATCCTTTTGCCTAGGGACTTTGGCATTAAATCAGTCTTTGTTTTGCATAGTACATCTACTTTAGTTGCTTGCTTCTTACCTGAAGCACTGAGGTTCAGCTGACTTTCAGAGAAGGGCTTGGGGGTCCTGGTGGACAACAGGCTGTCCCTGAGCCATCAGTGAGCCCTTGTGGCCAAGAAGGGCAGTGGAATCCTGGGGGGCATTAGGAAGAGCATTGCCAGCAGGTCGAGGGAGGGGATCTTGCACCTCTACTCAGCCCTGGTGAGGCACGTCTGGAGTGCTGTGTCCAGTTCTGGGCTCTCAGGACAAGAGAGACACAGAGCTCCTGGAGTGGGGCCAGCAGAGGGTGGCAAAGATGACGTAGGGACTGGCTTGGGGAGCTGGGCCTGTTCAGCCTTGAGAAAAGATGACTGAGAGGGGGCTTCATTAATATTTATCAGTATCTGAAGGGAGGGAGGGTGTCAAGAGGATGGGTCCAGGCTCTGTTCGGTGGTGCCAGGGAATAGGACAAGAGGCAATGGGCACAAACGGGTGCTCTGGAAGTTCCACCTGAAACTGAGGAAGAACTTTTTTACTGTGCAAGTGACAGGGCACTGGAACAGACTGCACTGAGAGGATGTGGAGTCTCCCTTACTGGAGATATTCTAGAACCATCTGGATACAATCCTGTACAATATACTCTGGGAAAACCCTGCAGGTTAGAGCAGGGAGGTTGGACCAGGTGAACCACAGTGGTCCCTTCCAGTCTTACCCATTCTGTGATTCTGTGACTGCAGGGCAAGCAACAAAAAACTCTCCCTCCAAATTTTTTTCCTTGAAAATACTGATTCCATGTTGGGGTTTTTTGACGCTTCCATATAGTGTCAGTGAACTTGCATTCAGCTTTGTCCTCTGATAAACTGAACTTGGAATTTGGATAAAATAGTAGAATGTAAATGAGTAATTATTTGAAGTTCTATCGTTCCAAATACCTCTTAGCCAAAAGAATAAGCAATGTACAAAATGAGGAAGAAGAAATTGCTTGGTGGCATTCATATGAGGGGCTGGCTGGTGGGGCAGAGCAGCCTGGGACCTTCCCAGGTACCCAGCTTATGTAAGTGGCCTCTTCACTGGTCTTCTGTTGCCACAGATACTGATGACAGGAGAGGGCAAGTCAGGCCCGGGTCCTCTGGACAGCTACTGAAATAGACATTAACAAAAGACTACCTGCTCCTTGTGCATATGGAGAGTGGGCACTTGAGGAGGCCTGGGAACAGTGACAGACACAGCCAGTGTGTCCCCTTTGTGTCTTTTGTGTCTGGAAGTTCGTGCCTGTGTGCTGTTGGTTTCAGCTGTGCATTGATTTCTTGTGTGGTAACGGTGAAGTTGTGTTCAGATCACAGAGAATGTGGAGCGTGCGACAGGGGATGCAGTGGGGAATAAGGAGGAAAATATGAAAGGCAAACAACCCAAAAAGGAATCTCTGGTATCTAAATTTTAGTGCGTGGAGGTTGTTTGCCTCAAGTATAGGCGTGGTGCTTTAACCCAGGTGATGGACTGGGGAGAAAAAAATTTTTACATATCCTGTTCTCCCTTTTTATCTGTAAAGGAAAATACAGCATTTCCTTAGC
This sequence comes from Corvus brachyrhynchos, assembly GCF_000691975.1. Classification (NCBI taxonomy): domain Eukaryota; kingdom Metazoa; phylum Chordata; class Aves; order Passeriformes; family Corvidae; genus Corvus; species Corvus brachyrhynchos. The sequence continues at coordinate 3,422,718 of NW_008239139.1, read as the reverse complement.
AGACACTGGAAATGCAAGGTGGGAAGTCCTGTGATGACAAACAGCTCAGTGAGACTTTGATGTAGGCCATAGCTACTGCTTTCAGAGTTTTAAACCCTGTTGGGAAGCACTGACAACTGTTTAGCAATTTCTGGGCCATTCTCTGTGGGGGGTTGTTTTATCCAGGTTAGAGAAAAACAAGGAACAACAAGAGCCTGATGGTAAGAGTGTGAAAAACAATTCCAAGGTGGTCTCAACAGCCCTTTGTGATACTCTGCATGGTGAGGAGCTTACCTTGTGGCAGGTGGACAGCAGGGAATAGGTCAGGATCCCACTCTGCAGCTTGTGGGGATGGCTTTTGGTGTGTTTTTGTACATTCCCTCTTCCCAGTTTCTTTGTCTGTGTCCCAGTTGTGCTGGGGAGCAGAGGTGCCTTTTGCCCCATGCACAGACTGCTGCAGGCAGCACTGGGAGAGGTTAATGAAGGATCTGTATGGACTGTGTTGGCCCTGAGGCTTCTTCTTATCCACAGCAGGATGCTAAATTGCTATGTGTGAGCCATACCTGACTAGACTGGTATTTACCCTTTGAGAACACCTTAAAAGTGTAATGAGGTCTTGTGCTTTGGTTTCTGGCATCACAAGTTCCTGATGAAGGGCCTTGCTTTAGCACAGCATTGGTTCAGATTAGCCTCTGACTTCTTGGAAGCAGCTGAGATGTTGCTCATTTCTTTGTAGTGAAGAGAATTTTTGTTTACCATCCTGCATCCTTCTTTCCGTCCTTGTGGATTTTCTAAAATATTTCTCTTGCAAGGAGAAGATGATTTGCTTTTTTGACTTCTCAAGGTTTCTCCTTCTTTTGGATGCAGCAGCCATGATGCCTGTATTAAGTGGAGCTTTTGTAAATAATCTGTCCTGCAGATAAATGGCAGCTCTTCTGTAGTCAGCTTCTACAAGCTCTTAGGGACAGAAGAGCTCTGAAGTATTTCCTTAAAACTTTGGAGGATGCTGTATGGACAAGAAGAATGTTACCTTTTCCAGGCTTGTTCCCAGCACCTCTTCCCTGCCTGGAAATGGGCAGGGATGTCCCCTTTCTGCACCCTGAAGACTGTGCTGTGGAGCCTGATGTGGATGCCCTTGTGCTCCCTAGGGTGTAAAGGGAAGAGGGGCCCTGGAACGTGATGGATCATTGCTGAGTTGGTCTAAAGGTTGTGGATGGCAATAACTGTAAAAGGTCGAGGAGCTGCTTAGTCTTGGTACTTTCTTCCTGCAGCATTTAGTTTCTGGATCAGGGTATTCGCCTTTCAGTTTGGAAGGTGTTTGTTCAAATACTGACTGATGCAAAAGTAAGGAGTTTTGGATGAGCAGGTAGAATAAAAGGAGGAAACCTTGTGCTGATTCCCCCTCCCCATATGTTATTCAGCCCTTCTAAGCATGGGATAGTACAGAAGGTATCTCTTCAACAGGGGTGTCAGTCAGGAGGTGGCAAAGGTTTTTCATGTGTGAAATGATAGGTGTTATGTCTGGTTGAACTACTGTTAACTAAAACCCTACTGTCATTCTTGCAAACAGTAATGAATCTTAAAATTCCTTTTGTTCTCATAAAAGAATAAGTTTTAAAAATCCATTGTCTTGCATTTAGGATAGCAAATACTCTTGTGGTATCTGAGAAGCAGGAGGATAACTCAGTGTTGCTACATGTGAGGTTGTCTTTAATTTCTCTGGATTGCATGAATTTATGTATTAGGCTCATTTTAATCTATAGCATATCATGCTGCAGGCACAAGGGACACTTAATTTAATATCCTGGATCAAAGCTTGGAGGGTATGCAGATTGTCAGATGTGTGCTCATACACAGTAACATACTTCTGCTTAGCATAACACAGGTGAGGTTGATCACAAATAAAGATACCAAATGATTGTTCTAAAATTTTCACTAAGTTTGGAATCCCCTCTCCCCTTTATGTCCTGGGTCACCTTTCCTGAATTGAGCTGCAGCTGTTCTTTGTATGCCCAGGTGGTGCAGTGAGTTACCAGCTCTGTCAAATCAGCAGAAATGAAATCTCCAGCACCATGGACATCAGCTTAACTGATTGTCAGATTTGACCAGATTGTTCCAGTGATGTCACTGCATAAGTGATCATCACCATGTCAGGATGGAGACCCTGGATATTCTGCTGAGGCAGTGGACTCATCACATACTTAGTTTTACTTTCTATGTGTTAAAGTATTGACATTCTCAGTAGAAAGTGCTGGCAAAGCACCTGAGCCTTTGACTGCCTGCCAGTAATACTGAGTGGTACTGTTATCTACAATTTGAATGTTAGTCTCTGCGTGTTTGCCAGCTGATAACTCACTTTGTCACCTTTCTGCATATACTTCCTGAGTAGCTGACTTTATTTCATCAAAACTTTGTCAAAAAAACAGAGTAGAAGTTCTGAGTCTTAGGTAAAGCTGATGAAACCTAAGATTTGTCTTTCATGCCCTTCCAAGGCCAAGATGGAAGTAAATGCTAATATCCAGTAAAGAGGATTCTGTGCTCTTGTCATATTAGAAGCAGCCAAAAAAGCTCTCTGCTAAGATAAAATCTTTTTCAGGAGTTCTGTTATAGCTCCTGAGGATTGATCCTGTGTGCACAGCTGTGGTCAAGTTTCTCCTCACAAAACTCTGTGCTTTGAAGATGGAGAGTTTTTAGGCTTCTTCATGCTTGAGTATATTTAATAGTCTTAGATTTAATGCTGATAACTCATTTCGGAATGAGATCCTGAGCTTCTTTATACATTTGTGGTGTGATCACTTTTAGGGGAGTTGCTTTGGTTGAATCTAAGGCAGACCCTTGCTGCAGCTGAGAGCCTCCAAACAGCTTCAGTTTGACTTTGTTGTCTTCTGCTTGTTGCATTCATTGCTGCCTTTGGGTGACCTTTCATCATGGGAGCTGTCCTTTCCACCCTGGCTTCTGCTGGCACTTGGGCACAGGACTCAGTCTCAGCTTGAGGAGCATCCATACTAAATTGTGTGCATCTTTGTGCTTATGTGTAAGAGTGTTAATTCCCTATTCCAGCTGAAACCGGTCAGGACAGGAGCAGTGGCCACCAGTCCTGCGCCAGGGCTGTTGCAGAGAAATCAAAACAGCCCTGCCCAGGCGAGTTGTATGGATGTTGTGCTCTCAGAGCGTTGTGTTCTGGTAGCCTGGCACGGTTGGGGCGTGGGGAGCTCTGCACAGTTGCTCTTGGGTCCTTTCTGTGTTGGTTCCATCCTTTGGTGTGAGCCTGCTCTGTTCTCCACAGAGTCTGTGCTGCAGTGGCTGCCGCCCTTGAGGCTTTACTGGGAATGTTCTGTCTGTGGGTTCAGCCTAGGACAGCCTCTTTCTTCCATACCCTGCTGCCGCTGTTTGTTCCTCTCCGTTTCCCAATTTTTTACTGCTTAAGCAAGTTGGCCCAGCTGTAAGCTGTGTGATGCTTTATTCTCACAGCAGGAAGACAGCCCTGAGTTGGCCAGCGGATGCAACACTGCTTGTCTGTTTGGCTTTAAGGCCGAATTGTGTAGATAAGCCCTTAGGGGAAATGTAAAGTAAAAATTGATTTTTAGTTTGCGGTGGATATGGTGCAAGTCAGAAGAAATCTCTGTCCTTTAAGGCAGTGCAGCAATTTCCCTCAGCCTCCACCTGCTCGTGTTTGAGCACTGTTGAAAGGGCTTTGTTACTATCTAATAGTAGGCAATAAAGTACAAAAAACTCAACAAAATCCTATGATTATTATTTAGTCTCTTCTTCTCTGGGGGCTGGTGAGTAATCATATTTTGAGAATTTTAAGAAGTTACCTTTTTACTGGTTTTCAAATTTTTCTAGCTGTATTTATGGATTGTTATGATTTGCAGAGGACTTGCAGGCCCACTTGTGGTACTTCAGGTGAGCCACATGAGGTGAGAAAGACAACAGCTGTGATACAGGAGGAGGACTGCTGTTCTTACAGGTGCCCTGTGAGTGCACTTGTGCTGTTTTTTCTGGAGTTTGAAGCTAGTTAAGTGTTGACATAATATTTTAAGGAAATAAAAAATTTCCTGTTACCTGGCATCTTTAAACCAAACTTGGGACATCCTTAAGATAAACTCAGATGACTGTGAAATATGTTGTAGTTGAGTAAGTGGAAATCCTGTGAGTATGGCTAGGATGGTATGGGATTCTGGGTGCTGTGCTGCTGGAGAAGTGAGACAAATCACCTGGAAATTGCTGGATGGTAAATGATTCTTCTGGTCACAGAATCTAAACTTTTCCTTTGACACCAAAATGGTAAGTGTCAAAGTAGACTTCTTCTGTCTCTTTAAGTGCTTCGGTGCAGGAGAAAATCAGCATAAATGTTGACATCTAAATTGTCAAGCTTAATTTTTATGGGTGAGACTCCGCTGAGGTGAATCCTTGACAGTTGCTTTGAGGATCTTTGCAGGCTGGGAAAGAGAGTACAGTATCTTCTGCTTGCATTTGGAAAGTGTTGCTGGACTCCATTTTAAAGGCAATTAACACTGCAGCATAAAGCTGGGGCACCAGGAAAACAGACTGGCAGACAATGTGACAGAGCTTGACTTCTGAACAAAATAGCATCAATGTGAAGTAAACAGATAACATGGGTTTGGCTGGGATTTGTTCAGAAGGTTAGGACAGCAATCTCAAAGATATTTCTCAGCTGCGTGGCCATCATTTGATAGTGGGGGTTTCTTGATATCTCATAATATTTCAACTTTACGTATAGAAATTGCAGTTGTTTTCTGTTTGCTTTGGCCACACATAGTCACGGGGAGGGGGAAATGTCCCTGTGTGAGGGCTCATGCCCTCAGTGGCACAGTGTGGACTTAGCCTGTCAGGCTGTCTTGATTGAGCTGGAATTAGCTGTGACACTGCTGTCCCACAGCTTGGAGCACCAGCCTTTTCAGGGGCAGTTGTTTTAACTGGTGCACTTTCATCATATTACTGCAATCAAACCCAAGGCTGTCACTCCTGTAATACTGCAGGTGCTTAATACAAGTTATCTACTCCTTTGGTTTTAAGGAGCAAATATGACAGCATGCCTCTGAGGATTTTTTTTTTCCAGACATTCCAGTTACTTGTTATCCTGATGAGGTGTTATTCACATATTTTCTTTTTCCATGCTTGAACTCTTCCTCTGTCTTTTCATTATTACCAGGAATAAATCTGTGGCTTTTATACCGTAGTTATTTTCTCAGAACCCAGTTTTATATCTCACATGAAGTCACCCTACTTCTCATTTTATGGCATTGCAACATCTCTTGGCGATGCCAAAAAGAGCAGGTTATGTCGTTCCAGTGACAAATAAATACTGTAAACCAGTGGAATCAAATAGATGGCACTTGGGTTTGGCCTCGCCTTGCCTTCTCTTCTGCCATTTCCATGGCCAAATTTGGCCTGATGAGCCACACTTTGGGACAGAAGTGTGCTGTTCTCCCAGTCACTTGTTTCTGGCTGGCTGGCCTTTAATCCTTTTGGTTGGTATAGTGTTCATTTTGGTATGCTGACTGTGAGTGGGGTTTTTGGTACTTGGTATTTTGAGACATTAATATATGGTCTTGCCAGGTATTGGCAAGGGCAAGCTGAAGGATGGGGAGTGTCTGGTACCTCGAGGACAGGCAAGACTTTGGGCACTGCAGAACAGTACTCCCCATTTTGTCTGCAGGGGAAATAGGACATTTTTGGGGTTGGGGAAGAAACAGACATCTGTTCCTTGCTCAGTAGCTCTGTCTCCAGTGCTTGCCATCTATATACCCTGCTTGCCAGTAACAAGCCCAAGGATTAGTCGGGAATGTATTTCTGAAATGATGTCCGTGACATATCTAACGCTGACCATCTCTCTTCTGTTTTTAAACTTCACTTAACAAGTTGAGTGTTTTTCACCTCTCTGAGTTACTGCTTTGGGCCATGCTCAGGTGGGTGGGAGGTGCTGCTTTAACGTGTGCTTGGCTTGCAAACTGATGGAGAGGGGAGTTCACAGTTGTGATGCACAAAGACTTAAGTCCTCTCTAAAACCCTTCTACAGTGCCAGAATGGTAAGTACCTTCAGTGTAAATACCAGGCAGCGAGAACATTGGAAAAACCCACACCTGAGCTCTGGAGTACAGTTATGTAGCAATTTAACAAATAAATCACAGTTACACAGTGTGCCAGAGTTTATGTAATCTCAGCACACTTGGCATCCTGGTCTTTGTTTTCTGCTTTTCTTTCCTCTAGAAAGAATGTTTGTATGTACATGCAGGAAAAAATACGCATGTGTGCATAAATGGGGGTGTTTTATCCTTAAAATGTTTTGGGTTGTTTTCTTTTTTTGTTTGTTTTAGTGTTGTCAAACTGTGTGTAAAAGAGGTATGTGCCTACATTTTAAAAATGAGCAAATTGTTTTAAACTTACATAATGTAATGTCTGCTCTCTTTTCTGTCTTACCTGATAGTGATAACCTGTTACGAAGAGCTGCATGCCAAGAAGCCCAGGTAATACTGTTTAAAGTAATAAAATTAGATTAAAATCTCCCTCTTATCTCGGTTGTGCAGGGCTCCTGAGATTTTCCCAGCAGGTCTTTCCTACGTGACAAGCCTTGTAATGATGCCATCAGTGTTCTTTCCCTTAATGCCCAGGGGTGGACAGGGCCCTGGCCTGCAGCCGGGTACTGCCCCTTGCGTGCCCAGGCTGCTGCTGCAGGGGAGTGCAGCATTATCCTTGGGGTGATCTTAGTCACTGCTGGAGCTACCCACACCTCCATTGCTGCACATGTAATTGCTCTGTGCCTGTAAAGTTCTGGTAGGAAGATGATTTGTTGATAAGAGTGAAATCCCAGCCCCAGCAGGAGGGGTATAGTCTGGGCAGAAGCAGCCCAAACCGCTTTGTGTCAGTGCTCAGCTGCAGAGACTTTGCCCTTGTCTGTTTGACCCTGAGTGGCTTTATCAGGGATGCCAGCTGTGATGACTGTCTGACCCAGCTCTCTAGAGACCCATGTAGTGGGAACTGAATGGGGACAGCCTGGTTGCTGATCAGTGACAAGAAGGCCAGTGTTCAGGGGGAGGGAGCTGCTCTCTCAGGGTACTGACTGTTGCATTTCGTAGTTTGTGGCCTGCGTGGGCAAACAGCAGTAAACAAACTCCCATACTGTAGTATTCCCACAAAGAAACTTGTCCTTAATAAGCAGTCTTTTGGAGGTGTAAGTGCTGCTGCCCATGGATGACATCACTTCTGTAGGACTTTAAGAGTTTTTACCTCCCACAAATAAAGTTTATTCTAAACCTGCTTCTTCATGAGACATCTTTGAGATTTTGCAGGGTGTAACACTGTTCCCGTCATTTGCTACGTCCTGGGGCCCGAGTAGAAGGGTGAAAATTATTTTTCTCAGTAGAGAAGTGTTGTACACCTGAATTATCCCAATTTTAGCCTGTCTGCTGTTGAGGGAAAGACTTTCACAGCAACTTGTCTTGTGCTATGGATCTTCATGGCAGAATAGATGTAAGGGAACTCACTGCTCATGAAAGGAAAATCTTTCCCTGAAAATACTGCTTTCAGAAACCATATTTGTAATTTCAGAGTCTTACGTTTTCAATATTCATTTTTACTGCATAATAACAAAGTCATAGAGGTTTTTCCTATCACAAAAAATAGCTATTAATACCTCAGTATTTGAAGCATGCTGACCAAATTAAACCAATTTTTTTAAAAGGAGCTGAGGAAGTGGTTTGTGTGTATTGTCAAAAAGGTGTGAGTGCTAAGGGAAACACTGGTACCAGCAGAGAGTTCAGTTCTGGAAATCTTGAATTTCCCATTTCTTCAATCCAGTTATTAAGTGACAGGTTCTATTCCATTATGGCTTATTCTTACAAGTGAAAATACAAAAGCACTGTTAGTAGAGCTTCCTACAATTTTAGTGGTTAAAGCCTGGGAAAATACCCTGCAGAAGACTCCTGCATTATAAAGGAATGAAGCAAAAAGCCTAGTAATCAATTCTTGCTGTAATTTCCATTCTCACTGATGTGTCAGTGCCAAATAGTGCTTGAAAAAACACAGCAATACTGCATTAAGGCATTAAGTGTCTGGTATGTTCTTCAGAATAACAACAACCTAAAATTGTTTGAAAAATGCTGCTTGCTTTTATACAAGTGCAGTATATAAGTATTGGAAAAAAATAGAGGCAAACTCGCCAAAGAAGAAGTTTAGTCTGAATGGAGTGTGTGTGAAGTTCTTACCATTTTTACATTGGATTTTTAGGTTTTTGAGCCTGTTACATTATCAAATTCATGAGGGAGCTGCCTTCCTGACAAAGTATCCACTACGGAGGTATTTCCTGCAAAGGTTCCACCAGGTGTGTCTGAATTTAAATATCAGTTCACGATGACAGCCTTGGTGTGGCAAATGATTATGGAAAGATTCTATAGTAAAGAACCCATTTATCATGTTTTTGACATTTTACACCCCTATCTCTGGAATAAGTCAGTGTCAGCTGATTTGGACTTCCTTGACCAATCAGTCTTGCTGATTGACCTTGCTGTTGCTGAGCTCTGGGCATGTGTTAGAGGTGCTGTTTATCTGGAAAACAATTCACTCAAGGATAGTTTTCTGTAAAAGAATGTAGTTTCTTTGCTGGTATTCATAAAGCACTATAAAAACTTTGAATAAAGGGTTATACATAGTTGTAGAATAGTGATTATCATTTTAGAAGTCCAGAGATACAATACCTGGAAGTGTGCATTTGACAAGAAAGTGAAAAAGGCATTGGCTTACCTAAATTATACCTTCATATATATATTTAATAACCATTTTTATGGTTTAACTATAAGTTGTCTTTACTTATGTTCTGCTCTGAAAGACTTCTAGAATGTTGCATTATTTTTTTTTTTATTTGCTGTCTCACAAATCAGCATTTGCTTTAGAAATGCCCCTGTATGTAACATAAGTGTCTAAGTATATTACATAAAGAAGCAATTATGTCATTACTCATAAAATCTTTATGACCCTTGTTAGATTGTTTGGAGCATGCAAATACATCACATTGTGCCCCCCAAGCAAATAATCAGTTGTTTCTAACAGCTGTAACATGCTAGAGGTACCCTATTCCCCAATTCCCACCCAACAATTGCAATATAATAAGTTGGTCTGTTTTCCAGCTGATCTTTGAGTAAAGCTTAAGAGCTATTGATTTGTTTCACTTTCTTTGAAGATTTCTTTACTCTCAGCAACTTCTCTCATCCTTTTTGTTTCTTGAAGAAGAAATCTGGATGTTTTAAGCAGCACAGCCAGCTGTACCCTTCTTTAAATTGAGGTTTCCTGAGCAAAGTTTGCAAGTGGAATTAATAATAGATTTGACCAGCTAACAACCACTAAAATGTACTGTTCTTTGTGTACAGTATCACCTTCTTCAATATAAAAATTCCTGCTAGGGAATTAACTTTCAGGGTAAAGGGGAAAAAAAAGCCAGGGACAGTTGACTGGGCCACGTTCAGCACAGTAGTCTTTGGTTCCTACTCTGTTTCTGGGGCTTCTGGATGGTGTTGCTGAATACCTTGTCTTCCTTGTATTCAAAACCAATTTGATTTGGTGTGTTAGTGAGGGTGCCTTCAAAGTGACCTTCTAGAGGCTTAGAGAGTGGGATGTAACATGCCTGGAAGTTTCGCATTTCCTTGCCTCTCCTGTGCTGAACAGCTTTGGAAATAGGTACAAGGTGCAAGAGGCTTTATGGAGGAACTCTTAACTTAAAATTGAGGCACCTCATCAGAACTGGATTAAAGGTTGAAGAGGAATTGAGTGATTTTATAGAGAGAGATTAGTTAAAAAAAAGTGTGAGGAACAGTGAACTTGCTTTTAGGTCAAGGCAGATTCTCTTGTAATTATCTTTCCTGTCTTCAAAAACTGAAGCATAGAAAATACTAAAATGAGTAGAAGAGATAGAGGAATTAGCATTCGGAAGTTGGAAAGAATGCAGAAAGAAGGTGGCAGGCAGGTGTATGGGAATTACATAAGGAAAGAAAATCAAGTAACCTTGGAGTCAAGGAGAGCTCCCTGGATCTCTGCCCATGGCAGAAAACCAGAGGTTGACAGAAACGAAATGGTGGTGGAATTGTAAAAATGAGCTAAAGAGTACTTATGACAGTGATGTGAGCTGCTGCTAAGAGTGCAGGTCTTTGAATAGGAGACCTGTACAATGGCTGAAGATGGAAGTCATTTGAGTGTCATAAGGCTTGAAAGCCCATTGACATTTGTAGAGATGCATTATTTTGAACTGTTTTAGCAGTGTGCTTAAAAGATAAACTGAGCCCTGCTCTTTTTCTCTTACTTAGGCTTTTGGCAACCAGCTGATCCCTGCCACTGTGCCATTGAAGAAAGCAACAGTGTTCCTCAACCCAGCAGCTTGCAAAGGGTAAAATTCCTCCTTTTCAGCGCTCTCATTTGAGGCACTCTTTCTGCATTTTTGCTCTGCTATCCACTATAAAAGCCAGCCAGATTTTTGAGCTCATTTTTGCCTCCCTCTGATGCCAAGCTGGTGCTATGTTACTATGCCAAACTTTATTTCACCAAAAAGATTGGGATGAGAAATAGAATTAGTTGCTTGAGGTGGAAGAATGATTTCTAAACATATATATATATATATTCATATATATATATATATATATTTTATTTCTTTCTTTAATTCTGTCTTTTGGCCTTTGTCATTCCTTCGTATATGGAATTCCTTTGTATTCCTTCCAAACTTTTGCATGTGATATATTTCCATCTTCAAAATCTATAGAAGTAAGAGATGACCTTGATAGCTTCAAGACTTGAAGTTGGCAAGAAGTAATCTTACTTCTGTGGGAACCTGCCCTTGAAAGGGCTGTGCCCACAAACTGAGAGGCTAAATATGGGCTGGGAGCAAGACTCCTGGAAGAGGTCGGCTGCTATTTTTATGTGCTCATTAGCAGAGAAACCATAGTCTTGGATATGATGTGTGTCTCTTTCTGCTGATCAGCTTTGGAATAGCTGCATTTGTGGAGGGGCAGAGAGTTTTTACTACCAATATGAAGAGAATAATATACCTGGCATGGAAGTGCTTGGACTCACATGCTTTTGTTCAAAACACTCATGACTGGAAAACACGAAGTATTTCTACTTGTAAACAATTTATGGTTAGTGGTATAATTATTTTATTATACAATGAGAGGCATAAAATGCATCAGTCCTATAACAAAAAAGATCAGATAGAGTTTTGCTTCTAACCTTATTTAATAATATGTAATAATAAATAAGTGGGATTTTTTAAATGTTTCTGAAAACCTACATGGGCCTTCTTTGTGGTCCTTAAAGGCTGGTGCTTTGTAAGTAATTAATTTTCTAATAAATTTCTTTTTGGAGATCTTAATTTGTTTTTTCTGGGTCTTTGAAATTATTTTTGGCAAAAGCTAGATAGCATCTTTTGCATTTGTTAAAACTGCAACACAACCCTGACAACTGAGATGTGGGACTAGAAATGTAATACATTTGAACCACATGAAATCTCATCTTTCCTGACTGTCATGTTGAGTGACTGATTGTGCAGATCGAATGCTTGGTTTTAAGTAGACTTCTTCTTGCTATTCATTTGTTTCTTTCCTTTTAAATTTTTTTTTTCAGCTACCAGAGTCATTAAATAGTTCTTACTCTGTTATTTCTAGCAAAGCTGGGAACCTTTTTGAAAAGAACGCTGCACCAATTTTGCACTTGTCTGGCTTGGATGTAACTGTGGTTAAGGTAAGAACTGACAGGTTCTGCTACTATAGAAATAGTGACTGCTCTGCTTTCTCCTCTTGAAGAATTGAAATTCAAAGCTGTATGCATTTGAAATTCTCAGTTGTCCTGTAGACATATTATGGGAAGAAATAAATACTGAGATATTAAGATGATACCTAATCTTTTTAATTCACAGTTAGTTTACAGTGTAGTGAGATTTTAATTTTCAGCTAAAGCAGTACATATGTTGTTTGTCTGTCTAAAGCAGCCCTTCTATAATTCATGTTTGAGAGAAAATTCTAAATATGTGAGTGCTGGCTAGTGGTGTGTGCCCATTGCTGTTGAATTTGTTATTTCTGCCTAAACTTGAAGAATTCAAAAGTGAGGAATTTTGACATGCAGTTGAGCTGTTCAGATTAATTAAAAATAAGATTTTATCTGTACACTGAAATTATTTCTGTCTCTCTCCAAATAATTCAACGTTCCCATCATGAAAGCAGAACACTGAGCTCTAAATGGTATGAATTAACAAACAGATTTTCTTTGGAAAGAGAAGAACAAGGAAACATGAAGGAATTCTGATCTTTTTGCAGGTTTTTGCGGCTGTGACATGTGGATTGCTTAATAGTCAGTGTGTCCTAACAGCAAAGTACTCTAATATGTATCTTTCTGCCTTGGAATCTTTTTCACAAGGTTTAGTCTTAAAGTGCTGTTTTTATTAGTCCCTTTCTCTGATCATTAAAAATACCTAGTCCCACCCTAAGAGAAGAAATTATTTTGCAAGACTTAAAACTGATGTTTGGTAGTGTCAGACCTGAAAAGCTGGCAAAACAGGACTGGGTAAGGAAGTGAGGCTGAGATGGCTCTGCAAAAGACATTCATTTGGCAGAAAACAGTTCTGATGGTTTAAAAAGTCAGTACTCTTTGCTGCTAAATACATTGTCAGTGGCTGTCAGGCAGTGGCCTGTTGTGTCGTTGATGCTGTGTTTCAGGAGATGCATTTGAGCACTTTTACTGTTAAAGATACTGGGAGTTTTTCTGCAAGAGCGTGGTTGGCTTCTGGATTTGTTTCAATGTAAAATTACCTGAAAATATGATTATTGCTATGGTATTCTAGATCTATTGAGTAAGATTTGCTCTGATATTTCATTTAACCTGTGTGTGTGCGTGTTTGCTTGCACATATTATATTATGCATCAAACTGGTTTTATAAGTTGAAAAAAAAATCTCTGACTGTAAGTAATATACAGTACTGTGTGCCTGTATAAAAATAACTATTAACCAGATGGATAGATGATTTTTTTTCTAAGAGTATGTCTAAGTCTAAGAGACATACACTAGAAATAGTCATTTGAGTCCTCATGTTTGGGTTTCTGTTTCTTCAGACTGATTATGAGGGACAAGCAAAAAAGCTTCTGGAATTAATGGAAAACACGGATCTGATCATTATTGCAGGAGGAGATGGCACAGTCCAAGAGGTACTGCAGGAGCCTGGTTTGTTGAGAATCATAGCTGGGCTGAGGGCAAGAAGATTGAGTCTGTGCAATGTAGCAGCATCATAGCAGCTGTTCTTAGAGATCTGTCCCGCTCAGTATCTGTATTTTCAGTAAATGTTATATTATTCTGGGGGCAGAACACTCTGCTCATTGGTATTAGTCTTAAAGAGATGATAAGAGTGGGGACAAAAAGAGTGTGTGACATAACTGTCTTCCAGAACTTTATTCTAGAATGAGCAAACTCTTTGGAGGGACATGGTTCTAACTTTTTCTCTCTGTGTAATGTAGTTGTAATGGTTTGATTTTCAAAGTTCCTTCCTTTCTATATGCTCCCCAAGAGGAATGCATATTTTGCGAAGTGGGAATCAGATAATTTAAAAATTACGTGGGAATGACAACAAAGCACAGAACATACTTAATAAATGCCTATTGTCAAGATGATTAATGACAGGAGCAGAACTGGGGGATATTCTCTTTTCAAGTAAGACTGTGTTTTATTCAAGCAATTCCTGGTTGCCAGCTACTGGTTTCATAAGACAATGGCTAAATGAATGCAATGACCTTAAGAGAAAGTGATAAGAATACACGTGCAAGTTCGTTCTGGCCTTTTGTTAATTGCACTTACTGGTGCTGGTTTTGCATTATGCAGAGCATTATCCAGTGTTAAAACCTTTACACTGGCATTGGTTGTGGTGCCAGCATGTACTCGGGCACACTCATAACCCTGCTGTTTCCAACATGTTTGCAGGCTGAACATTCCTCCTTTCCTGTGTAAACAACTGTAGCACCTTCCATAAAAGAGTAGCTGCTCCTTAAATCTTTTCAAAGACTAAACATGGTTAAGAATTCCATAGCTTTTTACTGTAACTGAAAAATAAAATTCTTAGAGCTGAGCATTTGCCATGTTTTTCAGGTCATAACTGGACTTCTCCGTAGAGCAGATGAGGTGAGAAGGTGTCATTTTAAAAATTGTGTTTATTTCTTGGAGTGTCTTGTGCATCCATTGTGATGTCTTAGCCTCAGCTGCCTTCAGCAGACACGTTGCTTACTAATCTGGAGCCAGCTTGCTGTGTAATAAGCCAGCTGGGCTACTGTCCTGCAATGCTGCCTGTTGTTCTTTGTTCCCTTTCTGAGGGAGTGCAGTGACTCCCAAGGCATGGCTTTGGAAAGTTTCCAGTGTCAGAGCAGGGATTGTGGAGAAGCCAAATGCTCAATTTTCAAAGACCCATGGACCAGCTGTGCATGCCACTTTGTTTGGCAAAAGCATTGGGCAAAAGTACGTGTTTTTCTTGTATTTGTACAGGCTTGAAACCGAATTCAGTTCTGGTCACACTCCTACTGCTTTGGGATTGCTTTGCTGTTTCTTCAAGCAGTGCATACCTACCTATGCAGATGGCTGTACTAAGCAAATTTTAACCTCTCAAGGTGGATCACTCTGAATGGAAATGGAGAAAGATTTTTCTTTTTAAAGTGGGAGGACAGTGTTATTGAAGAAAGGAGGGAATCATTGTTCCCAGCACCTTCTGGCAGGAGCTGGCAAAAACTCAATTAAATGATCCAGACGAGATTATGATGATACCCTTGGCAGCTTGAATTGTTTCTGTTTGGGCATTTGCTTTGTCTGAATGTGACAAGGGGAACTCTGCAACCGAGTCAGTATTTTTAAAGGAGGGCTAGTTATATCAATTCTGAGAAATCACAGTTTTAAATTGAATATTATTATAGTTGGATCCTGAGACCTTTATTATCCAAAGATAGTGGAAGAAAAGTTTTAGAGGCTTTACTGGCTAGTTTCTCTTTATTTTTTTGGCTTCTTATCTTGATGTAGCTTGGATTGTTTTGCAGTAGTGTAGGAAATTCTGCATCCAGCACAATTACAGGTGGAATACCGCATTGTAGTATTGCCACTGTGTCACTTCGTGTCTTTGGGCAAGGAATTCTTGTACTTCATGTCACTCTGTCCTAGGAGCAGAGATCTGCACTTGAGCTTCCTCTCTCTGTGCCCTGCTTCCCTTTTCACTTGTGGGCGTCACACCACTGTTGCCTGCATAAGAAGAGCCTGTGCGAGGTATTCCAGAAGCCCTGTTCCTAGCAGCCAGGGGAGCAGAGCTTGACTGCAGGAGCTGCAAGCAGCCTCTCATCTGCACAGTGTAAAGCAGGGCTGAAGAGAATCAGAGCAGGGTGTTTGAGAGTGTTAGGATTCGCAGGTGACACAGAGACAGCAGGGGAGAGCGCTGGGGGGTGCAGTGAGATGGGAATTCCTGAGTGGCTGCGGATTGGCTGTGCCCAGGTGCTGCTGGCAGCATCGCCCAGGAGGGAGAGGGTGCACTGGGATATGTGGTATTTACACTGATTTGCTGACACGCTTCAAGAAGAGAGGTTTAAGATGAGGTGTAGGGTAATAACTTGCTCCTTCAACAAGCCCTTCTGCTGAACAGTGGTACAGAAAAATAGCATGGTCAGTGACTTCCAAAAATCTGCTGCTTCATGATTTGGATGGCAGAGGAATCAATTAATTTCCTTTCCTTAAGTGAGAAAATCTCTTTGCTATGCAAGGTTACTCTGTCAGAGGGGGATTTCTGCAGTGGTAAATGAGATTCAGAGCCTGTGATGCCACCATCAGTATTAAGAAAGATGGCGGATTGCTGGTAGAATCCATGCATTAGTTGGGATGTGGCTGCCAAACATGTAACATGTAACAATGCTCTTAATGGTTACAGAGAGCTCCTTTGTACCCATTTGGCAGTGGTGGGTTCACAGATTTGGGTGCCATGTTCTGAGTCATTGTGTGAGGAAGTGCCTGGCTGCTCAGTGCCAACGGGGTGATGCCAGACACAGCTGTGATCTCCACACAGGAAGCTTCATGCAAATGTTAATTTACTCTCCTCATATGTCCAGGCTGCCTTCAGTAAGATTCCTATAGGATTCATACCCCTTGGAAAAACTTGCACTTTGAGCCACACACTGTACCCTGAGTGCACGAATCAAGTCCAGTAAGTATTGCATGTTTCTGAGACACGGTTTGTTTCCAAGGAGCAGTGCTTCTTGATAGCTTGATGCTTTTCTTTTTCTTCTGTGTTACATAGAAGTTGGCAGTCTCTGGGCAGAGCCTGATGATTCTCTGGACTTGCCTGAGTTAATGACTTCCAAAAACTGACTAAAAATTAAAAGAAGGAAATGTATGTATTATTAGAAATCATTTGCTGTGGCTAATTTCTCTGTGATCGTGTGATGCTCAGCGTTTAAAAAGAAAGAGGGATTAAAAGGATCAGCATCTTAGGAAGAGCAAAAAAGGTATGACGGATATAGCGAGGATATGACAAAATAAGCCAAAAATAAGTCCTCTTTCTGACCCTTCTCCAGTCTAAGAATTGTAGAAACCAGTCCACATATAGCCTGGTTAGCACCTGCAAAGTAAGGCATACAAGAATATGGGAAAGGTTGGATCCCATTACTGACTTGCAGGGCAGCACTGACTTTTCCCTGAGGTGGGACTGATGCTGGCAGTAATCCAGCAACACAATTCTTACCTTCAGCATCCTGGATATGATCCAGTCTGGTGGTATCTGTTGCCTACAGTCCAGTTTGTTGCAGGATTGTTTCGTCCCCTTATAAAGAGAAAAGGAAGTCAAACAATCTTTCTTTTCCCCACACTTCTTTTCTTTTCAATTCTTCCCTTCCTTGTAATAATGATATAAATAATAATCAATATATTTTTCATCATAATAAATATATTTCTTCTTGATCCTGAAATCTTTTCACTCTCACTCTCCCACTAACTCATTATCATTTTTCTTTGTGGAACCCTTGCTGGTAGCCATCATACATAAAACCCAAGAGTCAACTGGCATAACATCCTTCATTAAAACTACCAGAGTGCTTTGAAGCTCAGAGAAGTGCACAAGGCTGTAATCAGCAGCTAAGATTAAAATAATAATTTATGTTTGGGTTCCAAAGAAGCTGTTTGAAATGGATGATCTTGTCCCAAGGTAGTGAACTGTGCAGGTGGGACTGCAGCACACTGGTGAAGTTGAAGGTAATTTGGCCAATAGGCTGCTGAACAACCTGCACCAGTAACAGAACCTGAGTTAAGAAGTGCAGAAGTGACATTTTCAAATAAATATTTGGGCTTTGGTTCCTTCAGCACTCTCTTACTTTGGAGTGTAGGAACTGTAAAGGTCTTAGAGAAAGATAAGAGCTGGGAGAGAAGATGGGCTGTGGGAAGAATAGCTTCCTTATCTGTCTCAGTATTCAAATCCTGATGAAACCAAGGGCAATTTCTCCCAGATTCGCATGGATATTGGGCTGGATCTGAAAACTGCATTTTTTCCTTGTCCTGCTGAGACCCTGGAAATGTATGCAATGTGGAAACTAAATATTACCCAACTTTGAAAACAAGGAAGCAGTTTCAATCAAATGTATGCTTTAAGGTTTGAACACAGACTATTTAGTGGACTTAGACACTTTGGTTACAAAATTTTTACACCTTGAAATGACAAAGTACCCTGGCTACTGTCCACAACTTAATGGAAACCTAAACGACATGAGCACTGCTGATAAGTAGATTTATGTTGATTGAAAACTTCAGAATAAATTAGCACATACAAATGCAGCTCAATCTCAGACACATGAGTTGAGACCAGTCATGCTGCCCCCTTCTCTCCCAGGCTGTGATACTTGCCACCACTAAAATAAAACCATGGTTTGGGTCCTTAGTGCATTAAGTATCTGAAACAGCAAGTAACACAGTTGGCCTCTGACCTACCAGCTTGGCTCAAAAAGGAGGAATCTCTCAAAAGCTTAGGCTGATAATTACCTTTTGCTTTTTGTGAATTCTGCTGTTTGTTAGGTTTTGTCATGTGTTGCAACCACCCATTTTGCTTTTTGATTTCAGTTAAGTGCAGCACGTTTCCCTGGGGTTTTTACGTTTGCTGAAAAAACCCCTACCTGGACTCATACTGAAATTTGCTGAAAAAGAAATGTAATTTTAAAGCTTACACATTTCCTTTCTTCCTGTTTGTTTTCCTTTGCTTTTTTCCTATTTGTTTTGCAGGCATATTACTAATGCTACGTTGGCCATTTTGAAAGGAGAGACAGTTCCACTTGATGTCTTGCAGATCAAGGTGAAAGCATCTACTTATTTGGAGCCCAACATTCCTAAAACTTTCCTGTTCTCATGTGTTTATGTTTACATGGACTGCTTTTCCTCTGTGTATTGCTGTTACGAATTTTGGTTTATGATATCAGCAGTTCTGGTGGCAGTCATTTCTCTACCATGTGCTATGGCATCAGACAGTCTAAGCAGAACAAAACACTAGAATGCCTCAACATCACCTTTCCTTGAGACTCAGAGAGTATTGATGAATACAAAACTTAATAACAGTGCTATTTCCGTAGCAATGGTGAGAGGTAGCAGTAGCTGGCTGCTGATTTGATGCATTTGTGTGTATTGTGAAGTTAATAGCTTTCTTTGACAAACTAAAAGATACAAAATGGGAGAACCTTTGACTATGCCCTGTATGGTTTTTGAATATTATTTTTCTGTTCAGTTGTAGAATGAACATTTCTGCAGTGAGAGTGTTGTGTCGCTGTGCAGAGCTCCTTGCTTTTGGCTGACAGTCAAATCCACAAAATGAAACGGCCATTGCTGGGTGTGCAGTCAAACTCAGGCTGCCTCTTCAAAACTTCACCTCTTATATTCCTCTCTGGAGCAGATGGAATGTACAATGCTTAAATTCTGCTAAGCTTTATTGCTGTTAGCTGTTTGTCATACCTCTTCTGTTAAACTTCCCTTTTGGGATTAATCACAAATCAGTTTTTATGTAGAAATGCTATTTTTCCAA
This sequence comes from Corvus brachyrhynchos, assembly GCF_000691975.1. Classification (NCBI taxonomy): domain Eukaryota; kingdom Metazoa; phylum Chordata; class Aves; order Passeriformes; family Corvidae; genus Corvus; species Corvus brachyrhynchos. Next base: position 3,403,679 of record NW_008239139.1, on the reverse strand, counting down.
CTTCAGAAAATAAAGTTGGAAACAAGGTAAGAGAAAGCAATTTTGCAGTGTTTCTTTTTCTTTACAGGGAGAAAAGGAACAGCCTGTGTTTGCAGTCTCTGGTTTAAGATGGGGATCTTACAGAGATGCAGGAGTTAAAGTTAGCAAGTAAGAAAAACTGGTTTTTGAAACCGTACCTTTTTTAGCATCTGTTGCCTAAAAAGACACATCCCCCTCTCTCAAGTAAGTCTTTTTTTGGGTGTAGGCATCTGACAGGCAGAGGCACCCACTCTTGCTAGGTCTTGCATTACACACATGGGAGTGCAAGATGTATCAGAATTTCTGTAATTTGAAATAAACAATTATTTGGTGCTGACCTATTCCTTTATGTATTTCTTTTCTTCTTGCCTTGTGGTATCTGCTTCTGGAACTTTATTCAGATTGTGATGGGAAAATCTCTCCCTTGAGTAAAGTCTGAGTAAAGTCTAAGTAAAGTAATTGGCCATTGTTTTTCATCATCTGCCAATGAAAAGCTGCATGCGGACTCTGAAACTCAATTCCAACAAGGGACATCAGATGCAGTAGAGATGTCCTTCAGTTCCTGCCAGAAATGGCGTGGACTGTGCTATCTGATGACTGTTCTCTGAATGTTAAACTCATAATTATTGGGCTTTCTCCAAATGGACATTTAACATGTCACTGTCTGTGTATCAAATGACAAGCATTATCTGCTGGAGGAGCAGCGGGGCCAAAGCTGCTCACCTCCCAAGCTCTTATGGAGGAAATGCAGCTGTAAGGAAATACCATGTACTTTGTGAATGAGCTATCTGTGTCGGGAAGGAAGAGGTAGCAGACCTTTGGAGTCTGTTTGGAAAGTATTTGAGTAGGTTTGAGAAGTGATGTGGGATGGGAGAGATGCAGTAAATGGTCATGTTGTTTGTCCCTGGGAAGCCAGGGACATTCTTAGTAGGCTGTGTAGGTGCTGACTTGGCTGTGCTGCAGGCTCTCCTGCTAATTGCAGCCCCCAGTTCAAGGAAGTGCACTTCTCTCTGCTCTACACTCCTACTGGGCTTCCTGCCTATGCCCTGGTTTTCTCCTGGTGTCAGCCTTCACATCTTTCCCTGCAGCACTTCCGTTTTGTAAGAGTCCTTTGGGCTCAGTGCTGGAGGCATGACAGCACTTTTGTACGTGAGGCACACGAACATCCTCAAGCCTTGCTTCCTTCTATAAATGCTTTTGAATGCAGAGAAACATATCCAGCTTGGAAAGCACTTCAGCAACAAATGAACAGGTGCTCAGATCTGCTTGGAACAAGATCCACATGTGCTTGTCCTGTTTTTATACTTTCCCACTTCATCCACTTTTGCTCCCTGTGAGAGATGGGTTATTGGACTAAAAACATTTGGTGTGTTCTAGTGCAGCTGATCTTAAACTGAAAAGAACTCAAAGGGAGTTAAGCTTTAAGACACAGTTGCAGAAATGTGCTTGACTATCCCTCTGCTAAGCGTGCTGCTGGAGACCCGGTGCTGTATTATGTTACTATTTTACAGACAATTTCATGGCTCGAGGGGAGTGGTGGGACAGTTGCATGCCTTAATGGTTAATGATATCCTTAGATCTGCAGTACTCTTGAGCTGGTGCTGTTTAATGTGCCTTGTTGACCCTCTTTGGTGAAAGATGGTGATCAAAATGTGTGCCAGGCCTGCCTAAATGCAGTCACGTCTTTAGATTCTGTACAGTGCTGTGTGGCTGGCAGGATTTTTATTTTGTAAAACCCTGATTTTGATGTGAGAATCCTTTGGGACTAATGAATGTTTGCTGGTTCTTTTGTCGCTGAAGCTTTTGATTTTTTGTTTGTTTCCTCCCTCCTTTGGAAACGCTGTATTGCATATTGTGGAGATGCACACCACCAGCTGTTAGACCACATCCCCAGTTGTCTCCTGTAACAAGGTAAAATTCTGATAGTAGATGTCCTGCTGCCTGTAGTGAAGATTATACACTGCATTTTGGTGGTGTGTAACTCAGGATAAGGATGTCACTGCTAGGCTGCTGGTGATGTGTAGAAACTATCTGACAGTATCAAAAAGCTAAAGGTTGTCAGGGAGCACTAACTCAGTGGCAAACAAGCCTGTGTGCTCTGACTTCATGCAAAGTTTCCCCCTTTCCTAATACTGACTCCAGGATATCTTAGAAGTTCTGTTTCTGTTCTTTTTCAGGTACTGGTACCTTGGGCCTCTGAAAACCAAAGCAGCTCACTTTTTCAGCACATTTAAGGTAAGTATTTATTGTGAGGAAAGTGTTTTTGTTTGGGAAATGAACAGGCTGACTTTGTTTTGTATAATCTATCTGCAAGCTTTTGTGAAGGATTCTGGTAACAATATAAAATGGGAGTGAAACTCAACTTGTTAAAAAGCCTACCAGTTGATAGACTTCTGAAGAAAGGAAGGGGAAGAGAAATACTTTTTTAAAAAATTTCCTTTACTGGGGATCTATTGCTGCAAGATCACCAGGGGAAGCCAATAACCCCCTGTGAAACTGGTGAGCAGCAGTGGTGGTGAAGTGCTAAAGTGCTCAACCACCTTTTTTCAACAGTCTTTGTAATAACATTTCACTCTGATTTATTCATCTGGCAGAAGGATCTATAATTAGACTGCTCATGCACATTGATAATCAGGCTTCCTTGTGTAGTAAAATGAAGGTGAATAGCTTTTATCTTGCCCTAAACTTTCCTGTTGCTTAAAAGTGATCCTGGAAAGATTAAAATTTGACCTGCATGAAAGGTAAGGCATTTTCATTCACGTGGTTTTCCTGTTCTCTGAACATATAAGGAACCTCATGAAAGGCAGTGGAAATACCCAGGAGCTGGTGCAGTAGATCAAATAGTGCAGTCTAGCCATGCTGTCTGTGACAGTGCCAATGCTTCCCTTATAGCAAACTGCTGTAAAGGAGGGCTTAATAGTAAGGTATCCAGGAAAGTTGGGGTGAGTTTTCCCCCCCATCCCCAGAAAATCTGAGGTTAAGCTTCTGTGTGCTGGCATTCTAGGTAGAAACCTATTCTTCATTTCTGTCCAACTCCTTTCTCGCTTCCTTTGAGTCCTTAGGCTCATTTGGGGGTGGTGGTAGTGGATTTTTCTGGTGAGCCGTTAATTGTACATTAAAAAGATCTGTTTAACCTGCTGAAGGTTAAAGAGAAGTGCCCACTTCTTCAGCTATTTAGATAGAAAAGTTTCTACCTGATCTCCCCTGATGGTGGTATTCATTGCTTTTATGTGCCTCGTATGTTAGCATTTCGTTAATTTCTACAAGAAGTGGCTCCAGCCTGTTGAGCTTAATCGCTTCCTGGCTGGTGTTTGCTGTTGCATACTTCATATTTTCTGTTTTTACTGTGGGTGTCTTTTGAAACAGGATGGCCTGTAGCTGAAAAAAGTGTAATTGGAAAGAGCTCACTTCTGATATTGGTAGGGGCATTGTTATGAGTGTTATCCTCTCTTCTAAAATACACAGCCTTAAATTACCACAGCATTGCTGCTTTTCCATTTAATCATTAATATTTATTGTTTGTGTACTGCCCTACTGATACAACCTCTGTTTGTCCTGCTTATTATGTAAGTATGAGAGTGAAATCTTTCCTTGTTCTCAGAGGTGTGAGGTGAATTAGCTTAACAACCTATGCTACATGATCCAAAACTACTTCTCAAGTTTTATACATAGAAAAATAATGGTATTGAGTTCATGTGGGCTCTTGGCTGCGTTGTTTTCGTATATAGATTGAAAAGCCAATGAAATTATTCCCTCCCTAAGTCCTGTGTTTGGAGCATTTTGGAAATTATTTTCAAAACAGTGACAGGAAATAAACTTTGTCAACATCTGGAGATATTTCAAAAGCTAAGGTTCTTCTGTAGTCCTGGGACTGGAATCTGAAATATCACCAAGAATAATGTGTTAGTACTTTTCTTTTTCTTTTTTTTTTTTTTCCCCCTAAGGGGCTTTGTGGAGCTCATGGTACTTCCTT
>NW_008239139.1:3371907-3399469 GCF_000691975.1 Corvus brachyrhynchos | reverse complement strand
AGATATTCAAAAGCTAAGGTTCTTCTGTAGCCCTGGGACTTGAATCTGAAATATCACCAAGAATAATGTGTTAGTACTTTTCTTTTTCTTTTTTTTTTTTTTCCCCCTAAGGTGCTTTGTGGAGCTCATGTGACTTGCCTTGAGACCTGTTGTGTTGCTGTTTATAAGCACCTGACTATCAGGCCAGGTCTGGATTGTTTGAGTTGCTGGAGAGCAAAGGCCTGTCAGGTTTTAGTGCCCCTTGGCTGCACACAGCACTGTAGTCTTTGTCTGTTTGCACTGGATCCTGCTGAGCAGTTGCTCTTTGAGGTTGCGTTTGTGCCATACAGAAACCAACTGTGCTTTCAGACATTAATGTTGACCTTGCTGGTTTGGGTTGTTCCCTCCAGCCAGAAGCAGCTGTGTCACCCTGCCACACATCAGCAGCAAGGAAAACATCCCTTCACCCTGTGTTCACAGAGGGGAAAATGCCTTCACTTCTGTGCAGGGAAGGATTAGATTAGTGGATTTGGGAACTGTGGGTAATCTTTTTGAAACTGCAGAAATGTCATCTCACCCATGAATCTGGAGACTGGAGAGCCATAAAGTAGGCTGAGGCAGCGGGGGGGTCTGGGTAGCTCTGCAGGACTGTGTGTGAGTACACAATAAAAAGGCTACTGGACTAAACAGAATAAACAGGTAAGTGCTAAACAAAATGCCCTTTTATCATCTGTATTTCCTTTCTGTGTAAATCCAAGGAGTGGCCTCAGAAACATCAAGCTGCTCTCATGTACCTGGGTCCAACTGAGAGACCTCCAGAAGAGCCAGATGAGAAACCATCCAGACCTCCTTTGTATGTGAGGCTTTACAGACGGCTTCGATCGTACTGGTCATCTCCCAAAGGTGGGCTGGGTGTGTTCTGGCATGAACTCACAGACAGGCTCTACTCCTCTGATAGGTCCAGGGGTGTGTTGTGTGGAGGGCCTGTCTACTTTACTGCTCTCTTTTTTATTACTATTATTTATGTGTTTGTTTACTTTTTTCGTTTATTTAAACTGTGATTTTTGTCAAGATAGTTATGGTGGTATCTGTCAGAAATGGAACAGAGTGGTCCTGCCAATGTTTGTGGTCTCATAAACAAATACTCATTTGTAAAGAGACCAGGGTATTCTCTGGACTCACAGTTGCCACTGCTGTGGAGGCATCCATAGAGGTTACTTGGCACTTCTGGGTGAGCTTCTTGAAATCTTCTTCCAGCAGAATGGCTTCTTAGTGAGCTGGGGAGAGAGGAGCAGCCTTTGCTTTCCAGGGTGGGGAGAGTTGCTGACACAGAGCAACAAATGTTACTTTAAATAGAACAGTAAAATTTGGGCCATGCAGAAGCCCTAAATTTCTCTGGGTGCATTAAATTCTTTCTGTACCATAAACTTTGTGTTCTCTGAGCCTCTCTTGGGTGGGGCTGTTGTCCGGGCAGTGCACGTGGCAGGCCACAGGAGGAAAGAGAGTGGGTATTTTGCATAGTCTGGTACAAAGACCTCGTTCCTCCTTGGCTAGCAGAGGTGATTCATGCAGGAGCATGAACCAAGTGACCTGGATAGGAGAACTGAACTATCGAGCTTCCTCCTGTAGAAAATATGTGTTACCACAGCATTCTGAACACTGGATTCCTGGTTTTTTTGCAGCAGCATTTAATGGGTTTTCTAAGTGTTCCTGTAACCAGCCCAGGAGATCTGTTACTCCCTGGACATAAGGACTCACAGAGCTGTGATGTACTGTGCTTGACAGTCTTTTCTGCTACTGTGTAAATGCTGATGGTATCTTTTTCTTTTCCTCAGTACTCCCAAGCTCCCTTTTCCCTTTTTAAGATTTTGACATTTTAGAGAAACAAAACTAGTGGCCAAAATGGCTCTGACTGATTTTTCTGTCTGACGTCATGCTTCGTAGTGATCTGTGTAATTAAATTCCACTTAATGATTGGTATCTTCTCTTCCTGATATGCAGAATTCCCCCAGGAGGTAGCTCCAGAGGACTGGGAAGAACTGAAGCTATCCACTATTGAGCTTTCCATTGCAACTCGGAACAGGCAGCTTGATCTAACAGTAAGACCATAACATAAATGGATTCCAAATGCTGCCTGCTCAGAGTTTTCCTTTCTTGCTGAACTCCCATTCTTGTGTCTATATAAATAACATTTACTACCTCGTGTAAGAAGAGGTCCATGATTGAATCCAGGAATGGGCAAGTTTCAGAGCCAGTGTAAAAGTAATGGAGACCAATGTAAAACTGGGATGCAGTGGGATCAGAAAGAATTTGTACAGCAAGGTTTCAGTAGCCAAACAGAAGCTTTAGGATTGCCTGTCAGTAAACTAAGCACCAAGAAGCATTCCTTTTCCTTTTTACCTATATGAGAGTGATTCTGTTTCATCAACTACTGCTAGAAGGAAGCTGAGCCTGAATGTCTAGCTGGAATTTTTGATTTTTCTCTCTTTTTTTGGACTTTAAGAGTGGAGTTAAAAATAATTGGTACTAGGGAAAAGACAGGGGCTACACTGATTTGAAGGAAAGGAAATGCAAGTGGCTGTGGAAGAATAGAAGCAAGGCAGCAAAGGAACTGTTCTTGTCATAACCTTCTCAGCATGTTCATGCTGTTCATTCATTGTTTTAGAACCTGTCTCTGGCTTATGCCTGTGTTTTGGTGCAGTTTTACTTCTGGGAAAGCTATTTGGATGTATGTCAGTCTTTACTGGAAAATGCCAACACAGTGATCCTATACTTGTGAGCTTCCCTTCGTTTCCTCCTCATGGCTTCAGGAAACCCTTGCCACTATACCCAGGTTAACAGGAAGTGTTGAACTCACTGCAACATATTTCTTCCTTAGAATTCAGGGTCTTTAAGAACATGAAAACTTGAGTGATATTGATGTGTTATTTTGTAGGATCAGACCAAAAAAACCCAAACAGGAGAGTATAGTTTTTAAAATGTTCTCCTGTTTTCTCCTTAGAATGTACCACATGAACTTCAGTTTCTTCTTTGTTGTGGTTTATGATTTGGACTGTCAGTGTCCTAGTAATGGTAGAAGCTAGACAGAGACTAGTATTTTGGGGTTTTTTTAGTGGTTTCTAGATGGCACTCAAACACAAGAGATTTGGTTACTGAACTGGATTGGAGTCAGTGATATAAAGTAATAACAGACCTGCCGAGAACTGAAAAAGTATCTTGATTGGCACAAACTAGCCCTTATGCCCTTTTTTTGTTGTTGGTTTTGTCTCCTTCAGGCCTTCAAGATGCACTTTAATATTGGTTTGGAAAAAAAAGAAGTGATGTAGGGTTCTCAGGTCTCTTGCACAGCCTAGAAAAATGGACAAGTTCATGTTAGACCAGTTGTACTTTCCTGTTGTAGAGTTGGAAGTATCTTGATGCTGCATCTTTTTTTCTACAAGTGTGGACCCTTACTACTGCTCTAAAGTCCCTCTCTTGTAACCATTGTCCCTGTAGCCCTCAAAGCTGAATAGCAACTCTCTGGAATCGATACCAGGCCGTATCTGCTGACTGCTGCCAGCCACTCCTGTCTCGAATCTCACCTCAGATTCGTGCCTAGGCTGCCCCATTGAAGAGAAGCTGATAAAGCCATACAGATGCAGCACAAGCAGTGCCAAGACTACATCTGCAGAACAGCAAAGGAATAGACCAAGTTATACTAATAGATGCATTTATTTTTACTTTCGTCATTTTGATTGCATCTGCACTAGGACTTTTTCCAGGACAGAAATATTAAAATAAATGAAAAAATAAGTTGCATCTTAATCAAAGTTGCTTTCCCAGAAAAAGCTTTACTGTATACTCAGTTTAAGGTCAGGCTGTAAATAGGAAAGAAGCTAAGTAAGGAGTTTAAAGGATTGTTACCAAGGACACTTTGATTTCCAATTTGTATTGTTTAAAATGCTCTTACTGTGGTGCTTGGTGGCCAAATGTTGTATCATTGTACTATTGCTGAAATTCATGAAAGACCCATTGAATAGAAATTAAATTAGTAAACCTAAGAGATCTGCTATTGTCTTTAAACGTAACAAGAAGCCAAATGTGTGACTCATTATTTTGCTTCTTGTGGTATTTATTGAATATTCATTAATGGGAAAATACTGTCTATAATTTCGAATTCAGATCTCAAGTTGAGATTTGAATAAAGCATGAAATGCAGAAATGCATCTTCCGCCTCCTTTTGTGGGACAAAGGACTGGCCGTTGTGTGAACATATTGCAGTATCCTGGGTGTGGCATTTTCAAATGTTAACTGCTTGATTTCTGAATCCTTTTTTGCACAGCGCACTGAGGACTTCATGGACATTTGCATTGAAGCAGAGAGTATCAGCAAAGGGGAGTTTGTTCACAGAGGGTGAGTATGGGAATGCTGTGAAAAGGGGACAGAATCTCAGAAAAGTGTACTGGTTTCCTCTCATGCTGTGCTGCAAAATTCAGAAGCAGAGGACTGCAAAGCACAGCAGTCAGTAATGCTTCATGGGGGCTAATGATTTTGTTCTTTAAAATTCTTACTCATTTTCTGCTTCTCTAAACAAGGCAGAACTACAGAACCTGGAGTGTTGGTATTCAGAACCTGGAGTTCTCCCTAGCTTCTGAGTTTGCTATACCTTTCATCTTTTCCCCTGTTGCTCTAAGTCAGTACTGCTTGGATATTACTGTCATAACTGAGTTCTATAGGCAGCCATGCAGACTTACCCCAGAATCTTTGAGCCCTAGCTGCTCAGTGGGTTGAGAGGTGGGTCACAGAGCTGGTGTATTTGTACTAGTGGTACCTGGGAGTTCTTGGCCCTAAGGAAAAAGCTTCCTTGTCTCAATAGCTCTTGTGAGAAATTAGGTCTGAGCTGGAAGAACTTTGGAAGATGTGAATTTAAACAGGGACTTTAAGCAAATGTATTGGTCCAGCTTGTACATGGAATAAGAAGGCTGCAGGAATGAGGAAGCAGCATGTGAAGAAAGTGAATGTTACTCACTTTCCTTTGTGCTTGTGGTGTTGTCTTGTAGTGTGCTTGTTCCTCCTGCTCTCACCAGATGCAAATCAGAGCTGCCTTTTCTGGCTCCTTCTTACAGTCCCACTCACAAATACATTGCGGCTTCAGTGCAGGTTTTATCAGCAACAGATTTTCCTGCTAAATCCGAGGGAGCTCCTCTCCATATTACCTTTTAATTTGCTGTTTTCTCAGTCTTCGAGCTCCCTCTAGTGAAAACAATGGGAGGATTTCAGTGCAGTTTTACCTGCTTGTCATCACCCTAATAATTCCCGCAAGATACTTGTTTATAATACCAATGGCAGCTCAGGCCCCTTGTTTCAGCATCCCAGGAGCCTCAGTGGGAATAGAAGTTTCTGACCTATGCAAACACTGTAAGTGGGGTTACCACCTGCAACTGCTTTTAAATTGCATGAGCATGTGGACCATGGTTGCTTGGGACTGATTTGTTTGCTTTGAAGGCTACAGAGGGAAAGGAGGAGGTGGTTTTCCTATTAGAAGCAAAAGGAATCTGGTTTCCTAAAGGAGCTAGACAAAGGAGATGCTGTTCTGAGTTCTCAAAGACTTTGCTAGCAGAAAAAGGTAGATGAGCTTGTGTGACTTGAGGGAGGCATATTCAAGTGTATTCCCACTGTAAGTAATACCTCTTGTGTTGACTGGACATGCTTCCTGCAGTAGTGTGGTACATTTTCTGACTACAGTTAGTGTCGTGCAGAAAAAGCCTCTGAGGAGCATTAGCATTGCCCTGCTGTTGAGAGCTAATTAGAGGCAGTACTGGAAGCTTTGAGCTGTTCAAGCAAAGTTCAGAGAAACAAGCTCTTTTGATTAAATAGTGCCAAAAATCCTGTAGGTAACAAAGAAAGACAAAGAGAGGTGTGTGGGGTGGGGGAGCAGTGGGAGGGACTGGTTAGTTGTACAGAGAGGAGTCACAGCAGAAAAAATGTGCCCTGTTTTCTCAAGGCTGAATCAGGGTGTTCAGAGATCCCACTGTGCCTTTGCCAGCTGGGTTTTGAGTCAAGCCCATTATCAGAGGCCCTCCCATTGCCTAGCACAACAGGGTTTGTCTTTGGAAATGTGTGAAACAGCTCTTTCTTTTTTCTTCTTTTTTAGTGCATAGTTTAAATACCAGAATTTGGGGGGTTGGAAAGATTTTTAGGGGAAATACCTTATCAGTGCAGATATAAAAAGGTTTTTTATATTGGAGAGGGCACTGACATGAGCTGCTGAGAACTGATGGGTCACACAGAGAAAACCATGCATCCAGCAGGAAACTACCATGGAGGCTCAGGCAGTGTGTGTGTCTGGGGAGGTGTGGAGATGCATCAGTGTGCTGGAGGGTAGCTGCTGTTGAATTTCAAAGAAAGGAGGAGGTCATCCCAGGTGTATAAAAGTGCCCTCTGGCTGTGGATCAAATTTGCGTGAACAAGAGCATCTGCAGCAGCCGTAGAGCCGATGTTTAGGTAAGGTGGGGAAGAAGAGTTGTTTGCAATGGAGAGCTTACTAAGAAGTGCTGCAGGGAAGGAGAGCAGGCATGGAAAGTGTGGCATCAGTAATCCACATCCTGGTAGCCAGTTTAGATTGTGTATATGTACGTATGGAGAGCTGTCACTCTGGGGCATGAGTACAGTTATCAGCAACAGTACAGCAAACTGGGGTGTTTTTGTTAGAGGCCTCACTCTAAATTGTTTCACATTGGCAGCTTCTGGAGATGAAAACTAGGTTCCAGTTGTATGTTATGTGCTGTAGGTGTTGTGGTTCTCTCTCTGCCTGTATTTTTGTGATTCAGCATATAGAGTGGGATGCAACAATCAATAGAAACTTGCTGTTAGACTTCTGGTCTTGTTCCTGTTTCACATTGCTGTCTGGTCTTGAGTGAGGAGCAGAGTCGAAGGGAAATGAATTACGATATTTTTATGTGGGACCGCTAGAGGGATGATACTGCAAGTGGGGTTGTGTCTTACTTGTTTCTACCAGTGTTATCCTTTGATTGATCTTTGATTCCATGTCTTGGCTTTTTTGAGTTTACCTTGACCTCATAATTACATCTCTATAGAGAGCGCTTCATGTGCCTTCATTGACCAAAAAAATCTGCTTGCTCCCCGGAGTATGCCTTGTGTGTATCTAGTATCTAGGACCCCGTATGTTAAACTCCAAGCAGGTTAAACTTTAGGTGGGAAATCTTGCTGCTTGTTTGTACAGCACTGTATAAACTGACAGTATTGCATGCCATCAATGATTTATAATTTATATTGCTGGAGGATGTTTAATTCCCTCACAGTCACTCATCAATCTTTTAGTGTATACATATTTGATTAAAACCAAACTTGCACTGTTAGTATTGCTTCCGTCCTTCCCTGCCCTTTCCTTAGTTTTTCTTCCTTTTGTCTTTGATTAGCATCTCCTGTTTCAACCCTCTCTTCTCATGTTCCTTCTCTGGGATTTTCTGTGACTTTAAGAGGTGCTTGCCTTCCTCAGGGCATAGAAGACTTGGTATACAGGGAGATTCTGACATGTTTTTGTGAGTTCTTCTCCTGGGCAATACTGAAATACACTCTGCTTTCATATCAGTCTACAGGATAGATGGAAATTTGGGGACAGCCAGCATTGCCCATCAGAGGAACATCTGTGATAATTCTGCCATGCTTGAGAGTTATGGTGTATTAACACTGTAATTCTGTGCTGTTCTCTTTGCTATTTGTGTGTTGCTGTGTGTCTGGAGAGGAGCCCAAGCTGACAGGTTTCTGCCTGGGGTGCAGTGTACCCTTTGCCAGTCAAAAGGTTACGTGTGTGGTCAGTCAGGAGGCCAGAGGAAGGTCAGCACAGCCCAGAGCTTGTGCTCCCTCTGCAGCAGCACTTGCGGGGAAAAGGAATCACAACTTGCTGTTTTGTAACACAAGTTACACTAGCTGAGCCAGTGACAGGAAAGCAGCCTAAAACTTGAAAAAGACCATGTGGCACTTGCACCACCAAGCAGTTTCTTGGAAAACTGCCTTCCATGTGCTCCCTTTTGACATCAGCAGGAGTAGGAAAGGAAGCAGCACTTATCTAAGTGCAGTACATAAACAAGAATGTCACAGGCACCAGAAGAGAGAAACTGACAAAAGCAGATATGTTACTTGGAATGGATAAAATGATGGGGGTTTCTTCATGAGTGATAACAGAAGCAGCTGATAAGACCAATCATGCTGATTGGTGTCGATATGGAAAACATGGGGGTTTTGTTAGTTTTGAGATAGTAATTTAATGGTTCAAATAATTCTATCTTTCTTTGGCTTAGGGTCGTTTAGGTTGCTGGTAAGTTTAGGTGCATGGGATGTGAGGAGATGGTATTCACTGCAGGAAGTTCACAGTTCAGCATGGAAGTGAAGAGCACAAAACTGTGCTCTATGTTCAAATATATTCAGTGAGCCTCAGAGCAGAAGCTGGTTGGAGGCTGTCGGTGCATTCTGGTATATTCTGCAGCAGAAGAGGGAAGGACTCTTCTACTTTTTCACAGTTAAACCCACAAATATTTGTATAATTTATGTAACCTCTAAGTTTACCAAATGCATAGTGATTTACCACAACAAAATGTCATCCTTGAAGAAGGCTGTTTCTGAGAGAAACATGTCCTTACCTTACCTCTCTTTTGGTTTGGACAGAAGTCAAAAGATGCGTGATCCACATATGTGCCCTGAAGGGAGTCAGTGCATCCAAGCCAGCAGATGCATCTTGCAACTTCCAGAGGTGAGAAGCTGAGAGAGCTGAAAAACTCTTTCACTTTGTTTCTTGTACCTGTTGATGCTGCACTTGAAGAAATTCCTACTCTAAACCTGGGAGATGATTGATTACACTGCAGGTGAGACACTCAGTTCCACAGTGCAGCTAATGAGGCCCTTGCCAGGACTGACATACTGCACTTCCCCACGTGGTCTGTAAACCTGAGGGGGAGCTTTGTTCTGCCAGGAAATAGTGGCAGATCTTTTATGAAGACAGTCCTGGTGGTTAAAGGGTCTCTTACTTGAGTGTATTGCATATGAACAGGAAGTTCCACCTGAACATGAGGAAGAACTTCTGGAAGAAGAACTTTACTGTGCAGATAATCAGGCACTGGAACAGACTGCACAGAGAGGTTGTGGAGTCTCCCTCACTGGAAATACCTAAGAGCCATCTGGACACAATCCTGTGCAATGTGCTCTGGGATGACCCTGCTTGAACAGGGAGGTTGGACCAGATGATCCACTGTTGATTCCAACATACCCATTCTGTGATTCTGTGATATGCAGATCTTCTTCTCCTTAGCATTGAAGATGTGTACATTTTGCCCTAGAAAGCACTGTGCTGTAGAGAAGAAGATTAATATTGGAGACAAAGGAGGGTAAGACAGGGCAAGGAAGCTGAGATCAGTATAAGGATGTGCCTCAAAACTTTGAAATGATGAAGCTGAGAAAGAAGACAAAGCTGTGCCCACCTGTGTAATTTAGATTCATCTTTTCCTGCCTCTGAGCTGTTATTGTGGCCCTGGGAGGGCATTTTCTTGTTTATACAAGGACATCAAATCAATCTCATAGATAATTTCTGTCTTCAAATGATCTATCATTTGGCAAAATAATTCCATATTAAGGGAGAATAGAATGTGTTGAAAGGCAAAAAAATCTGTCACTACCAAGTAAAAATAATGAATTATGATGTCATGATTAACTGGCATCCTAATACTTGCACTGAATTCAGATCATGGCAGATTTGTGATTCTGAAAGAACACTCTGCAGTGCTGGGCTAAGTACAGCTGGGCCATAAGTAAGGGTTGTGGTATAAAACGAGCTGTTCATACTGCAGCTGCTGCTGAGATCTTTGGAACATGGGTGCATGGTACAGGGCAGTGCTGTTCAACTCCATGGCCCAGCTCCAGTGAAGGAACTGGGGGCAGCTCAGATGAGTCTCACTAGCTTATGTTGATGGAGGTGGACTGCTTTGCTGTACCTTTTGTACTAGAACTTGTAAAAGTTCCTCTAGTCTGTGCTGTTCTGGTGTCTGAGTTCCCTTGGAGTTGGTTTGAGTATCCATGTAGCACAGCCCTCCCATGAGTCAAGGGCATACAAAGCAGTCACTGAAGTTGTTTTTACGTAAAGTCAGCCTGCCATTTTGATGAATGGTTTTAATCACATGGTGACTTTATCAGCATTAAACACTTGAGAAAATTCTACTGTTGAGTAATTCCTGGCCAGTACATTACTTTGCATCTCATGTTTCAGATCAATATAGTGAAACAATACTGAAAGGGGTTTGTAACATGGATTTAATAGAAGTTACTTAACAGGCATTTCTGCAGATTAGTTTATGTCACCACTGGCAGACCCAAGATCTAAGTGCACATAATTGTAGTTCCAATAGCAAAGAATCCTTCAGTATAAACAATGTGGGTCATTAAAGCTTCCTAGTGTTTAATTATCACTAATTAGTAACTAAGTGAGGTAACATCTTATGCACCAGACTCTTAACACATTCTGTGCAGTGAAGGATAGGTCTCCCTGTTGTGGAGAGCAAATGGGCTGGAAGACAGAGGCATCTTGGTTGAGACTCAGCTAAGTATTCACCTGTAGTCTGTTAGTAAAATCAGCATTACAGGCTTGCTGAAATGATGTGTGATGTTTGACTGTTGTCTGCACACAGGGCGCTGAGGGATCCTTTGGCATTGATAATGAGGAGTATGAAGCTATGCCTGTGGAGGTGAAGCTCTTACCCCGGAAACTCCGCTTCTTCTGTGATCCCAGAATGAGGGAGCAGATGCTGCAGGCAGCAGTACAATGAGAATTCATGGCAGAGGGGCCAGTGTTAAACAGTCTTACCAGGGTCTCTTCAAGGCACATGAGACCTAACTAACTTGATTAACCCCACTAGACTAATAAGCCTTTTGGCTATTTTTATGTGTGAGGTACTTCCATTGGAAGTGTATGATTTGACTGGTCTCAAAGGGGTTAAAAATGCAAATGAAAATTCTGAAAAGTGCATGTTAACTTGATGGCATCTTTTTTTTCCCCTCCCCTAAGAAGTCATCATTGTTCCATTTACAGCACTGCAGGCTGAGTGCTGTGTGCCAGATGCTACTGCTGTAATGCAATTGTACATTAAAGTAAAATGAAAGTATACTTGTCCTTGTATTCTAAGAGTTTAGACCTACTTTACCCATGTAGAAATCTTGCAAAACCTGGGATCCTGGAAAAAAAATTATTTGGGGGGGAGTAGTGCTAAGTAATTCTATGAAACACTGGAATTGCCATGTTAAAACAGATGGTTGGTTATCTACTCTATACACAAAAATTGGAGGTTGGTGATAAAAAGCTTTGGAGCAAGTTTAAAAATTCCCTGTATGTATCTGGATAAGATATTTATGCTAACTTTTTTCATCTTGCCAGATTCAACAGCAGAGAGTTCCAGTAATTATATAGTAGAAATATATTCCTTTGATCAATTTAGGTATATTGCACAGAAGGAAATTAGAAAACATCATTGACCCTAAGCTGTGTGAAGTGCATGTGGAAAGACTCTTTAACAAGCTGAGTCCTTTTTTTTGTAAGTATTCCTTTTATTCCTGCAGTAGTATAACACCAGTAAGGACATCCAAATAACATTTATTATTTATTGTGTCTGATTGCTCTTCTTTAATGTAAACAGTGCTCACCAGTCCATATGCAACCTCCATCCCCTGGAGCCTCAGTACCATAATTAGTTTTGTTGCTTTTATGAGCTTTTGTTTGTAGCTTTGCTTTAATTGCTGAAAGGAAGTATTACTGACTTAGGCAAGCCTATCTGTTGCCGTTATTCTAACTTAGAAATTCACATGATTCTGCCTTGCTTACTGGAAGAAGAAAAGTTATCCTTATTTTTCTGATGAGATTGTCTGTAGCCCTGTGTTACACTGTGGCCTAGTCTAAGTTCACCTGTTGACTCTCCGCTGTTACCGAAATATGGACAGAAGTGAGTTGGCTTCCAGCAGCTCTTCAGGACTGAATCCTGCCAGCCTGTGCTCCAACAGCATCCTCTGCTGGAGACATCGTAAAGGAAAAATGCCTCGAAAGGGGAAGCAGGGTTGGGTTTCTGCATGATGCTGAAACCAAACTGAATGTTATTCTTCCCTGAACTATACTGTGGAGAGACAAATTACCTCAACTAGGTGATCTTTAAAGTCCCTTCCAGCCCTAGCTGTTCTATAACTCTTGACTGAGACTGAAGGGGGTAGAAGCCTGCTAGTTCCTTTTAATAGTTACGCTGGTGATAGGACCTGGTTTGTGCTGTCTTTTGGTTTGCAGCATTTAAGAGTGCTCAGTGGAGCCCTGGGTCACTCTCCAAGGAACATGGTGGCTGTGCTCTGCTCTTTTTGCTTGCCACAGAGACACCTGGGACACTACGCTGCAGCCCCTGGCTTATTCAGAGTCAAGGGCACTTCTCACCACTGGAGTTTTTCTCAAGTTGATGTCTCTGTCATAAAATCAGCAATGTGTTTTTTTCTCCAGTGGCAGGAAAGACAAGGCAGCAGCCATTTCAAAAAGGTAAGCTTTAATTGTATTAAAAAATACCCATGTTTTTAGTAAGCAGATTCTCTACAGAGCCACAGGCCAATGGGAGCAACCACACATCTGCAAGATGCAAACAACATCAGAGCTGTTAGAATTACAACCAGCCTGCTGCAAGGGGTGAGATGGTGAGAACTGGCTCCTTGTTCATCTGTACCATTTTACAGGGAAAATCACTAGTTCTCTTCCATAGCTCCCATTGCAATGTGATTCCTTGCTTGAGGGTAACCAAGAGATCCCTTCAGAATTGGTATCATTGATGCTGTTCTGATGTTAAAGTACCAAGGATCAACTGAGACACAGGCTGATATTTAAATATTCATATCAGCATAAGTTGAGTAGCTTGTATAAATACCATTCAAGTAATTTTTCTCCTTCCTCTGCAGTTCAGAGTTCTTCCAGTATAGAGTAATTCTAGACCTCTGAATTGCAACATTCAGAGGGGAGGTGTGAGATAGACACTATATAGAATAGGCAGGGGCTGAACCCACTATCTACAGTGTTGAGGAAAGGACTCAGTTCTCATGTTTCTGTCTGACAGCAACACAAAAAACTCTCTTTGTATAAACTCCAAGACAGGAAGGAGGAGTAGAATCCTAGGTCCCACTTACGAAAACACTTATCCTGGCTTCAACTTACAGTCCATTCTAGAAGGGCTTAAAATACTGTAACAGAAATAAAAAGGAAGGATAACAACCTAATGATGGACCAGCTCAAGGCACCTGTTTATTCTGACCACATTTAAACATTCCCATTTGAATGGCATGTTGCATTAACCAAGATCTAAAATCCTGGTTCACAGGCATTTAGTACCCTCTGTTTTAGACAGATCACACTGTTATGTTAATACATTTTAGTCTGTTGTAAAAGATATTGATGATGTCGTTTCCCATTACCACTACACCACTGGTTTTGGGAAGGTGGGAAGAAGACACCAACTAACTTAGAAGTAATGGCTAGGATGAGAGTTTGGGTTAGTGTGCATACTTTTTACCTCGAGTTTTGATTTAGGATAGAGTGCTCTTGCCCTGCTGTTCCAGAAGCCACTGTCTTTCCACCTCCCAGAGCAAAGCACGCCTGTCCCTTGCATAGTCTGTGGCCAGGAGGGCCACAGCTGCTCCTAGGTTTTTGCTCATTAACTTTGGCAGGTGGTAAAATGGGGTATCACCATAACCCTGCTTTACTGAATAACCTGTACAGGAAGCTACTTCCTCTTGAAAAGGTGATGGAACTTTCTTCTGCCCCTAAGGATGGTGGACAGGCAAGCTCACCTCCTGTGACAGTCATGACCATAGGCTGTAAGATACACTGCAGTAAGTACTTCATGTATGTTAGAAAGGAAGGCAGTAGCATATCTGTAAGATAAATCTGAATTCTGATTCCAAAAAGTGCCTTTCTCCTAGTATCCATTATAGTTCTTTATTGTACTTGGCTCTATGCAGCTTGGCCTAACCTTGCAGTGAGAAGACTTTTGCATGATTTAAATATCTGGCGTGGTGTTGCTTGTTCAGATTGAAAACCTAGCTTTAATGTCTCTCACAAGCTTTACCCTTCAGTGCAGATAGTACAAGTAGTAATAATTCATTGCTTGATTATACATTTCTAGTGCAGCTTGAGTTAAGATGCAGTTACAAAGCTCTTGTTCTCCTGGTTAAAGGCAAGTACCAGCTGAGAACCTGCAATGGCTGTCCAATGACTGGAGTTTTGGAGAACACAGTGGGGCACAGGATAGACCTGGTTACTGTAACCACCATTCAAACCTGGGCTCTGATCGCAGCAATGGAGCACAGGCATTACACCCGAGAAACTGAAGGTACCACTGTAAAGGCAAAGTACTTCAAAGGGAGAAATCAGCAATATCCTATCTTATGCCATACTTTCCTCCCTCTTTTGATTCGAAACACACCCAGTAGCTGTCTCCCAGCTGCTAGTATGCAACAAAGCACCTATTGAGTGCCCAGGAGGGGATTTTGAATATCTGCACATAACTGTTTTACCTTGAATTATGTTATCTCCTGGAAAGATAAGACTCAGTTAAACTGGTTCCACAGAACAGTCCTTCATGTCCCAAGCTATAACAATTTGTTTCTATTATGTACCCATTACCCATTTCTTGAGGACTTTCCACATGTGACAACAATAAAAGCAGTATATTTTCAAAAAGGAGTGCAGGTGAAAACACTTTTGCAGCTAATCAAATAAGGAAGGGTTAGGAGAAAAAAGTCTTGTTCTGTTTTCTGTTGGACAACTTCCTGACTTTTGTAGCTGTTGCCTGCCAAGAGAGACTTGGTAGAGAAGCAAAATTACAAGGAAGAACAAAATTACAAGGAAGAACAAAATGGGCTGCAGTCATCCAACTGGATGTAGCACATGGAAGCTACTTCTACAGTAATCTGCTTGCTTTGATGCTTCTGCACCCATATTACTACTAACAACTGAAGACCTAATTTCTGGAAAGTAGAGGTTTAATAAATGTGAAATAGTAATTTCCAGAGGTTCTACTTGGTGGGCTCTGGCAGTGCTGTCTACTGGACCTCATGTTCCAACAGCTTGTAAACAACAGTGCTCTAATGTAGGATGTTAGAAAGCCTCTGACTGCAGTGACTGTAAAATTTCAACACCAAATCAAAGGTTTGTTTCTGTTTAGTTTAGCAAAAGAACTACTGACAAAGAGAACAGAGAGTCATTAACAACTGACCACAGCTAAGCTACGTAGCAAACCTTCAAGAAAGTGAGAGGAAAAATTGCTAGAGACTCGTTTCAGTTCTGGTTTTTTTTGGTTTTGGTGTCTGAAGAAGTGCCAGCAATTCGAGGGCAGCTATGCTTCCTCAGGGTCCATCACTGCAAAGAGCATGTTAAAACTAAAGTGGAAGTTAGAGGAAAAAGTGTGCAGATTGTGGGCCACTATTATACTTCAAGTGTCAATTTAAAAACAAAGCCATTTCTTAAGGAAAAGAGAGTGGTATTTTCATTAAATGATACTCAGCTGTTTTTACCTCTTCCTACATTTTTTTCCCCAACCTTCTGAGGATGATGATGTTACAGTTGTGAGCAATTGACAGTACAAACAGCAGCATATTATCCTCTGTACAAAAACATCTGAAGCCTTGAAAAAGCAGCCAGGGGAGTGACTGCTCAGAGACAGGCAAATTGCAGGAACATAATATGCTGAAGCTCATACCAATGAACTGTGCAACAAGCCATGTGAAGCCCCAATACCACACCTCACTACAACTGTATCCACAGCAAGCAAAACTACCCCTTTGCTGCAGACAGCCTTCAAGGAAATACAGGACAGCCAGCCTCCTCCTTTCCTGAGGGAAACAATCCACAGAGGGTATACTTGGAGAACATTTGCTTCACTTGTTTCCAAAAGGTGCTTGCCTGCTTTAGCATGGGTGAGACGTTGCTGGGTCAGGCTCTGTCTCATCCTATAAAATGCTAGGACAAATGGATACATCAGCTACAGTTTGCATTCTTGCTGGGTCAGGCTCTGTCTCATCCTATAAAATGCTAGGACAAATGGATACATCAGCTACAGTTTGCCTTCCTGCAGTGCACAGAAAGCCTCCAAGGGTGCTGGAATCTATAATGATAGAAGCATCAACTAATTAGCTGTAGCCACAGTTCAGGAAGAACAGTTTGCTTAAAGCCGATACTGCTACTGGCTGAAGGATTTGGGGCAAAGCAGTATGTCACACCTAGAACCCCCAATACATTCTTGGATTTTGCACAGCAAAGGGATTACTCTTTATTGGGATACCCTTCCTGGAGGTAATGACTGGTCCTTCATGAATTGAATCCTGTTCTTTCCACAGCATAAGAAAATACCTGTTTCATCTAGTTCTACAGCTCTGCCCAGGAAAAAAGAAAGACCTGCTTTTAAACATTGCTCCTAGCAGCTGTGCCAGTTAAGAACACCAAACTCCAAGGGAACCTCCTGCAAACTTCAGTTGTTCCAGTTGAAAGGTCTGTTGTCTCTCTCACATGGAAAGCCAGGGATAGCAGCAGGCAGTGCTGAAGGCTCAACAAAAGGAGGATTAGCAGACAGTGTTAAAGCAAAGGAGCAACAAGTCCCATCAGCTACAAAGGAAGGGCGAGTGACATAAGTTAAAGCATACTCATTCTACCCTGTCCAGCCTAGCACCATCCGAGCTGAGGCTGGAGAACAAAGTGATTGAAAAGTGGCTCAGTGGTGTTGGTCCCTGTTAAATGGGAGACCATCTTGCTGGTTGGAAGATTTTAAACCAAAGAAGCAGGTGTGATGCAACTAAAAACCAAAGGAAGTGGTGGGATGGATTGAGGAGAGAGGGTGCTCTTCTCCAGCTATGACACAGGTAGGTGCAGTCTCTGCCAGTTGAGACCACCTCAGATGCTGGGAGTGAAAGCATGCTGCTCCAGTAAGCAAAGTCATAAGATCCTGTAGCATCCCCGATCCCAAACTTGCCTCTGCCGTTTACAGGGAAGGGTGGCTTTACTCCAATTCAGCTTCAAGTTGGGTGAGGAATATTTAAAGGAGTCCCGGTTCTTATCATTGGTTTAACTGTCCCCACCAATAAACTGGTAGGACATATTTATGAGACTGGGCCATTAACAGTTTGTGCTGAAGCTCTCTTCAGTCCCCAAGTGGAAGGGGGAGTTGATAATAGGATTTTCCAGCCAAGTCTGAAAGCTCAGCTATAGCATTTCACATTGGTTGTCATCAAACAAAGTGCTTTCCTGAAGTCTTCAGCCCTCAGGTATCCGGGCCAGGCCAAAACCTAGCTATCACTGGCAACAGTGAGGTTTGGTGCAAAGGTGCCACTGGTCCTAGCTAGACAAAACAAAAAAAGACAAATGAAAGGGAAAGGGAGACAAAACCACAAGGAACCCTAGAGCAGGTACTCAGTGGGAAGTTGAGTGTGAGAAAATAAAATCACATCTTGTTTTAAAATTATAAATACTCTCCATATAAAGTTATTAAATAACTGGGGCTGTGGTGAGTTCCAGTGATCCTCCTAAGCAATGTCAGGTAGTCTTTAAAAAGTGATCGTTGCTCCCCATCTCTCTTGCCCTTGGTTTAAGTGCAGCAGGGGTTGTCAATGACTAGCATAACATCAATGCCATACACTTCCAGGAGGTCCATAAGGAAACTTCGATCCCCTTGGGGATCCAGGCCCATGCCTCGTGCATGGTCAGCTGTCAGTGTCTTATCCTGGCTGGCTGACACCTCCATCAGTGTCTGGAATATGCGGTTGTTCTGCTCCATGAAAAACCTGTAGGGTAAAGTCAGTGAAAGCAATAGCACTGCACCTCCAAACAGACAGTGCATTTACAAGCAGGCAGCAGAGCCCCAGAACTGCATTTAACCCCCTTTCACCAGAGATCCTTTTCAGGTGACGCTGTAGTACTTTTCCATTCACTCTATGGATGACCCAGAATAAACAAAGATAAAGTAGTAACTTTTAATTGACAGTGCTGCTCCCATCTGTGGGAGGCATTTCCCTCAGAAGCCGCCACGTTATCAGCTAAAGTGTGATCTGTGGTCACCAAGCAGGTACATCATGCCTACAGCTCCCGTAATGAAAAGGAGGAAACAGTGTTGTCACCCATCTGATAAGCCACTGGGTAAATAAATTCTCCATTACTGGTGCAGAAAACACCAGTGAGAGCTACTTCTTACCTGTTGCTTTCCTAGAAACATGCAAAGCTACTCAGAAAGAGCTCTGGCTATGCCTGTGAAGCTCAACAATCAGAGCTCTGCCCTGACAGCCCTTCACAGAGTTTCATCCCATTACTTTTCACCTGCTGCAGAGTGTGAATAGCAACAGGCAGTGAAGGGCTTCAGAGGTGGTAGACATGTGGTTTTTATCTAATTCTGTACCTCCTACTCTACATCCAGTTCTGGTTCCTCTGTTTGCCAAGTATGAAGTCAGCCACATCAGTGGGCCAGTCCTTCACACGCAGGTCTTATTTCCACAGTGTACCACCCCCAGCATGGTACAGTGCCTGCTTCCCATGAACATTGTCTTTTCCAGAGCCAAATGTTTTGGCAAGAAAAATCCTATAGTGCTTATGTTTACAAAAATTGGAGGGCATTCTTACATCTCTAATTGTGTTTTTAAAATTCACTTCTCCCTCCTGGCACTTAAGAGACCCCAGTGGATACTACATTTTGGCTTCTCAAAATGAAAGGAAGATGATCTGAAGAGGAAGATCAGTCTGTTTTTTGAACCCTAGAGGAAGAAAGCTGACTATGGAATTACATCAAACATGATGTTTCATAATATGCCAAACCAGTGCAACACGAAATCAGTGCAAGAGGCTCCCTAAAACTAACAGTGTCCAACTAAGTGTTAGAGGTAGCCACTCACAAGATGAAAAGGTCCTCTTCACAGGAGCTGCAATCCTCACCCACTTCTTGAGAGTACATTAACATCTGCCTGAGAAAAGGGAGACAGGTTAATTGCCCATACCTACTATGAACCTCAAAGCATTATGAGATGACCAGCACCTTCAAGAGATGAGCTGAACCAACCAGTGGGATATTTTAGAAATACTACAAGGAGGAAAGTTCAAAGGAGCAGTGTCCTCTTTACCCCACATCTCCTATCAGGACCACCCAGATGTCCGTGATTACCTTTGGTCATTAAGCCGTCGGTACTTCTCCTTGTCGGCATTGTTAATTTTCAGGAGTGGTTGCAGATGCTCATGATGCGTCTTCACATTCTGGTTGTCTACATAGACATCATAGAGATCCCGTTTCTGCTCAAAGATCTTTTCTGTTGTACCTGCCAAAATCAGAGAAGATTTTCAGAGCAGGATGTTGCTTTCCCAGCAGACCAACTGTTCTCTCCTGCTTTCATAGTTAGTCATTCCATGCACAACCTATTTCTCATCAGTTCTACTCCACAGCCTGGTGTCTCAAGACATTTTGCAGCCCGAGGCTAAAAACGCCTAATCCATTATACTTACAGGCCACGTATGATACTTCTGTCTCCAGCATTTCTATGTCTGCCACATTCACATAGAAGAATGGTTTGGACTCTGGGACAGTTCCTCCAAGACCAGGCAGAGAAACATTTGCAAGGCAACAGCAGCAATACACTGTGGACAAGAGAAGTATATCCTGAGATGCTTTTGGTTTTCCTCAAGGGCACTCTGAATCCCACTTGCCCCGTTCTCCCACATGCCTCTGTGAAAACAATGGTCAGAGCTCTGAAATGCCCTTGAACACCAGAACTTCTCAAGTGATGACATCCTGTTTTGCATAGGAAATAATCAGTTCTCCCGTAGGAATCCCACATTCTAGAATCCACAAATTCAGTCAGTGCTCTTTTCATCCTGTGCTGACAGGAACTGAGTTTGACAGTGCCAGATGTGTCCTTACTCATGAGGCCTGAAGAAAAGCATTTCGTAGGAAATGTGTCAATGCAGACTGAGCGGTATCTTCACGAGGAATGGTCACAATGGATTTTGAAGACCTGCATGACGTCTGTCCCCTCAGTACTCACAGCCATTTCTGCAGTGCTTCAGCCTACTAGATCAGAGCTCTGCAGTGTCCCTGGAAACATACCTCTATAGCAGACAACTCCAACTGGGGGTGGTGAAAATATCAGTATGCGCTTGCGCAGCAGGGCAAACTTCCAGAGGACGAGGATCTGCTCACCGAAGAATTTGATGAACTGAGACATACAGCCAGCAGGGTGTGTGATCTGCAGGTGGAGCGAAAGGGAAGAAAACAGCTCAGAGGTGAAACAGGGACACATGCACAGATGCTAAGTCTAAATGTGGGAGCAAGACCAGCACACAGCTTGCAACAGTCCAAGTAACAAAATCTTCACTAAAGCAGCCTACAAAGCGTGGGAGTGACTGCTTACATAAAGGAGTATGAGGCACCAGCAAGGAGCAGCAGCCCTCTGCCCATTCCTGCAGGCCTCAGGCACCTGCCTCACCTTCATCTCTGGGTACATGTATCTGTGGATGGAAGGCAGCCAGTGGACAGGTTGCTGAGAGCTGGGGGTGCCCTTGCTATCAGGGAGAACTCCTTTCTTGTCATCATAGAATGCCTCTAGATGGGAGTAGTGCCCTGGCATCTCCAGCTGGTGTCTGGAAAAGAAAGGAAAAAAGGGGAGACCTGTAGTGTCTCCAGACTATTTGTTGAGTGCCTTGCCCCCAGTAAATATCTGCTCTCCCAGCTAAAAGGGATCCTGGGTACCTCAGGGACTCATCCAAGGGGGCTAAAGAAGCATCAGGACCACCAGCAGCTCTCAGTGCAGCCAGAGAACATGCACAGGACTGACACAGGCAGTGAGCTGGGGTGTGCATAGCACGGATCCTGTTTGAAATACACTCAGGTAGGAAGAGTTTTCTTTTCTACCATCACCATTTTCCTTTCTAGATCCACTCTACACAGCTGAAGCACACAGCTAGCCAGGATCACCATTACACAATTAGAAGCCTTTTGTAAGCCCCTAGTAAAATGGTTTTCAGAAGAAGAAAAAGGGAAGAACTTCTTGTTCTCTGAACTCTCCCTGTGACACTTGTGTCTGCATACAATAAGTAGGGTTTGGGTAGCATTTGAGTAGCCCGTTAGGAGGGAACAGACTGCTGCTAATCAGTTCCTTGTTTCCTTCACATTGTGAACCTGTAACACTTTCTGGAGAAATAGCCAGTCAAGGAAGTCACAGCACAGCATTGTTGCCAAATTCTCATTTGCCTAAAACTGCTCTCCGTAGAAGCAACATTACCTCTCCCAGGTAGGGAAGAGCCAGTCTCATTCCCAAGGGAACTTACCTGACCTGGTTCTCCAGGAAGTGCATGTACCTATACAGCAGGGTGTAGGAAGGGGAGAGGATGCCCACGGACTTCATGCGGGCACCACGCTCTAACTCACTCTCCACAGGCATGTTGGCAAAGCAGGCCAGGCCAAAACAGAGCCCTTTCCGGAAATAACTGGAGACAAAGGTTTGACAGAAGGGTTAACGTTAAAAAGAGGAAAGAGGAAGAAAGGTAAGTAACTGAGTGCTAAAAATACTGATTTGGGAACATAGTTTCTTCTGTAAGGAACTCCCTGAAATCCCACCCTGCTAGCTGAAGGGCTGAGAACAGGCCTTGGGTGCCCCAGTCTTCTCAAAAACAAGACAGACTATTTAAGGCAAGAGTTCCTACTAAAGCCCCTACTAGCCATGTCACAGGCTGGTAAGGAATGCAAGTAAATAAATAACTTGGAAGGAAGACCAACAGAATGCATGATTCAGTCAGTGCAGAGCCCTTCCTCCAAGGAAGAAACCTGCAGTGAATGCAGTTCTGAGTACAGTCCAGCTACCTGGTCATATTTTGGGTTCCAGCATGTTGAAGCACACTCTGACTGAAAGGGTTCAGTACACATGCCTTTAAGAAAGTAACTGTTATTCTTGACCAGAAGGAATTGTGACACTGCAGTTCATTGCAAAACATTGCTGCATTGCAACATTGGGTTAGCAGAATGCAGAAAATTCCTCTTACGTGTTTCCACTGAAGGAGCTAGCAAAAAAGAAAGTGAGTGAGACCTGTTTATAACAACATTTAAAGGAACCAAAAGCCCTGGCAGAGTTAAGAACATTTTTCAAAGTCCTGTTCCTGCAAAATGCTTCCTATTTTAGTTCTGCCATTCCTTCCCCTTCACCCTACACCTCTGTTCACAGTCCCAATAGTGGCAGTGCAGATCATTTGCCCAGTACACACTAAGATTTGCACACCAAAGCTGGCCTGCCCCATTCACCAGTTGGCCTCCACAGGCAGAGCAGTCACACGGCAGGTACCTGCAGCTAGCTGGTACTTAATATGATATGAAGGTGTCTGAAAAGTATCCTTGGCTCAGCTAGAAACAGTTTAGCAAGCAGGTTTCTGCAAAACCATAGCTTCCTAGATGGTATTTTTCTTGCATGTTCTGAAGTAAGAGCTGGTGGTGTAGATGCATAGCTAAGAAAGGAAGAAGTAATATAGCTCAGATGTACTCACATGAAATCTGACTGGATTTTGTGGGACCCACTTGCCATGGATTTGAATTCCACACCTTCCAAATCTATATCTTGGGGTAAACACCATTCCACCATGTTGCCTGCAGAGAAGCAAATTAATTTGGGTAAGCTTGAATACATTACTTGTTTCTAAAATGCACACCTCAGCAACAGCTGAGTTGTTGCTTTTCTAACACTGGGATACCCATAAGAGTGCCCTAACACAACTCCTGAACTCCTAAACTGTCACAGACAGTAGGTGACATAAAATACTCCACACGTCTTGCAAATGTTACTTGTAGCATGACCCACAGATACTGCAGGACATTGGGGGCCATTTCTGAAGCTAGTGCTATTTTGTGGGTTTATACTTGATAAGCTTAATCACAGAACAGCTACGATTTTACCTGACAGTGGATAAGCTTTGGTCTACATGAGTATCCATCCCATACATACAGAAAGAACCAAAGGACAGACTGTTACTCTTTAGGATGAGTTTCTGGGATAGCTCACACCACCACCAATATTGTCCTTTGCCTATGCTTGACAGGCCTGGTCAAACAGAAACCTGTAAGCTGTCATCCAAGTCATCACTTCTTTTCTGAAATCTCTCCCATTTTCTTTAGGATAGGAGGAGTTAGCTGAAGCTTTATATGGAGGCTGAGGTGATCCAGGTACTGCAATGTGTTTGTGTATGCTAGAATAACCAACCTAAAAGTACATAAATTACAAGCTAGATCAAGATCAGCAAACATCTGTCACCTGCCAACCCAGCCAGAAAGCATGCAGTTGTTCAGGAGAAAAGGCCACCTGAGGAGCCTGATCCTGGAACAGATGATATCAGAGAAGTCACAAAATGTCCTTAAAGCAAATCAAGCCCAACAAGTTTACTATGGACAAAAGAAGGGGTGACTTCTCATGCTTTCCCGTGCCAGCACTTCAGAGCCCACCCTGCTCACCTGGACATTCCCACTGCACTGAGATGTGCTCCAGATTTTACCCACTGAGTTTCCGTTCTCTGTCAGTTTGCCCACAGCATTTGAAGTCATGTGGCTTAGTTTTAAAAACAAGGCAAAAAACATTTTTCAGGATAATGCAATGACAGATGCAGCACAAAGATGCTTCCTACTGCTTCACTCCTTTCCCTGCCCTTTGGGGTGAGCATCCCAGCTGTGCTTGCACAGACAGTGTACATTTGGAAGGGCCTTACACTCAGCCAACTCTTGGAGATATTTAAATCTGAGGCCTCATTTCTGAAGCCTGTCTTTTGTCTCATTACTCATACTGCACAAGTATATGCCTGCACAGGAATAGGGCTTAGCTACTGACATTTAAATAGGCTATTTTTCTTCTCACATAGATCCTGAATTCAGTAGACCTCCCCCAGCCCTGCCTGGCAAGGACTTCAAAAAAACCAACAGCGTTAGGCATGGCAACAGGAGAAGTTTTGCATCCAACTGCCCGCTTGGAGTGCACAAGCAGACCTCTCCCACAGAGCTGGGCTGGCCGGGGAGCAGTGGCAGCCTCGTGACCCCGAGCACAGCCCTGTGCAGCCACACGCGAAACCACAGAGCTCTGCTGTGCAGCGCCTTGGCCTCTGAGGCGTGTGAAAGGCTGGCAGAGAGAGCCACTGACATCATAGCAGCCCGCACGCTCCCCTGGAGGGCTCGCACATTATACAGAGATGGTGGCTTTTGTTGTTTGGGGTTTGTGGGTGCTGTTTGGTTTGTTTTTTAAAGGCACAAGACCCTTCCTTGAAAGAGTGAGGAAGTCAACTCTTGAGACTATTGCCTCATAACCACGAAACTGTGGTTAAGGCCAGATGTGCTTTTAAGCCTTGCCCCACAGAGGATCCCTTATTGGTCATTACCTATAGATTAACAGATCGATATGCAAGAGTGCCATCAAGGGCAAAGGAAAACTGGCTTTGCTCAGTTTAGTCACAAACACTGTCAGGTGTCACATCCACCACAGAGATGTTGAAGTGGACGTGGCTTAAACAATGCCTGTTCTGTAGAAGCAATGGATTCACAGGATGCCTTGAAACAGATCTTTACCCTACAGGGCACCTCAAAAACTACACCTATCATGTAGCTATTTTTTTTTCTGGGATCTGTCAGGAGCAAACTGCACCTGTGCTCCTGGCTGTTCCTCACACCACCTTGCCGTATGAACACACGAGCGACGTGGCAGTCGGAGAACAAACACAGAGATAAAAAAGTAGGAAAGTCGGTCTGGCGAAACAGGAGAGCAAACAAAGGAGAGACTTCACCCAGATGCAATACGACTGCCAGCCTGCCCGAGAAACTAGAGGAGGGAGGAGGGAGCAATGTTGTAGGAAAACAGGAAGCATTGTTGTCCTTCCCCATGGAGAAAGCAGCTCTCGTGTGCACAGGAAACTTCCCAAGTGAGAGTCACCCAGCGTTAGAGAGCAGGCTAGTGATTTTGCTGAGAGTCAGATCTGCAGATCTGATCTCCTGGAAGCTGACTCCCACCTTCAGGTCAAGTCTGAGCCAGCACTCATTTTCTAGTGTGCAAAGTTAAGGATGTTCTTCCTCTTTCCCCTTTCACATCCTCACAAAGAAGATATTGGCACCAGCATTTGGGGGTCATCACCTGGCCCTCCTCACTATTAGATGTTTCCCAAGGGCTTTAGGGTCCCCAGCTGTGCAACGCTACCATGTTGTGCCAGGACAGGAGAAGAAAGTGTAACCTAAACATCACACTCACTCCGTTTCCTGCGTGGAAGAAATGTGGGACAGAAAAAGAGACTATTTGCATGTTCACTGGTGCAAAACACATTACTTCCCTCTCTTCCCTCCTTGTCTCTCTCCATTACTTACAGACCCTTGACTGCTATCAGGTCCCCCACAGCAGCAGTGAAGAGAGCTCCTCAAGTGCCACAAGGTTGACCACGCTGGAGGTGGACAGCACCACTGATTCAGAAGCTGCCTCTGGCTCTTCCATCAGTCACTCACATGAGCAGTGATGGTTACAGGGACACCGGAACTGTAACAGTGACCTGGCAACCCCATAACCTACCTTTGGAAACTCATCATATGCAACTGCTATACACTGAGCTCATCTGCTTCAAGCCCTTCTAAATTTAGGAGGGAAACTGTTATGTTCTTTATTAGCATAGTCACCACTTCATCCTTCTACAGTAAAACCTCTCTTGCCCATCTACTTGCCTATAGTTGGAGAGACACTACCTGGCATAACCCCCTGCACAGCCACCACCGGAAATTCAGCTATTCCATGCTTCAGCAAGCTGCCAAAGAAGGTCTGCTGTGCTGTTCCTGGGTAGGATCAAGCAGGTTTCCAGCTCAGACACTAAACGGATGATTTCCTTTAAGTCATACACAAGGACCAGATACCCTTACAAACTTTACAGAAGTCCTTCACACCATCTGATGTGGTTGACCAGTAATTCCCATATTATCTTTTTGACCCCAGCAAGTTCACACCTCTGCAACTTCATGACCTTTTTCCAAGTCCACATCCTCCGTAGGGCACTTTGCTCCCCAGCTGTAAAGCTGACATTTGTTGGTATATTGCTCACAGCCCTATCATGATCCTTACATTCATCATCCATCGTGGGTAGCAGGAGGAGGCTGAATCTTCCTGGACTTGACAGACTACTCCAAGGCTGGTGACACCCAGCATTAACTGCACATCAGATGTGAGAAGAGCTGTTGCCCAACTTTCCCTGGACTTCATTCAAAGCAACAGCTGGTTCAGAAAAACTTCTGAGAAAGCTCAGCTTTCTGCCAACTAAGAAAATCTCACCATTTCATAGAAGGCATATGCTGTCGGATTGAAAGACAACCTGCTGTTGCTGCAGTCATCCAGACTCTCTTGTGTTTTGGATACTTAGGAGAAACACCTCCATTTTCCATCTCCTGGTGGAAAGATGACATCCAATCTCATTTCAGATTTTTGTGAGTGAAGAGCCTCTGGCCTCTAGACTGACACTTCTCTCTGGTGCAGTATGAAAGGGTAATTTCTCAAAAGCCCTTGGCTGTTTTGGGACACAGCAGCCAAGCTGTCTGACAGTGGGCATTGCTGACAGCACATCACACCAGGGGCTATGTCCTGTTCACTACTTCCTTAGGATTTTCAGTTCAAGACCAGCATTCAGTCTTCACTACCAAAGCCCTCTTGTGAGCAGGATGTCAGTTACTCTCTCCTTCCACTGAAGAACCAACCTCACTGTGCTTTACAGACCTCTTTCCTGTCTCTAGTACTTTTGCTACGGATTTGCTAAGGAAGTACCTGTCCAGAGAAGAAAGAGAAGCTCACTCTCACATCAGGATGCAAATGGGCTCCTGAATCTCTCTCTCTTGCCTTTGAACCCCAGGTTGGTGCCTGGCAGCCAAAAGACCCAACAATGTGTCTCAGGACATCAGACCCCTATGCACAGTAGTACCTGTGTTCACAGGTTGGTGGGTGTTAACTTCATATCTGTGTCCTAACATCCTGTTTCATGGATACTGTGGGAGCAGCAGGACTAGAAAAACAAAGTTAAGAGCTTTTCTGAAATGCTGATTTATAGGTTTGAAATTAATAACCTCTGTCAGTTGTGATACAACACCACAGTCCAACAGCACTGAGAGAGATGGATATGGCAGTGAAGTGGAAAATACATTCCCTTGCCCCTCTCCTCTGCCCTGCTGGATCACAGCACTCCTTCAAAGCACTAAGTCCCAGAGATCCGGCGATCATGCCCTGTGAGCCTGCCGGATTTACGCCTGTCACAAATGCCATCCATCACCGATAGCTGCGGGCAGGTCTGCGCCACTCCACGAAGACAGAAGGATGCTCTCAAGATGCTGCTAACAGGTTGGTACCCTCCAGGCAGCGCTGGGCAGAGGCTCGGCCTAAATCGGTGCTGGGCACAGGGGATGCCCCTGCGCCGTCCACAAACTCCCTGTGCCGTGACCCGCTGTGGGGAAGAGATACACCCATCCCTCTCCTCGGAGCCGCACCACACGCGGCGCCTTCCTCCCGCCAGAACTTCTCGGCGGGC
>NW_008239139.1:3364237-3370638 GCF_000691975.1 Corvus brachyrhynchos | reverse complement strand
CCCCCCCAGGCTGTGACCCCAGTGCAGGGCAGCTGCTTCTCCCAGCCCTGTTAAAGCCATCCTGCTGGGAAAGCCACGGGAATTGGGCAGAGCAGCCTCAGGGCCAGCAACGGGGAAGGCTCGCCCCCACCCAAATTGCTGTGGTGGAAGCTGCGAGCCACAAACCTGAAGGAGTCAGGGATGCTGATCCAGTATCTACTGGTGTGTGTGTATATATATGTGTATATACGTATGTACATAAATATATATACACGTACATATGTGCTACAGAAGGATGTGAAACTGTTTTGGGAGGAACAAGCAGAATCAGCTTGAAAGACGAACACAAGCATGACCAAAGCATCTACAGGCAGCCAACTTTTTGTAATTACCATCCTCCTTATGCTACCACCAATGTCATTAAGTGTCATTAGGATCAATTTGGTTCCCTAGGTCTTCCTGATTAATTGAATTACCCAATTAAACAGGCCACAATTAAAAGGAAGATATTGTCATAAAAGCCTTAATTGTCTTACTTTTTTCCTGTTGAGCAGTTCTGAGTGTTCAATATCCCATTAAGAAACCCATCATCCAGTTTCCTCAGCAGTGGAGTTTGGGTTTTTTCTCTCTTTTTTTGGTAACATTAGCATCCATTTGCTGTGAGCTTCATTTCAGACAGCTCCAACACTGAGTGGGCATTTTTGTTTTGCAAAGCCCATGCACAAGTTTTCTTTGCAGAGCTATAGACCAGAGTAGGTGGTGTTTAGCAGATGGAGTTTTTCATAGAAGGTGACTGGTAAAGAAAAAAGAAACAAACCCTGCACAATATTTTGTTACTGTGTAAAGAAAAGCCAGATTCTGCAAATACTTGGCCACATGCTTTGCTTTAACCGTATAGACAGTGCCAATCTTCATTTGGATGAATATATTTTTGCATGTTGGTGACGCTGAAATGACAGCTCGTTTCTATCTTCATCTCCACAGTGGTGCTGCTACAAATGTCAAGTGTCTGTCCCCCAGCAATCTAGGTGGGAAACAAATCCCAGCAAACAAATCTTCATGACCCACACAAGCTATTTGTGGTGCAGAGCTGTTCCTGGTCCCCTCAGCAGTGCAGTCACACCAGTATTGCCCCTGCAAGAGGGAGGGGATGCGGTGGGGAGAGCAGCCAGTGGCAGGGAGCAGGGGCTGCCAGTGCTGGCTCTGAGGTGTGTGAAACATCATCATGCTCTGAGCTCTCAGCTTTGCTGAAAAAACCCTGTGGGACAAGTGACCCCGTGGTACCAGAGCAATTGATACGGCTTTGGCCAGCAATCTGGGCCTGCTGAGGGCACACTGTTTGCTGGATACATGCAAAAAACAAAGGCCACATTTTCTACTATTTTATTATTTCACCAAAACTGAAAAGATCTAGGCTGGGAGATAATATTACCCTTTTAGAAATAAAAACTCTACTTCAAAAGAAAATTAACACCTTCTCCCTCCAGCTGAGGGCTCTGGAAATTGTCATCAGGTCTTTGAACAGTCAGGAAAAATGTAAATGAAAATGTGGTGGTTTTTATTTTTAAAATGCGAGGTGAACAAGCTGGGCCTTGTTTACACAGCAGGTCCAACTTTTCTCCTTTACATATCACATCCCTCTTCAGAAAAATGGATACTGCTTCTAAGTCTTGAGCGGGAAAAAAAAGAAAAAAAAATTTTTTTAAGGTGGGATTGAAAGCTGGTCTGAAGGAATTTCTTTGCTGGGTTATTAAAAACATGTAGTTATAGGGACTAAAAACATTATTTCTTCAGAATTAATATATTCCAGTCTAATGCTTCGGGTACTGAACATCTGATGAATGCAATCAGATCACAGCAGTACTAAAGTGGTCCTGGATCTCAGCTGGCCAGGTGTGGCAGACACTGCTTGTCATGGCAGAAAGCAGCCAGTGCTGGCACTGCCAGGCTTTTGGACCTGGCCCAGGATAAGGCATGAGGAGATGCAGCAGCTGCATTTCAGACCAAGGGAGACTTGCATGGCAGCAACAGGTTCTGTGCCTGGAAGAAATACTGCAACCTCTGGGCCAGATGCAACCAGTTCTGGGTTCCTGGCATGGTGTCCTGAGACTGTTTTGGTGGCCTGTATCATATGAATTGTTCATCACAATCTTAACAAGCAACTTCAGAGACCCACATGGCCATACTTTTCATTTAAGGAATGGGTTAGGAGAGCACAGAGACCTCAGACCAATGTGGCCCTGTATGTTGTGGTGGGAATTGCCCTAGATGTGTGCAAGGGAAAGCAGGTGCTGCATCTGCCAAACACCCATCTCCTATGGGCTGCAGCCACTTCCAATCTCTGCATGTCCTTCTAGCAGCTCTCCTCAAGGCTAAGAAAAAAGGCTGCTGTAACCTTGTTCCCAATTAGTTAAAACTTGCTCTAATCCCACTTTGAAACACAGGTTCCCAAAGGCTCAGAAGATTCCTGTTTTTACAAAGAGGTGCAGTGAGGGGAGACACTGACCTGCTCCCAGGGAGCAAGAGAGCAGCCCCACCTGTGGGGCTGCCTCCACCAACACAGCTTCTCCTTCCTCTCCCTTGAAATCTCAAGATGGGAAGCTATACTGAGATACTGAGACCTGTGTATGGCTCCTAACTCTCTCCTGAAGTCTTATAAATTATACATTCATAAATGTATATGTTATAAATTAGGCTACTGACCTCTGCATGCAGGCTGTAATGCTTGCCCAAACTAACGCATATCTAAATGCAGGAAGGGAAATTCAGACTTAAAAGAAGGAAACACAGGGCCCCATCACCACAAGACAATTAACTCATACAAGTAAAGCCCACAAAGACTGGATCCCTGATGGGATTATGGAGCAGACTGGCTGTCAGCAAACATCACCCCCCTTACAGGCCTCAGGAAGGTGAAGGGACCAGTGTGCAGAAGCAGGGAGATGACTCAGACTCAGAGGGAGTCCTGGCTCCCTGCAGAGTTGGGTGTTAGCACAGCAAATCCACATGCACAGAGAACTCCTCATCCACCAGGCAACTGTGGACAGGTGCTGCCAAACTCCAGATGTTTTGCATTAGCATTGGCTCAGGTGTGGGGCGATTATAAATGGTCCAGGGCAGGAGAGAAGCTGTCTGTGGGGTATCTGGTGACTCCTTGGGGCACCCTCTGCTTTTACAGCTGTATGTACCATGGGATTTTTTTTTTTTTTTTTTCTTTCCCCCCTCTAGTTGAGAAATTTAATGTAGAAAAGAGTAAGGGGAGGCTGTGTGTGTTATTCTGTTAGGATGTGGTTTCCTTGTGTGATGAGACTAGTGGGTGGATGGAGGAGTTGTCTTGGAAATTTACTGGGAAAGGCAGTGGCTTCTGAGTTGTATCTGAATTATGCTAATAAGGTAAAAAGCAAAATCTGGTGTTGCATAAACAGTAGCTGAATGGCTTTGTACTTGGTAATTCTGGGATGCTCTTCATTAATCAGTGATGTCTAATTACACCAATGAGTGACCAAGGCTTCTGTGTATGTGGGATTGGGGAGTGTGGTCAGCAGAACTGATGCCCTTGATGAAGCAAGGAAGAAGATAGTTTAGAAGACAGCTATTTAATAATGCTGTGTTTCTCTCCCTCTGTACCTCTAACAAAACAGGCCAGTATCAGCTCTACTTGTTCTGTTTCATGTGCTAACATGGATGACTGGGACAACAGCAACGAATTCATTCAGCGACTGGACTTCTCCAGTTGTGGTGAAGACAGTGAAGACAAAAGTGTAAATGAGGAGGACTCCCTGAGCTTGAGCCCCCCCAGAAGCTCAGAGTTCCAGAAATGGCAAGAGAGCAGTCCTCTGCCAGCAACCCCTCAGAGAAAGCTTAGTGAGATTTTCCTGAGCAGGACAAAAGCTTGGATGAGTCCCACCCTGAAGTCTTCCCCATCTGTGAGCAAGAGCTGGAGTAAACCTGAGACACCGTTGCACATCACCTGGAAAAAGCTGCAGCTCTGTGACACCCCGCACACTCCTAAGGTAATGGCAGGTCTGTAGGAGATAAATGTATCTCCTTTCAAGAAGCTCATTGTTTGGGGGGGACTTGGAGATAGGCAGCTGCACTTGCTGCTCTGTTCAGCACGTTTCTGGGTGCAAGTGGGTTCTGTCTTGAAAGCTGGAAATGGTGTTATGGGTGGGATGTGTACTTTGCTTGGTAAGTGTGGATCACCTCCAGCCAGCTTGTTGTCTGGTGCCATGGTTTTTCTTCTTGCATGGAGCAGTTGCTTAGTGAATTTGAGGAAAGCAGGGCTTTTTTCTGAGGGTAGCAAATCCCCTGTGGAAAGGGTAGCAAACCAATGTGTGCTTGTGGAGGGAAGTTAGCCTCTCTTCACCTGTGTCACTGTCCCAAAAAGCACCCTAGCTACTGGGCTAGTTTCTTGGGAGAATGATCCCAGCCCCTATTTTATGTGTAACTTCTTGGACAGAGTATAATACAACTGCTTTTTGAGTAAGCACAGGTGGAGACTTGGCACCAGCTCCTCTGCTCCGAAATAATTTCTGGTGTGTGCATGGCTCCAAGCAGTCCAGACCTGCAGTGAAGCGTAGCTGTTGGTCTTGTCTCAATGTTCCTTCTTTACTGATAGATTGTTTGCTCCTTTGCTTAAGTCAGAAGATCAGTTCTTTAATGCTTCTGAACTAGGATTTGGCTTCTGTCCTCATCCAAAAACCTGATTGTGTGGAGAGAAGGATCCCCTGGCCTTATATGATTGACTGTGTGGCAATATTTACTGAGGAATGGCCTACCATTCTCTTGGGGAAAGCAGTCTAAAGGGCATCACTTCAAAAATTTCCTGCAGGGACCCTTTATCAGAATTTTCCCTAAATCTCACCTTACCATAGGTGAGAAATTATCCTAGTTGGCTAGAGTTAATTTTCTCCATAGTAACTGGTACTGCACTGTGTTTTGTGGGCTTAACATAAGGACAGTGTTGCTGAAACATGGTTGTTGCTGAGTGGTGTTTACCCAAAGTCAAGGACTTTTCAGTTTCCCATGCTGACAGTGAGCAGAAGCAGCAGCTGTGTGGCACCATAGCCAGGACAGCTGCCAGGAACAAACCAGAGGAGATTTCATACCACAGAATGCCATGCTCAATATATAAACAGAGGGAAATTACCCAGGAGGGGCTGATTAGGGCTCAGGGATGGGCTGGACATCAGTCAGCAGGTGGTGAGCAATTGTGAGTCACTTGTCTGTCTTGGATTTTTCTTTCTCTCTTTCTGTTGTCTCTTTTAATTGTGATAATAATCATTATATTTTATTTTAATCATTAAATTGTTCTTTTCTCAACTCACAGGCTTTACCTTTCTTCCCTGTTTCTGCTCCCTATCCCACTGGGGAAGGGATTGTAGTTGTGAGCAAAGGGCTCACAAGCAGAGGGCTTAGTTGCTGGCTGGGGTTAAACCATGATAGAGGTCTATAAAAATCTTTTCTAGACCAGATGGGCTGCTGGTAGTGAAGGGTGCTTTCAGGGTGTGCATTGTGTAGACAACATGTTAGCTGGATGATTCAAAACATGCTGCTTGTACTTTGTCATGTTGTAGCCCATAAGCAGCAATTGCATGAAATCAGCAATTTCTTTTCCTTTCTCTCTTGGGATAAAGGTCTTGTTTTCCAAGCATGCTGCAAAAGATGGGCTCAAAAGGGCCTAAATCTGCTTGTAGACAAGGCTGGGAGCATTGGCCTTAGACATTTGAAAGGGATAGGAAGGATGAGAGAGCAGAGCCATGTGTAAAACTGCAGACAGATGAGCACCAGAGCCGCCAGATGTGAGTGGAAATGTGGCTCCAGGAGCATAATAGTGAGACCACTGCTGGATTGAGAAGATATGAATACCTTGATCTTCAACAGGGAGACTTTTATATTCTTAAAGGGCTTTTAACTAGAGGAAAGTACAATGTTAAATAATCTGTAGACCTTATATCAGTCTCTCGAAGCTGAAACAAGTCAGACCCAAACGTTTTTTAAAAGCTGATGGTTACTAAAGGAGTCAAATCAGAGTGAGTAGATTTTTGTTTTCAGCTCAAGACTGGTGTCTGTGCTTTCCATGGCCCAAGGTTCTGAATTAGTCCGTGAAACACAGTGGCCTGTGTTCTGTAGCAAGGTGACTATAGAAGATCTGGAGGTGCTTTCTGAACTTAAAGTTCTGAAATTCTGGTTTTTATCCATGAGGAGAAATGGGTTCTGGTTGCTTTGCTAGTAGCCATACAAAAAATTTCTACCAACTTACCCTATCCTAATGCTGCTTATTGCTGGGGAGCTTGGGTGGTGTTCCAGCTCATCTCCTGACAAACCTGTCCTGACCAACTGATGCAACAGTCCATGCCTGGCAGAACTAGGTCTTCCATGTTAATGCAACATATGATGCAATTTCTGCTTCTCTGTGGGAG
>NW_008239139.1:3358512-3363999 GCF_000691975.1 Corvus brachyrhynchos | reverse complement strand
AGGACTGTGCTTTCCAAAATGGCTCTGCAGGCCTCACCCAAGTGAGCAGGGAATAGAATATGAAAGGGCTTAACAGAGAATTAAATGCTTTGTGGAAAATGAAAACTGTGGGGACTAAACTAGGGACACAGGGATTTAATGATTCAGCTACTCCAAGGAAGGCAGCTAATTTCTCCTTGGGTCACAGGAGAACAAGAATTTTATTCTGAAATAGCAGCAACAAAAAATGTCCTGGTTTATCTTCCACTTTTTTCTTCTCTCAATACAGAGCCTGTTATCAAAGACAGCTTTTCCTTCATCTGCAACAAAGGTCCCACCCAAAGGCTTCCGGCATCTGAGACTTACTCCTCGTGCTGACTCTGATGACTCTTCCCAAGCTTCTCTTGTCAACATTAATCCCTTTACACCAGAGTCCTATCGACAAATGCTCTTTCATCCTAATGGCAAACGGAAGGCCAGAGAAGAGCTGTAAGTGAGCTGCTCTTAAGTAGCAGACTGAAATCAGACTGTTGGAAGGAGATAAGTAATGGAGATGTTCAGTATCTGGACTTATTTGCTAACAATGAATCACTCACTTCTGTAGTATTCATTGGTGCAGAGCAAATGTTAGCAGATATATAAAGGTAGTAGAAATATAAATACAAATCAATCATTGCCTTTGTTCAGAAAGGGAAGTGGGGGATCAACAGCTCTCTTTAGTGCTATGGCTGCAGCTTCACTAGTAATAAGGAGGCCAGGAGAATGATGCCTCTGGACAATGCCACTCTGTCCTGTGGGCAGTACTGAAGTTGCTTTGTGGAGGCCTTTTAAATGGAAACAAGGAATTCCTAACCTGGGACTGTAGTCTTTAAGACCTCAACTAAAAACCTGTATATCAACTCTATAAAATATATGATTAAGCTGTGAAGCAAGATTTGGAGGTTCCTTTGAAAGATGTTTTAATTTCAAATCCAGTTGGATTGCTGCACTGAAATAATACACCAGACTTTCCTAATCTTCTGTTATAGGAATGATCCTCATCCAGGAAGCCAGATTAAACAGGAGCTACCTACAAATGTGAGTGTCTGTATATTTTCCTCCCATAAAGTGGATAAGATGCTTGTAAAGGCTTGGTGTTTGATGGAATTTATTCTGTTATTGGAGTATAAACCATGGCACCATGCCAGAGGATGAATACCTATGACAGAAAAGTTCCAAGCTGAATGTTTTGTTAATATTTGTTTGAGATGACAAACTTGGAAGAGGCGGAATTGTTCTTTGTAACTGTGCGATAGCCAGGCTTACAGAAGAATAATGGTACCCTCTAGCTGAGGAGACTGGGATTGCAGGCAAATGGTCTTCATGGAAAAATTACACCTGCAGAGCAAAT
Organism: Corvus brachyrhynchos; assembly: GCF_000691975.1. Lineage (NCBI taxonomy): Eukaryota > Metazoa > Chordata > Aves > Passeriformes > Corvidae > Corvus > Corvus brachyrhynchos. The sequence continues at coordinate 3,362,630 of NW_008239139.1, read as the reverse complement.
AGCTACTGGCAGCATCCACTATCCGGCTGCCACGATTATTGTTTTACCTAGAAGAACGCCTCAAGTAACTTGTGAATTACTGAAATACTATTCTGCTCAAGTGCTAATTAGATTGAGTATGTAATATAGAAATAAAATTGTCTACTAGGAGGTATTTTTACTCTCAAGCTTTTAAGATAGTGTAAAATACAGCTGCCTTATGAAATGCCACCTGTTGGGAAGGGCTGCTGTTTCATGTGAGCCACATTTTACTCCTTGTGAGGACCAAATCTTACTCCCTCCTCTGTAAGGCCATATACCATAAAGTACAGCAATGACAGCAGTGGTTTCTGTGCAACATGAGCTGCTGTCCCTGTAAGGGATGCAGGAGAATGGAGGAAAAAAATCACTTAGTCCACTCTTGTTGTTCACTTCATGCTCCACTGCTTTTCTTTTCTTTACTCACTTTCCCTGCCAGTAGGCATCACTCTATCAACAATTCCTGGATCCCTAGTGGCCATTATTGTAGCGATAATGATGTTCCAGCTGTTCTGCCAGCTTTCAACCTTTTGTGGAAAACTGTCTCTGGGTGAGATATCAGTGGGAATACAAACAAATACACTGAGACCAGCTAATCTGCCATTAGTCAACAGCTGGTGCTTCAGACCTGGAGAGCCTGAACTGATGCAGAATGGCCTTGGCTGCAGGCAACCTCAGCTGCCAGGATAAAGCAGCTCTTGCACAGCTGGGGTCACAGGAAACTAACACACCAAGCTCCTCTCCTGAGCTCAAAATAGGCATTAGATCTAAGGTCTTCTCAAGTCCTATCTTTAGGCCAGTTACTTCAGTATATTGTTGTTGCTTGCTGTTCATCCCTGACTGACTCCATTAGCTGTGGGTCTAGGAACTTGTCTGGGTTGTCAAGAGAAGGGATGTGATGTCAGTAACCCAAGGAAGCTTAGGCATGTACAGCCAACTAGACCAAATTTCTCCTTTGCTGTAATTTCTACCTCTATGGCTAACAAGTCCTGATTTTCTAAAACCAACCAACCAGCCTTGCAACTTGGCTGAACCAGGGAAGATGGCCTGTAAGTAGTCAGAAAAAACACAACAAGTGAAAGGTAATTTAAAGGATTGAAACTGCTGTTTCAAGAGCCGGCCACACACACCTGCACATGTGCCTGGATGAACATCAGAATGGGAGAGGGATCAGTGTAGGTGATCAGTGACAGCAAGTGTTACACATCTCTAAAACCATGACAGATATTAAGTCTTTTAACTCCTATTTGTGTTTGCTGTTTCTGTGACCTTGCAGAGATACACTCTGAAAGCGAGCAATATGGTTTCCCGCTACAAGAAGGAGTTCCTGGAACTAGAAAAAATTGGTGTGGGGGAATTTGGCTCTGTCTACAAGTGCATCAAACGCCTTGATGGATGTGTTTATGCCATCAAACGCTCCAAAAGGCCTCTGGCAGGATCCTCAGATGAGTGAGTGTGCTTGCTGGAAACTGCCAGTTGAAATGATGGGCATGTTCTTGTGATGGGAAGGAGGGAGCAGGGATCTAAAGGTATCTGATGGAAGGCATGAGCAAAACTTGGCTGCTGTTGCACTTCCAAGTAACAGTTGGGAGAATGGGGGAAGATATCACTATACAACTATTGATATAAATGTCTAGGAAAGGAAGAAGTCACATGCATTGCCAAGTGAGAGGATGGCATACCTGAACACCTTGGGTCCATCCAGACTGTTTCCTTACAGTAACTGTCAAGTAGTTTATTTGTGGTATGTCCCTGCCTTGCTGCATAGCCAGCACTACTCACATCTGTATTGACCAGCTTGTGGTGTCGTGTATGCTAAAGCAAAGTCTTTGAAGCTGCTGCTGCCTTTGCCTCTTTAACAAAAGACTTGCTCAGTGATCATTTTCTTTAACAGCTGCTCAGTGCATTTGAGCAAGGGCAGGTTTTGCAGCTGTAAAAGCCAGTCTGTCAAAACCCAAGAGAAAGGGGCAACAGAGGTGTTCTGGGCTTTCAGGCTGCAAACCAGGGCTCCTCTCCTGGTGTGAAGCAGCCTCTGGCAGCCTGTCACCTCTGCTTTTTCTGTGTGTGCTTCCCTAGGCAGCTGGCGCTGCGCGAGGTTTATGCTCACGCTGTCCTGGGGCACCACCCCCATGTTGTGCGCTACTACTCGGCCTGGGCAGAGGATGATCACATGATTATCCAGAATGAACACTGCAATGGTAAGAGCTGGGACAGTGTTCAAGGCTGAGAGCTCAGCATGGGCAAAGTTGCCTTCTTTTGTACTTAAATATGGGATATTTTGGCTTGCAAGAAAGCAAACTGCACTGGGGCTGCATTTCCATGGAGAATCCAGTCAGGGCTCATAATGTTTAGATGGATCTCTGAATGGTGCTTATGTTTTAGAAGCAGTGAATACCCTCTTCTTTCTGGGATTTGAAACCTGTTCCTCTATTTTGGCTGGCCTGGAATAGCATTGCCTATGCCAATGCTTAGAACTGTGCCTGGGACTGTCTGGGTAACACCTGATATGGGTGACTCAAGAGCAACTAACTCTTAAGGGCCATGTATCTTGGCAAGAACCTCTTCTTAATGGAGGTGGGTAATGACTGGAAGAGTGGCTGCCTGGTTGAGATGAAGGTACACTGCATTCTGACTAGAAGAAAGGGGTTGACAGCTGTGGAGAAATGGAGCAAATGATGAGGCAAAGTGTAAATGGTGTGCTGCAGGCAGGGTGGTAAACTCCTACTTGAGTTTGCCCTTGGCAATACCACTGCTTGAGAGAAATTGGAAAATATACCTTTAGCTACCAGAGTTACTGAAGGCAAATATGTAATATTTATCTTTCAACTGCATCTGTAGTATTGGGGCTCAATGAAGAGTGGTTATAGCTGTTTGGAATATTGCTTTCAAATCTGGTGGAGGCAACCATGAAATGTGGTGCTCATTGCTGCAGCATTGATGTATTGCTTGTGTTCTGGCGGATGAACATCTGAGACTAAAGGAGAAGTGGTGAAAAGTAGGCTGATGGAGAGAGGCCATGATATCTGCTATTTCTGCAATATCCAAAGTGTCTCAATGAAGACTCACAAAACTGTGTCAAATGTTACGTTTTTCAGTCAAAAATCTGCTAGTGGGAACTTAATTTCCTTGTTCCACCATTCCTATACCTGCTTTCTGCACCTAAGCACAGCAGAAGCAATTAAGTGTTCTGTTGTTCACTTGCAGCAGCACCAGCATCATTAACAGGTCAGCCCTCCTGGCAGGATGTAGAGCTGTAGGCTGGAGGTAGAAATGCAGTTGTTCATCCTTGTTGAGCAGCAGGCTGGGCATTCCAGGGCAGTGGAAAGGCTGAAGCCTTGTCCAAGTTTGCTCACTAGAGCACACAGAGCTGCTGTGGTTGGGGTGTGTCACTAGCAAGCCTCCAAGTGTTCTGGGCAGCTAAGCTATTTCAAACATGCTGTTCCATAAAACCTTTGTCAGGTCTCAGACTGGCTGTTTTCCCCTAGGAGGGAGTCTCCAAGATGTGCTGCTGGAAAATGCAAAGCTCGGGCAGTATTTCCCAGAAGGAGAGCTGAAGGAAATATTGCTACAAGTCTCCATGGGATTAAAATACATCCACAACTCTGGCCTTGTGCACCTGGATATCAAACCTAGTAAGTATAGTGCTCCCCTCCTTTGTGGAGGGTTTTCCTAATGATTCCTCAGGGGTAGGACCTCTAATAAATCCTTCTGAGTGGACTGATTGTCATGCTTCAAAGGAAAGAGTACCTTTCCCTTGTCTTGTGTATGGTGTTTTGGGTCTTTTTTTGATTTTTATTTTGATTTGTGCCACTACTGCTGCTCTAAAATTGAGTAGTCTCTGATAGTTGGCAGCATTTCACTCTTGTCTCGTGACCTTTGCAATCCTGGCTCATGGGAATCACCTTCATACTGGTGGAGCAAGTAGGGCTGCCAGTGAAGATGGGGACTTCCTTGTTTATTGCTCTTTTGTTGCACAAGGCTTGACTTTTGAGTGTGTACCTACCCTGAGGGATTAAGTTCCTGCAAAAATAGCAACAAGGTTTCCTCTCTGCAGCTCAGGATGGTCACCTCCAGGGCAATGCTCCCCTTCTCACGTACTT
>NW_008239139.1:3353886-3358339 GCF_000691975.1 Corvus brachyrhynchos | reverse complement strand
GCTGAAATTATGCTTCTGCCTCAGAGGGCAGAGGAAGGGGAAGTTGATTTCACTAGGATATTTTATGCCCAAGATACAACTGTCTTATGCCAGCTGTGTTGCTGAATGTGAACTGGGCAGAAAGCTGACTAATGGGTGGGAAGCATATGCATATTTTCTCTGGCTGCAAAACTTAACTACTTTGACAGGTGGGATTTTTACGAAGTTGTCAGGCTGCTGCAGCCCAACTGCTACTATCACCCTATTGCTAAACTTCTCTGTCTTGCAGGTAATATCTTCATCTGTCACAAGCTGGCAGTTTCAGGCCCTACTGGGCAGGAGGAGAGTGACAGTGAAGATGAATTCTCTCCTGGTGTGGTGTATAAGATTGGTAGGTTTTAGCCTACTTTACAATTGGTGTAAGATTAGGGCTGCCCATTACTGCTTGATACTGCCCTATCCTGCTGGCTGAAGAGACTTGCACATAAAAGTGATAGCATAGTCCTGAATGCCCCAATTACTTACCAGAATTAATTCCTCTAAGAAAAGTCACAGAAAACTCATGTACCTGCTTCCAAGTGGAGATTTCTGAGTTAGGAGTAAGCTTGCTCTTTTATTCATTATTTCTTTTTTGGTGCCTATGAAGTGCAGACTTTTATTTGAGAATTCAGTTTGCTTCATTACATTTCAGTTTCTTGTTCTTTGTCTCAGGTGACCTTGGACATGTGACATCAATAACAAACCCTCAGGTGGAGGAAGGAGACAGACGGTTTTTGGCCAATGAGATTTTGCAAGAGGTACAACTGGTAGAGCAGGGCAGTGAGGAGAACAGGGTGGGAGAGCAAATGGGGAGAAATCAACTGTAGAGCAGACATTAGTCTAACTTGTTCCTCCCCTTATCTCCTCTTTCTTCTGTCTGGTCTGGCCATGAAATCTGCCAAATTAGCACTTTAGCATGAACGATAGTGGTGTGGATATTGTCATGGAAATACTTCATATGTAAATACTTCATAAGTAGCTATCATTGGATTATTGCAACGATTCCCCTTGAGGGATTAGTGGGACAAAACCTTTATCAGTTTGAAGACATTTGATTCGCATATCCAGCTGAGATTAAACTACTGGATGTGATTACTGAGGAATAAATTTACCAAGACAGATGCTTTGTAAAACAAACACTGAACAAGTAGCGGAGAGAGGTGGGAGGCACAAGGGAACCTCTCCAACTGATTGCAGTTTTGTCACTCTGGCCAGCAAATGAAAAGGGAATCAGTATTGAATAACCAGGTTGGATGTGTTATTCAGTTCAGGTATTTAGGTGACAGTGTCTGTTTGGGCTGCAAGTGGATTTAAGAATTGTTAGGCCAATGCATCAGATGCAGTCTTCCTTTGAGTTGAGCATGGGTAGCTTATTGCCTTGTGAAGGCTGGAGGTACATATCTGTTGGGCCATCCTCTGGAGCTACTGCAGTGATCCCAGTGTGGCCTGCAAGCTCCTCATGGGTGGGTGAAAGCCAACATGCTTTAGTGGTACTGCCTGCTGCCAGTGTTTTTATCCTGAGGAGGAGAAAACAGCTCACTGGGGTGGTGAAGTCCACAGTGCCATATACACACACTTGCTTGGCGGTTTCTTTTTGAGCTCGTACCCCAACTCACCTTTGTTTAGTATAGCAAGATGTTCCTTTCTAACACCTTTCCCCTTCTCTCTGCAGCAATACTGCTACTTGCCCAAGGCAGACATCTTTGCCCTGGCACTCACAGTGGCTCTGGCAGCCGGTGCAGCGCCACTGCCTCACAATGGGGCCCTGTGGCACCACATCCGCAAAGGAAATATCCCACCCATCCCCCAGAAGCTTCCCCACTGCTTTCTAGAGCTCCTGAAGGTGAGGAAGTAGTCTTGACAGAATGGTGGCTTTTGCAGCTGGCATGTGACAAGAGTGTTAAGCTCTGAAGTCCTTTGCCTTCTAGCTCATGATCCATCCTGACCCAGTGCAAAGACCTTCTGCCACAGCTCTCACCAAACACCCTGTTCTCCGTCCTTCATATGGAAAAGCTGTGCAGCTCCAGGAGCAGCTAAATGAAGAGAAATGCAAGACTGCCATGCTGGAAAGGTAGGGCTGGCTTGGGCATGACCGGGAGAAGGTGTGAGCAATAACAATCCTGGTCACCTGCTCTGAATGGAGGGGTGGTGGTGTTGGGAGACTGCACGTGCAGAAATACCCAGTCAGCTCCTGTGCCTGGAGCTGGGAGGATGATGGGGCTGTAACAGGGACTTGCAGTGCCCAGGCAGCAGCTGTGCTTCAGCTCTGGGTTGGAGGAACTGGCCGAGTTACAACAATGAACTCGTGTGCTTCCTGCAACCACTGGTGATGCAAAATGCAGCTAGTGGGCAGATGAGGAATTGAAAATGCACTGAGATAGTGGTCTAAGCACAGAAGGAAGAGAAATATCAGGTGGTGGCAGATAGCCTTTTTTCTCTTGTTCCCTCTCACTGCTGTTGGCAGTAGTGTTTAGAGGTGCTGGGATCTAAGAACTGCCCCACAACCCCTCTAAGTGCAGTAGTCAGCTGAGGAGTAAGTTTTCTGTGTAGACAGAAGAGTGAATGCTCTGGAAGAACAGCAAGTACCAGGGAAGAAAGCCAATGGAAAAGAAGTATATGCCTTTATGTAGGTATTTGTGCTGCATGAGATGACATTGATCTAAGTTAAACCATTCACAAATGCCTGAAACAATGGGAGAAAAACTGAGCGAAGGGTTCCTCGTACTGGTGCCAGTGTGTTGCTGCCTTTTCAAGCAGAAACTCTAGAGACAGCTACAGTAATCTTCACGTCACTCTCTGGGGTGAGAAGTTGCTCCCTTCCAGTGCTGCTGGCGTATTACAGTAACCCTCTTGTGCAAGATTGTTCATAGTTTGCTTCTGTAGCTGATGGGGATTCATGCATGACACGGTTTTCTTCCTTCCCTCTTCCTTCCATCTCCTCCCTGCAGGGAACTTAAAGCAGCTCGCCTTGCCCAGACCCTCATGAAGGACCAAGCCTTAGGAAGTGCCAAGTTACAAGAGTCTGAAACCTCTTCTAAGCAGAAGAGCAAGCGTCTGGTGGGAGGGAAGAGCTGTCGTTCATTTAGCTTTACTCTGGGTTACTGAATTTCTGTGTTGTCCAAAGAGCTCTGACTGCTGAATGGCCCTGTGAAAGCAGAGGGTCTGCACAGACCAGTGCCCCATATTCTCTCCCTGTCATTTTATTTTTATTGTGGTAGTGGTTTTTTTTTTGGATTTTTTTTTTGTTCCCCTGTTAGTTATGAGATGTTGGCTGAGAAAAGAATGACTGGCTTGCAAGTGCTGGATCATGGGATTTAAGGTTGTCCTCAGTCCTTTACCTGTTTAATTTCTTGTGTAACTGGTCTTGCTAGAGATGAAGTGTAACTCTGCCATGACAAAAAGATGACATTTTCTCTACTCACTTCCCTCTTTCTTGAGTTGGCCCCTGTTATTGGTGATTTTTGTGGTCTTAACACTTGGGCTGACTGCTGACTATATTTTTAGAGGGGTGATAGTGGCTGTACAGGGAGACAGCATCTACAGCTGGGCCCTTCTAGGAACAAGTAGGCAGAGACTTTGGCAGCCAGTTTTAGCTACACATCAAGAGCCAGGCTGGTTACACAGCAGTCCTAGGGAGCTTGGGCTGCAGCTGGAGTGGCATTTCACTGAGGGGGGACACAGTAGAAAAGGAAATACTTTGAGTTAAGGAGTGGGAGTTGAAGAAAAACATTCTTTCAAATTTAAGCAACAAAACTTTTGTAACTGGGTATGTTTTAGCAGACTAGTTGGTCCCTGATGCCTGACTTGTTTTCTGTCAATCGGCAAGGACTCCCTGGTCAAGGAGGGGGAGACAACTGCAGTGTGTTGGTAGCTGGGTCTGTTCCCATTTCCCTTCCAGTATCTTGCGTGTGGTGCAGCTGCCTGCCTGTGAACTGCAGGCAATTAGAAAGGGCTTTTTCAGCTTTTTGGAGTTGCCCATGTTAATTGTATTTCGTGTTTGAGATCCCGTACACCCTTCTCCCTCTCCCCGCTAACTGTAACTTTGGGGGTCCTTGTCCCTTGTGTGTGTTGGATGGACAGAGCGCTGCACCGTTAGGAGGGACAGCGTGAACTTGGTAACTCGGTTATTTCCAGGTCTTACTGGTTTGTTTTATGATGTTGCACATGCTGGCTTTTAACTGGGAGATCGTTTCGTGCGAATAAAGGTTTTATCTTTTTTTAACCGATGATGGAGTGATGGAGTTTTGTTCTCTCCTTCCCGGCGAGCTCTGGGTCCCCCGTGGGGCGGGTCTCCGCTGCCCGCGCTGCCCGGCCGCTCCTGCCCGTCTCCCCCGGGCCGCGTTTCCGCCCGGAACCTCCGGCCCGTGCCTTTCCTGTTCCGGCCGTCTGCGGGCGCAGCGCGGCGGCGGGAGAGGTGCGGGGGGCGCGGGGTCGG
>NW_008239139.1:3342676-3353672 GCF_000691975.1 Corvus brachyrhynchos | reverse complement strand
CTGCTTTTGGGGGAAAAACGTGAGCTCTCCCACGGGCCTAGAACCACATGTTATGGGAAATGAGCCTTTCCCTCCGTTTCTCCACATGGACCTCTAGCAAAAGTGTTCCTGGGTTTATTTTCCCCTGCTCGTTCTAGGATGGAATATTTGCTGGCATAAAGGCAGCTCCTTTTTTCCCCACTTGCAGTACTGAGAGTTTTGTGTCCTTGATTTGCCTTGGGAACAAGGGTGTCAGTGCATCCATTCCAATGTGTGGATGTACTTTTTGGGCACACCTGGTTAATCTCTGAAGTAAAGCAGAAAGTTGGTGGAACTATCAGACTTGTTTGGTTCCAAAGACCAAAGCTCTAACAACTAAACCACCACAGTACTACAAACCACCTCCCCCCTACTTATGTATTACAGAAAAAACAGTAGTTACTGCACGTCCCAAAAATAATTGCTGGAGGTACACCATTGGACCACCCTTCTTTCTTGGCAACTTTTTAACCTTGATTTAACCAGACATTCTTAAACAATCTTATTAGTTTCATTTGGCTGAACAGATTTCTTTCCTCAGTTTTCCCATTAGTTACATAAAAGAACATACTTGCAGAACCTCTGCAAGTGCTCCAAAAATGAGGTGTAAAGGCTTGTGAATGCTGTTCATAGTTTGTGTGGTGCAAACTCGCATTTCTCTGTTCGTTCAGGTGCTACGCCAGTTTGTAAGACATGACTCTGATATGGCTACCTCATTGGTACTTGAAAGATGTAAGTAGCTCCTGACATGCAACTTAGTTGTTTCTCACTGTGTTTATCTCAGTTTTAGAACATCTGAAATAGGGCAGGAGAGAAGGAGCTAGGAATGGTAGCTCCTCAGTGTAGCAGCTAAGAATGTGTTGTTTCAAGCACACAGACTCTTGAGTGGCTTCCTGTCTGGTCGCTGCAGGAGAAGGTGAGGTCAAGCAGCACTTTAGGGGGAAAAGAAAAAAGCCCTCATGAGGATTACCATCTGTAAAGGGCAGGTAGTTGTACTTTATCTGTGGCAGTGGTTTGGGTCTGCTGTTGTCATGGTTTCTAACACCTGTCTTCAGGTGCCTTGTGTGCTTGTTTCTCAGACTCCTGGGTCCCTGGGGGACTTGTGTGGGTGCTGCTGCCCCAGCAGGATTTGCTGCAGGTGTACTTCAGCCTTCACTATTCACTTCACATGCTCATTGTGCACAAGGGACGCCTCCCTGACCTCTTCCAGTTATCCTTGAACATGGAGAAGGGATAAACTGTCTGCCTAGGCCTGGTACCTGTGTAGAAACAAATGGCTCTCTCATTCAGAGGATGGAGTGTAATACTGCAACTTTGTTTCAAAGATACTGCTATGCATTTTATTTTTATCGTTGTGAAACAAATAAAAGTCAAGATAAGTAAATGCAAATTAGCCTCAAGTGATATATGGATGTGTCTGTGAAAAAGATAGAACAGAAAGAATAAAGAACCTTTGGCTTTTAAATAGGTTATATCATAGTAATAATAATGACAGTACAGACACAGTCAACCACCTGCTGGGGCCTGAAAAAGCCAAAAGTCACAAGAGCTTGAAAAGTGGTTAGGAGGATCAGGAAGTTGTAATCCTAGCCCTTGACAAAAGCTGCTGATTTGCAGCTTGCCATGATTAGCAGTTCACCTGTATATGTGTTTGGTCTCTCTTGTTTCAGCCATGAATCGTGTTCAGCTGCTTGGTCGGGTTGGACAGGACCCTATCATGAGGCAAGTGGAAGGAAAAAATCCTGTTACCATATTTTCCCTGGCAACCAATGAGATGTGGCGGACAGGAGATGGTGAAGTGAGCCAGGGAGGTGAGTCCGCATGAGCAGCATGTCCCAGGTCACCGCTGCATGGCCAGCAGCATCATGCTTGCAAATCTCTGGGGTGCAGGAAAGTTCCTTTGAGGTCAGCAGAGATGCTGCTGCATTTGTGTGCCTTACTGATCCCCAGCAGCATATACTGATGAGAGATCTGCTGTTGACCTTCCTCAGTAGGAGAGGAGTGTTGAGTGGGCAGTTTGTCACTAGTGGGGTTTGTCAGAGGCATAGCAGGTTCTGTACTCTTACTTGTCTTTCAAGATGAGGAAGATAAAGAAAAGATAATTTTCTCATTGATTCTGTCATCAGTTTGCATCTACGGATGTCTCATATTCCCTAACTTCTAGTCAAAGTGGAGTGTCTGACAGGGGAAAAAAAAATAAGAGCCTGAGCACTGTCTTCCAGGAAAAGTGATGACTTGGTTTGAACTGTGCTTCTGCACAAGATTTTGTTTGGACACAGATGAGTGGAACATGTCGTTCTGGAGTGAAGTGGGAGATGGAGTGCTAGTATATGTCTGTTTTCAAATCACTTCTCATTGTTTGAGAATACCAATGTGTTGAAACTAATTTCTGTGTCTTGTATCACAAAGAGGATTTGGCATCCAGCTCTGTTGTTTCTGTTCCTTAGGTGATATCAGTCAGAAGACGACATGGCACAGGATCTCTGTCTTCAGACCAGGCCTCAGGGATGTCACCTATCAGTATGTGAGGAAGGGGTAAGTGAATAACAAATGTGGTTGAGGATTTAATGCCTTAATAATGGATTAGTGTAATAATTATGGTGTCCAGGAACTATACAAAGATACAGGTGCTGTAAAACAAGTTAGCAGACCTGCTACAAACAACTGATACAAAAGCCTGTGTACTCTGAATCAGATTCTGAATTCAGCCTTTTCATCAGGAACTGTAGTAATAGGACAAGGAATGGGCTCAAAGTGAAAGAGGGGAAATTTAGGTTAGATATATGGATTTAGGTTAGATATACACCTTACTGTCAGGGTAGTGAGGCACTGAAGCAAGCTGCCTAGAGAAGCTGTGGATACCCCATCTCTGGAAGTGTTCAAAAGTCAGGCTGGATGGGGCTTTGGGCAGCCTTGATCCAGTGGATGGTATTCCTGCCCATGGCCAGGGGGTTGGAACTATACAGTCTTTAAGGTCCCATTTCAACCCAAACCATTCTGTGATTCTAGATACAGGGTGGAAAACTGCAGCACCAAAATCAAATTCTTGTTTTTTTCCAGCTCTCGAATCTTTGTTGAAGGAAAAATAGATTATGGTGAATATACAGATAAGAACAATGTGAGGCGACAGGCCACAACAATTATAGCAGGTAAGGAGCAAAGCACCAAGGTGCCCCTTGCCCTTTTAAAATGGAAAGGGGGTGGAGGACCTCTGGACTGGAGCTTGGTTTGTCTTCAGCCTCAGCATCCACACTCAAGGATTTTGAGAGAATGGGTAGTGTGTACCAGTAGATTTTCTCTGGCACTGCTTGTGAACACACAGAAAATGAGAGAATGCTGTTGCAAACTGTTGGTGTCATTTGCTTATGCCAGTTGGTGCAGGAGGCAGACATTGAGTGTTTTAAGAACACTGGTGTGTAGTGCTGCAGGTCAGGCAGATTCCTTTTCTAAGCACAATTTGTTTAGAAGCTTTGTCTCAGTTTGCCAGAATTTTTTTATTCCTGTTGAAGACTGGAGATGTCACCATTAAGGACCTCAGAAAGATGTGCAGATAACTTGATGGAGAACTTAGAAACACTTTGTTCTGGTAGCCAGGAGTGGTAAGAAGAGCACAGAATGGATGAGGAGTAGACTTGTGCCTTGGATAAACACAACAGAAAACTAGGAAACTCAACTTTTCCCAGAGCATTTAAATAGCCTGAGCATCCTTCATCTTTATTGTGGATAGAGCTGCTACTGAGTTGCTTTTGAGTGACGGGTAAATTAATTGGGTAGTAGAGCAAACATTTCTGTTACACAAGTATGTCTAAAAAAACTAGGACAGAGGGAAAGGAGGGGGGGCAAAAAGGAAAAAGAACAGCCATAGTCCTGGAGGCTGTTTCTGCAGCCTCTTTAAAAGCTAGCAGTGCTATAAATTACTGGAGGGGAGAAGCAATTCTCTTTTTTTAATTAGTGTTCTCCTAATGGTTTCTTGTTGAAAAGGCCCAGTCTCAAGATGCTTTAGAAGTTTGTGCGGTTTGATGCAATGGGAGCTTTCTATAGTCTGTAGGCTATTGGCATGGGTAGTGCAGACTGAAAATGACAAAAAGGAAATAAGCTGTAACTGATAAAGATTGTACTCAAAGAATTAAACCATTATTTTAAAATGTTTCCAGTGTCTTTGACTGTTCAGCAGCTTTTCATCAGCTTTAGCACCCTTGTTTCATAGTAGCCACCTTGAATTGTCTGCTTTCAGGGCAGGTAGAGAAAGAACCCTGTATTGGACACTGTTTTGTTTTATGAACTATTATTCTGTTCCAAAATCCACATCTTAGCAGCTTATTTTAACACAAATAGCTGGTCTTCATGGTGTGAAGGCTTGCAACAGGGCAAAACAATCCTCAAGATTAACTTTTTAAATTTCTTTTCAGATAATGTGATTTTTCTGAGTGATGGCTCAGTGAGAGACAAGGTGTGATGTCCTTAGTGCTTGGACCCAGGCCATTTCATTCCTTTGGTTTTTCAGTGCTTCATAATTATGTAATTGCAGATATTGCTGTAGCTTCATTAAGAAATAAATAAAATGTTTGTTACCTAGAGGGTACTTCTGTGTGTTTTGTTTTCCCATGCGCTTTCTCTCTGTTATCATTGTTTGGATTCCTTTCTTTTTTGCTGTTAAAGGAAAAGTATCCCAGGCAGCTGTATCAATTCTTGAGCTGATGAATATATAAATGGCAGTCACTCTTCGCATCTTCAGCTATTTTCAAACCTTCTGTCCCTCGCTGCCTTAATCTCTCTCCTGTCTTGCACAGCCTGACAGCCTGATCTCACTCACTGTTGACATGCCTCCTCTGTTCTGTGGGTTTCATTCCCTGTTTTTCCTTCACTAAGCCAGTTGGACAGTAAGTTTAAAGCAGAGCCATTGGTCTTGACTAGTGCTCAGCTGGAGATTTGTCACAGACCCAGAGAAGGCCTCCTGTGCATCTGCATCTGCCCCTCTGCTGATCCCAGCAGTTGAGCAAACCAGGTGTTGTCTTCCACCAAACCCTGCTTCGGTCTTGGTTTTTATGGCATTTGGCGTCGGATGACATCAGCATTCCCATGCAGTCCCTCCTTAGAGTGCTGTGCCCGTGGTTTGCCATCAGGAGGAGCTGGAGGAGCGACTGCCTTGGCTGTGCCTTTGGGGACTCGCGTGAAAAACATTCCGGGGCCGGGATTCTTGGAGTGGGGGTGGCGCTTGTTTCACGTTTTGTTGTCAGAGTGAGAATTACTTAGTATTATTGGTGAGAGGTTGCACAACTAAAAGGTGTTTAGTTCTACTACATGAAGAAGAGACAGTAAAATTCCCACTGTAATACGACATGATGTGAACAGGGAAAGAAAAATGCTAGAGGTGACAATTTCCTGCCTTCAGAGCTGGTGGGATTTTGTATCTCATCTCTCTCTGAGCCCAAGGCAGAACACATTTAATAGTCTTTGCAGCTCTTTCCCCTACAGAATTTTTGGGGTTTTTTTTTATGCCCTATGAACACTGTCTGTACTAAGAAAAACTTCAATTCTTTCAATTTAGTAGCTATTTCTGTTTGAAGTTAAAGCTCTAGCAATTATCCAGGTCCCTGGCACTGGCATACTGGGGTGTTAGACGTACTGCAAATGCTCAGCTACTTCAGTGGGTTGTTATCCACAGGAGATTGTGGTGTCTTTTTAAATAGGAAGTCCTGACTTTAATTCCTTTAACTACTGGTTTAATCTGAGCCTGGTGTACTGCTGGGAGAATTGTGATGGTGCTCTTGCACAGCAGTGATCTAACTACAGTTTGTGCTTGGTCCACACAAATTTTTCCTGTTTGCTGAAAGCTGGGGTTTGTCTTGAGCTTTCTGCTAGGAGGCCTTGAGCAAATGTGCTGAGCTTCTTTTCATTCAGTGGTCACCTTGTTTGTACTCTGCTGTGGTGGTGGAGCTCATGGCAGTGTCTTTTGGAGCCTGGGAGCTGCCTTTCTACTCCAAACTCAGAGCAGAAGCGGCAGCAAGGATTCCCTTCCCCACCACCTGGAGTGGCCTGAACTGCCAGAACTCTGCAACTGCTGAATGGCTCCTGCTAATCTCTGCTCCTGGCTCAAGGTGGAGACAGCAGAGCTAGCACAAGATATAGGACTGGGTGCCAGCAAGGAAAAATATTTGCTCAAGAACTTTGTATTCTTGCCCTTCCAGTTCTATTTAAAGTAGCTAGTACCCTTTTAAAGATTGACCTGCTTCAAAGACAACACACACTGACTTTGGGCACACACTGGAAGCAGTGTGCTGAATGTTCATCACACCTTGGCAGTAGGGTAGGTTTTCCCAAATGGTTCTGCACAGCAAAAATAACCAGTGGCAAAGGCTTGCTGTGTGTTCATCTCTTATGTCTGCTCTGCTGCTCTGGGGCAAAGTTAATCTGTAACTAAGTCATTCTCAGTTATGAGAAAATCCTGTGTGAAATCAGCATTCCTATAGCATCTGGTTGGTTTTGTTTTGTTTTTTTTTTGGTTTTTTTTTTTTTTTTTTATGGATAGGTACTTGTTCTGTGAGGACACGGAATGGAAATGGTATGACCTGAGTGAAATACAGTGATTCCTTGTTTATAACTAGGCAAGGAGTGTTTTCCCACACTGTCCACTGGAAAATGGCATTCTGCTTTTGCTTGTCTGTTAGCATCTTGTGTAAACCTGATGAGGCAAACCCTGGTTGCTTGCATCAACCAGGATATTTAGAAGTGTTTGACCTTAACAAGGAATTTTATTTTATGTATTTATGGAGATAATTGGAAAAGATAAATACGGGTGACTTCTTTTTAAAATGTCAGCATGTTCAACAAGTACTTGGAGCGTTTCTGAACAGCTCTGAGGCAGAGCTATCCTGGTCTGCAAGGCAGCTCCATGGCACTCAGTTATTTCTGCCAGCCTGGTGTAAGGTGTAGGAAACAGTCTTCTCTGCTTGTTTTTGTGGATGGTTTGAGGAAGACACCATGGCACTGTGCCTGTGTCACACAGCAAAGAGCGCTTTCAACTTTAATTCTCATTAATCTGCAGAAATTGCTCTGTCTGCAGAAATTAGTAGTTGTGAAAGAGAAGTAAGAGAAGATACTTCAAGTCCCTCTTGTTACCCTCTGTGTCCTAAGGGGTTGGGGGCACTGTGTCTGTGTTCCCAAATACAGCTCATGCTTCAGTTCAAGACCAGCAATGCCTGTGGGAGGCTGGTGAAAGCCCCTGCAGAGGTGCAGGAGTTGCAAAGGCAGGAAAGCTGAATCGGAGCTTGGAGAAGCCCCTGGGTACAAGAGCAAAGAAGGTTCTGGTAAAGGGAGCCTGTATTTCTGTCAGTACACCAATTATGTGGGTTTAGTAACAGGCTGTCTTCAGGGCTGGATATCCCACTATTTTCATGTGTCAGAAAAGGAATAAAATGCCAGGATTGTGGGAAGAAAACTTCACTATTCTCAAGCTCACCTTCTATTTTTAACTCTGAAATTTCTGTGGTGGAAGCCTTTTTGCCAAGTAACTGAGCGTGTCTGAATGTACAAACTAAGACTTGGTGTCTGTTTATCTTGGCAGTGGTGAGCTCCTCAGCACAGCAGTGTGATTTAAATCTCATTTACACAAGGAGTTTGCTTTGTTAGTGCATTGCCAGATACTGGGTAGTGCAAGTAAATTCTTTGCACAACACTCAAAGAAATAACTTTCACAGGGTTTCTCTTGAGACATCCTCTTGTGGGAAACGTGTCAGCATGTGTGAGATTTCTTTCTTCTGCTTGTTGCTTAGTCCCATGTAAAAAATTCAGCTCATTATCATACCTGGCCATTTCACAAAAATCTCCAGTAACTACTGTGATTAGAAATTGATTGCTGGTTTATTTTGTATATTCTTAGTCCTGAAGACTCTTTAAGAGGTGCTGAATTTGTTGAAGAGATCTCTAACTGTGGCTGTTTTCTGTTGCTTTCAAGGGGTAAGATTTTTATTGGTAGCTGGTCAGAAACCTGGCAATTTTCATCCTGTGGGCTCTGTTGCTATTTGTTCTTTTCTTGTTGCTTGCTTTCTCAAACTGATTTGAACAGAGTGGCTGTAGAAAATGGATGGTTATCTTGATCCTGGTTGTCACAAGTCAGAAAAATGTCACCTGTAAATATTTAATGAACCTTTGTGCAGCTGACCCGATCAAGAACTGAGTAATGATGTGGTTGCAGGAGTTGTGGCTGCTGTAACCCGGATCTGCAAGGAGAAAGAGAGCACCTTTCCTTTGCCAGGCTTTGTATTGTTGATTGCTTTGTTCTTTGATATTTTAAGTAAGTGGTGTTTGTTTGGAGCTCTGCCTTACCAGCTTCTTCTTTCTTAGCTGGTTAGGTTTTCTGTGTAGGTTTTCTGTGTGGGCTTTCTGGTCCTTGCAGAAAGGGGACAGAATTCTCTGTAAACAAAAGCTGAGCTCTCCTCTTCCCTGTCTGTGCAGACAATAACTCCCCACCCTTTTATCTTCTTGTAGATTTTTGGTCAATTTTTGCACTCTCCCCCTGTGCTGCAAAGTGAGTTCAAACCCAGCTCAAAAGACTGTGGTGAGGAAAGGGTCTTACACAAAAGCAGAAATCAAAAATGCTCTCAGAATTACATGAGTTGGAACTTAAAAGTACTATTATACCTGCTCTAAGAGGAAAGTAATGAAGCATGGAGAAACAGCCTTGATTTTCAACAGGCTGGTAACTATTGAAATCCACAATTTAAATCCTCCAAGCAGTGTGGGAAAAAGTTAGGATAGCTGTGTTTGTATCATGTTCTTGCTGGTTTTGTGGTGCTTTCCCCAGTGCCTTATTTCTGGTGTAGTGTTGGTCTGTGGGCAGCAACATGTGACACATTAGACTGCTGTCCCATGCTGTATCAGCACACTGAATAATTAATATTCTCTGGAAAGGATTAGTTTCCTCCACTTTTGTCTCTTCCTTCTTGGCGCCCTGTATGTGCTGCCAATCTCTAGCTGAAACTTGCCTTTACAGATCTCTTCCTTCTTGGCGCCCTGTATGTGCTGCCATACATCTAGCTGAAACTTGCCTTTACAGATTTTTCTTTCCCAAGAAGAACTGGTGCTGCAGCACAAACACATCAGTGTGGTCTGTATGCTGTTGGTTGCCACCATGCAAAGCAAATTGGTCACATTTCCTCACAAAGTCTCACGTAATTGTTTCAGAGATGTTGAAGCTCAAAAATGACATGTAGCCTCGAACAATTTTAATAATGTGTCAGGAACTGGGCAGGATGCCCAGTTACAAATGTCTAGTTACCAGTATTGTGTTTTATATTTATATTATAGCCCCACAAATGGATAGTTTTGTGTGTCAAAATATTTCAGTGGCCAAAGAAGTCTTCCAGGATGCTTATGAATCCTCAGCAGCTCTGTGTCCCACAGCAGCAGCTGTGCTTCAGTACCAATGATAAAGAAAGAGAGCTCCTGGGGAAGTGCAGAGGGGAGAGGGACACAACTTTATATGGTGCAGGAAGAGTGGAAACCACTGGGAAAACCAGCGTGCTGTTTACCCAGGGTGCCTAAATTTGTATGAGTGCTTTACCCAAGGAGGAATGTGAGAAGTATAACTTCTCACATAAATAAATATTTCTGCCTGAGACATGTGTTAGGGTGAGAAAGTTCAGCCCAGTACTCTTGGTCAAATACCAGTCCTTGGGAGCCCCTTGTTCTCATCATGCTCAGCAAAGGAAGCTGCAGTCAGTCAGCACCACCTTCTTCTAAGGTGGCTTTCATTTTGTTGGCTTACAAAGCAAACATGGGCTTCCCTTTAGACTTCTCATATGGGCAAAACATTAATTTAGTGCCCCAGCCCCAAGAAATTATCTAGTCACAGCAGTGATTTTAGAAAGCACAAATCTCAGCCAGCAGGGTGATGGAGAGCCTTTTGTTAAAGGGATTATCACAAGGCCATAAAAGCTTTGAAAGGAAGAACACATCCAATAAAAACACGGAGGCTCCTGGATAAGGAACTGACCTTTAAAAATTTCACAACCTGCATCTCTGGACTGGCACAATGGAATGGCTTTGATAACAGTGCCTGGCAATGACAGCAGAAAAGAAGTTTGTACCTCTGGTTGGGCTTGCCAAAGTGGAAAGTAGCAGTTCAGGCACTGGTAATTTGGCTTTAGGTTTGGCTTTAGATGTTTTCTGTGCTGCTGAAGGCAAATCTCACACTGACTTCTTTTCCAATGACTTAAAATAACTAATCTTTGCAGAAGATCTTTGATTAGGGCAGTTAGGGATTTTTCCTTCACATTCTTACCAAAACAGTGTAACTTTTGTTACACTTTTATTTTTTTTTCCTTATCAAACACCAGCAGTTTAATAAATTTTAAAGGAACAAACCTGGTGCAAGCATCATTATTTTTCCTCTTTTTGTTGCTGAGGGCTGGGAGCTCCTTCTGGCTTTGTTTTCCTCAGAGGGCTAGTCGGGGCTCTCGAGTGAGGACTGGATCACTCGTGCTGCACACGTGCTGGCTCCGTCCGTGGATGGAAGTGGCTGTCACAAGAGCTGATGCCTAAAGGCAGGTCTAGGAGAGAGAGAAGACACACCAGGAGGTCCAGTTATGGTTCCTGCTCAAGGCAGCCTGGAAATGTCAATTAGTGTTGAACTGACCCGACAGCGCCCGGCCGTGCCTGAGCTCCGGGAGCTGCAGAGAAGCACTGAGGAAGGCCCAGCTTTTTGAATCCTTAATACTTGGTAACTTCTTATTTTTAAAGAACAATGGAATGTCAGTGTTGCCCCGGCTTGGCAGGAACACAAGTCTTAAAATACCAGAATTTCCCGTTGCCTGTGATTATTTTTGCTTCCGGTTGATGAGCGCTCTGGGACCGATCTGAGCCAGGCACCAGCGTCCCCGGTGCGGCTGCCCGGAGCTGTGCAGTTCTGGTTTTCACAAGGCGCGTTCTGACCCGTGCCTGCCCGCTCTCTCCCGGGCGCCGTGCCGCGGGGGCCGCG
>NW_008239139.1:3328679-3341833 GCF_000691975.1 Corvus brachyrhynchos | reverse complement strand
CTCAGGAGTCGCCGGCCGCGTCTTCTGCCAGACGAGACCCGTCCAGCTTCCCAAGAGCAGGAAGGAAGTGACACACGTTTCGATGGTTTTGTTGTTTATTTTTTGGCTTGAATCCCCATATTTTTGGCTTGTGCAAAACGCACAGTTCGGACAGTTCCGAAGAAATGTGTCTTGTTATCTCTGCTCCGTTGGTTCGCTGTTACTCGGGAGGCTTCTCGCAAGCACAGAGAGATACACGAATATAAACCCGCATAGGTGCAAATCCCAAGTGGAAGTGTGCCGGAGCACCTTGGGACAGCAGCATGGAAGAGTCCTCCAGTCTCCTGCTGGTGCGAGGCTCAGGGCAGCCACGCTTGGTGTGGTTGTCGAGCACGTGCTTGGATGGAGACTCAAGAGGAGCATGGTGGTGGTGACTGGGATGTGGCAGTGCTTGGATGGAGACTCAAGAGGAGCATGGTGGTGGTGACTGGGATGTGGCAGTGCTTGGATGGGGACCCAAGAGGAGCGTGGGGGTGGGGGCTGGGGGTGCTTGGATGGAGACTCAAGAGGAGCATGGTGGTGGTGACTGGGATGTGGCAGTGCTTGGATGGAGACTCAAGAGGAGCATGGTGGTGGTGACTGGGATGTGGCAGTGCTTGGATGGAGACCCAAGAGGAGCATGGTGGTGGTGACTGGGATGTGGCAGTGCTTGGATGGAGACCCAAGAGGAGCATGTGGTGGTGACTGGCATGTGGCAGTGCCTGAGGGACGGCGCTTGGCAGGGGCTGCCATGTGCTCCGCATTTCTTCCTTGCACCAAAGAGGGTGATGTGCAAATACAGCCCCAGAGTGAGGGGCCCAGCTCTTCACAGGAGCAGCGGTGATCCCATGGCCACTGCCTCCGTGCAGATCTTGGCATTAGTCTTGTAAGGCAAACAAGGAAAACCTTATTTGTTGTGTGTGGCAGTGCTAGTCTTACTAATCCGGGATCCCATCTTTCACAAGCTCCAAGCCTCGTTCCAGCAGGAAGCAAGCCTGCTGCACGCGTGACGGTCTTTAAACAGTGTTTGGCTTCTTTATCGTTGAAAGTCTTGGGCTTTCTTGCGCAACGTGTATCATCTGGTAGATCCGGGCAAAAGCAATCATGTTACGGTGGCTTGGGCTTTTTAAAGAGCCAGGAGGAGCACTTAACAATGGAAAGCTCTTCCCTCAAACAGCTGTTTTCTTGTGGTTTTGTTGTTTTTTTTTTTTTTTTCTTTATCAATAGGAATGTTGTGAGTGAAATGAGGGGCTCTTTGGGGAGTGTTCCCCTTCAGATTTTACAGCTGTGCTGGCATACTTCCTCTTGCTCTGTTTGGAGCCTTGTGATGAGAATGGAGTTGCCACTCTTAACTTTTGTTTTCTTACTTAGTGTTCTCGCATCTTCTTTAATTAGTGCCCCAAAGGAGATTTTACTCTTGGGCTAGAACTTGTGGCTACAGTGACATGGATATGTGTCTTTTCTGCCCTATTTCAAGGAGTCTGAGAATTGAGTTTGCATGTATTGATAAAGAAAACATGCTGTTTGTCTGGTGGGTGGAAATGGGATGCTTTTCCCTTTTCTGTTTTCAAGTTTTATTGGGGATTTTCAGCTTTAAATGCTATGATGATGAGCATTTTGTAAGGGGCATAGCTGGATCTGCAAAATTTTGGGCTGTGATGATCTTTGTTGGCAGTAACACTGACATTGATTTGTTTGTGTTGCTGTCTTGTTTGATTGGGTCTTTTTAGGAGTTTAAGATTTCTTGGGAGACCCTCTTGAAGCCAAATAAAAAGTGTGAAATCAATTTCTCTTTTTGGTTGTTCTTGGAATTCTTCTGAAATAAGTTTCAGAAGTAAAAGCCCAAGCAAATGCTATAAAGTAGGTGTAGTGACATATTGCAATCTTTAAAGAAGAAAAGAAGGTTTATGAAATTAACATCCTTCAAAGTGAAAAAACCCCACACTTCTGCCTGTTGAACTTTTTCTTTTGTGAGTGTGCTCTGCCGTGTGGAGGAGAATACTGAGCTTGATACCATGAAACACAAGTTCTCTATTTACCTCTGGCCAAAACTTCACAGAATTACTTGAAAAACCCAAAACAAACAAGCAGGCTCTCTGGATGAAACATCTGTTCTTCTCCTGGGTTATACTTTCCGTCTGGGAGGACTGGTTTGACCCAGTTACTGTGCTGTGTTTATAAACTTACTGCAGGGTCTTTTTGAAAAGATTGGGATGATGAGGAAACCCTCCTGCGCTCCCCCTGCAGAAGTGCCGATGCCCAGTGCTGTCTGTCACCCTCACAGCCAAGGAACACATGTCCTACTGCATCTTCTGGTCTTCACACACTCCCAAGGTGTCCCTTAGCTAGATGTGCAGGTCTGCATCCAAGGAAACTGTGGGCTTAGGAAAGGTCTCTGGGACAGTCACGCAGCCCTAGGAGCGTGAGCTGGACTGGCAAGGGGGAGGAGGGAGAAGATGATGATGAAGATGATGATGACTGAGGCTGAGAGGAGCGCTCACAATAGGAAGAAGAATCAATGTCGTTCCACAGTCAGACCTACCTGTGTGTACAGACTGGTGAGGGTGAGAATTCCGTGCCAACTGCCTTTTGTGTATTTTAAATTAAAATTTAACCTTTCTACGACCAAAAAGGCTGTTCCCAGCTCTTGTTGATTTGAACCTAGCAGACAAGTGTGAAAGTATGCATACACTTAAAAAGTCGACCTCTATTTTAAACTGTTCAAGCCTGCCTTAATTACCAGGGTTGAAATCCAACCTCCTGGGGATTTACATTTCTCTTTAACAGCTGATGATTTCACCAGTGCCTGGAGCTGTGTGAGGAGCCATTCCCTCACTCCACTGGTGCTGTCAGTGATATCATCAGCTGTACCTGGAGAAAGTGGGGCCTCGAGGAGCTCAGCTCTACTATTGGCAGGTAGCAATCCTTGAGGTGGCTCATTAAAGTCCTCACCTGGATGCCAGATAGCTTTATAGCAGTTATTTTTCCGGAGTGGTTTAGTTTCCCATGGAAGAAAAGGCCGAAAGATTTCCTAGAGGTGTGTTCATGGTATGTGTCACATGTCTGCATTATATAATCTTCATCTGTGCTGTAGCTTGTTGTGACTGTGTTGGTAGTGCCATGTGCTGGCACTGTGCAAGGCAGTGTTATTATTATTATTTTTAGTGTTATTATTGTTATTCTTTGCTTTTTCCTGGTGGTCAAACAGAAGGCAAACACAACACCTGCCACTGCCCAAGGGGAGAAGGAGCGTGGCCAGGTGGCAAAAACTCCAGCTTCTTGCTGCTGCTGTTACTTTCCATAACACACAGGTGGGCTTGAAGTGGGAGAGCTCTGCTGGTGGCCGTGGGACTGTGCTGGAATTGATCTGTGGTTGGACATGGCCCAGCTGGGACTGTGTTTTCTGTGACAAGTGCCAGATCTGGTGCAGATGGATGAGTCTGACAAACATGCTGTGAAATGCCAACTACCTGTCCCATTGCTGGATGGGGGCTGAAAGGCAGATGGCTCTTAGGAGCCTTTGGCATTTAAAACCTCTTTATGTAATACTGAGGAGGCAGTTTTATTTTTCCCCTCCATTTTCATGGCTATTTTAACACATTGGCTGCTGTTTCCAGATGGTAGCAAAATGCAGCTGAATGTAGGCATGGATGTGATCTTGGCATGGCAGATGTAGAACTGCAGCTGCCCTACAGGTACATGGGGACAGCAACTGGCTTAGATTTAGGACTAAATTCCTAGATGTCATGTCCTGGATGTCTGCATGAGTGGTTAACTGGAAGATGACTAAAAATGCTAAATAGCCCAAATGGTTTATTGGAACTTGGAAGTCATGAAGAAATTGAAATTAGTGAACTGTCACATTGCTGCTGCTGTTGTCTGAGTGGTGTTTGAGCCCTGTGATCCTGTTTCCATGTCGCTGGCGATGCTTTGGGCATCAGCTCAACCCTGGGACCAAGGGTGTAATGTAGGTTGGCATGAGAGGAGGACGCTTCCCAGGCCCCAGCTACCAAGTTTCTGTCTCCCTGTGAAAGCAAAACCAAAGGTGAATGTTAATGCTCAGGGTTGTAATTGTCATCTAAGATGAGCTCGGGAAACTCTGAGCTGGCCTTCTTTCCTCCCCATTACAAACCTCTGAACCTCACCGGCGCTTGCTTGGTGACTCATTTCCTCTGCCGCAAAAACGATGGTTGCTGTTACTTTGTTTCTAATGACTTCTGCAGGAAAGCTGCCTCTGGATGAGCTGCCAGGGAGTGCCTTGAGCTTTCGGAGTACGGCAGTCATTATTTTAAATGGATGACAGTGTTGGATTTTTACAATCTGTGTGTATTTCACTGAAAGCTGCGGTTACTGCGGCGGGTATGGATGTGGAGCTGGCTGTAACTTATGGTGTGGTGGCTGCATGTAGCTCTCTGGTGTCAATATAGCTGGATCCAACTTTTGTTTCATTTTGGTAGGGGGAGAGCTACTTCATTTATTTGCACATGGGGTTTGGTCTGTTGCCCACAAACCATAAAGCTGAAATTCCTCATTCTTTCTTCTCTATACACCTGCAGCTGACTTTATGTAAAATATTTGTACAGTCAGTACTTGCAAAGATTTTTCCAAAATTGCAGTAAAGAGGGGAAATGAGAAAGTTAGATTTTTAAATAGTTGTATACAGATCTCATACAAAGCAGTAGTGTTAAGTTTTGTCAATGACTTTCCATATCAATAAAAAAGTCAACATCACAACTGCTGAACAGCAAAATTAGTTGTATGCGGTACCTTGCACTGAAAACCATTTCTCCTCCTCATTTTCTTCCCAAATTGAAATAAGAAAACTATTCCAGTTTGCCAAGAGACATGTCACATACTTGTAATGGGTCTAACTGATCTACAGTTCCTCTAAAAGCTGAGATAAACACAAGTAGGGGACTTTGAAACTTTACCCTGCTGTTTCCTGGCAGTTAAAATTAGAAAAATGGGGCTATTGAGTTGCTGGCTGTAACTGTATAGTGAAGTGCTTGATCTGCAGTGAAGACAGGAGCTGGAAAAAATGTTAGTCTGTCCTGGGACTGACTTTGAAGCGTGGTAGATAGGAACGAGCCAGCATTTAATGTACAAACCCATTCTTTATTCTTTTTCCTAATGGACGTGACTGATGTGCACTGTCCTCTGTAAATGTTTCCTTTGGAAAGCCAGCCCTTACGCATGGAGCAGGTTGTGCACGATAGTGGGGGTAAAGGAATTTCACTTATGGTGTTACCAGACAGGGCTTTCCTGTGTCTGGAGTTGTTCAGCTTATCTACAGGGCTGGTGGGAACTTGTGCTCTTTGCGGGTCTTTGTTTGTAATATGAAGAGTCCCTTCTTAGCTGGGACTAAGTGAGTTTCCCCTATCTTGGGATGGGGACAAGTTTTTATTAAAGCATTTATTAAAGCATTTATTATCTCACTTTTTAGGATTGTCTGTGTCTATGGAGGAGGCCAGTGTGTGCTGTGCCGTGCTGGCTACTTCTCCCTCCACAGAGCTGGGAGCTCTGTCACTGTGGGCTCATTTTCTCTTGGTCCCTCAGCTAACAAGGTCCCTCCGAGATGCTTGGCTGTTGCTTTGAAGACACTGTCCTTTGAAAGTAGCCCCCATCTCTGACGGGGGAAGTTTTCTTGCTGGCTTTGCGCTTGCAGATAGGTGCTGCTTTTTTATGTTGTATCCAAATGTTGGTTATCAGGCCGTGCTGTCCTTAGTGCCGTACACCTTCCTCCCTGCATTCCCAAAAGCTGTTTTCCAGTCACTTTGTAATACTTGATTTAAGCATCCATCACCTGTATCCTGTGTCTTGGGCTGCTTCTCTCGCTTTTGGAGAAGGATAATTTTGTGGGTGAGACGTTAGCAATTATTGATAGGTGAAATTGCTGTCAGATACAGTGTCTGACCTGCCTCAGTGGCGTTTGCCACAGGCTGCATTGGCTGCTGACCCTGAGCTTACAAGGTCCCCCCTTTAACTCCTCTTAAATTCCCTAGAGCAGCTTGCTTTTTCCAAGAGGAATACGTTCCTGGTGGGTCCCTTAGGGGTGCTCTCACAGTAGACCTCTTTGTCTGTGTTTTCAGGAGGGTACATTTTTTCATGCTGTTGCTCCCTATTCATCTCTCTCTGAATCATGGAGATGCCTTTTGGCTGTGTTTTTTGTGGGTGACAAGACCTGACAGTGCAGTTCTGCACCTGGATGTAACCATAGGCTGTTGTGGCAGCTGGCTGGGAGCTCATCCAGTTTTAAAATGACTTTTTTTTTTGCCAGAAAGTACCCTTCAGGGATATCAGTTCCCTGACACAGATTGCCCTGTAGCAGCCCAGGTACTGATGCTGACATGAAAGGGCAGATAGGAATATTTGGCTGGGGAGGGGGCAGTGGAACTGCATTTTGAGCTAAAGGAATGTGCAGTGGGAATAGTCAGAGTAGATTTATGAGTTGTGCTTAGATGTAAGCCTGATGTGTGCATGTGTATATTTATTTGACACCAGTAGACAATTATTTGGAAAAGAACAGGGTTTGCCTGGAACAGGTATTTGTTCAAGGATAAATAGGAAAAAGGGTTGTTTGAGAAGGATGTGGATCTGTAGCAGAAAAATAGGCAGACCTGATATTCAAGGAAGCATTGGTGTTGGATTGGTCCATGGTCCCACCACCCCTCCATGATGTCAAGTGCTGGTGAAAAGTGGAGGCTGTCTTGGATGCTAAATTATTTTTCTTTCATAAAAGTGAAAGGAATGGCATGCAAAGAATAAGCTTGTCTTAGGGCCACAATTTTGCTGGCAAATATGTTTCCCTTTCACCTCACTGAAGTGAGTAATATGCAGTAAAGAAGACAGGTGAAAAAATGGTGGGGTTTAACGAGGTGTAGCTGAGGTGGACATTCAGCCTGAGATGCTGAACTTTTCAGAGCAGGGATTTTTTCCTCATTCTTTCTGTCTGTGAGGTGTCAAACACAGATCACAACTGCAGAAAAGAAAGTCACTGGGTTGAGTTGGATCAGTGCTAAATGTGTGCAGGAAGGGTACAAATACTCCAAATAATGAGCATTCCCTCTCCAGAGGGTGGGTAGGGAAGTGGAGAAGGCAATGTGAAAAAATAAAGTGTGGTTAAATGGAATAAACCTTAATGGCTAGAGCTGTCCCCATAGGTGCCATCCATCCAAATGTGGAGCTGAATGCTGCCAGTAACCTCTCTGTGCCTTCTCTGTGTCTTGGAAACAGCTACCTTTTTTTTTTTTTTTTTTTTTTTTTTTTCATCTGCTGCTAACTGGCTTTCAATCTTCTGTATGTGATCTGGCTCTGCTGTTGCGACAGGCAAAAATTTAATGGAAGAACGTGACACCCACTTCATCTCTCTGCTCTTTGCCAAAGACAAACATTCCTCTGCAGCTGTGCCGGGGCTGGCTTTGTCCTTTCATGCAATTTGTCAGTCATATGGGGTGAGAAACAGAGACCAGGCTGCTCCGATAACCTCTTAGGGAGCTCTGGGTGTCTTAGGGAGCTTCAGGCCTCCTTCCTTGCCAAATTGGAATTGTCCTGAGCAGCAATCCAGGGCAGAAGTGAGTTGGTGCTGGTGGAGGCTTCTCCCCTGTAGTTCCTGATTGGCTTCAGTGGCTCACCTGGAGCTGGGCTCACTGCTGTCCTGCAGCTCTGGTGGGACAAGCCCTGGCTGTTTGGTGACCCTACAGCGCTCATCTCCGAGCTCTTGTTGCAGCTGAAGTTGCCTGCAGAGGTAAGGAGTGTGCTTTTTGGGGTGAGATGGGCTGATCTCCATTAGACAGGAAGAAAGTCATTTGCCCTTGTTCTGCACCAGAGGTGTTGAGTGCTGCCCCTAACTTTGGATGTGAGCAGAGTCCTCAGCTGTGGCAGAATTCTTTGAAGCACATGGTGGCTTGTGAAGCAAGAAAAGCATCTTTCAATTGCTGAGATTTGGAGTGCCCAGTCTAATTTCTCTTCTCCAAAGTTTGGATGCTGCGATGTGAAGGTCCATCAAAAAGACTGGAAAAAGAGTCAGGCTCTTTGCACCACAGCATGACAGGAGGGTGAGAGGAAATGGACATCAGCAGAAGTGAGAGACGTTCAGACTCGTAAGGAAAAAGGGCTTCATGGTGAGGATAACTGAGCACTGGAGAGAGAGCTGCCCTGGGAGACTGCACCACCTCCTTCCTTAGAAGTTTTTAGAACCTCACTGGATAAAGCCCTGAGTAAACTGGTCTTCGGTTAGTGCTGGCCGTGTTTGGGCAGAAAGCTGAGCTGGAGACAACCTGAGCCCCATTCCAGCTGGTGCTGTGCTGTCGTTCCTTTCACAGCAGTCTGGACTCAAAGCACTGACCTGCTCAGATTTAGATAGGGCACTGCTGGGCAGCAGACTTGTTTGTCTATGCTACCTCATACCTGTGTTATTTCCTTTTGTGGGTAACCCTGAAACTGTGGGTGTGGGAAGAGACCACCTCATGGGGTAGCTCACATGAGTAGCACGGAGAAGGTTTTCTAGACCTAAAACTTGAAAAACACTCAACAAAAAAACCCCCAATCCCCAAACTCCCCCAAATTCAATACTTGAATACCAAGCAGATTTCTCATCCTTCATCTCAACAGCAAATTTTGTGCACAAGAGAATGCTTATCCCAAGGCTGCTTTTTTTCCCAGTCTTCTATAGGTTCTTTTGTTGGCTTCAGTAATCTGCCTGCCGTGTTTTGATTTTATGGGGGTTATCTGAAGACATGTGTGTTCTCATTTATGGAGCCTCTGGTACCCACAAGAGAGATTTGTGTATGTGTAGAACCAAAACTCAGGAGCAGCAGAGAACTGATCTTCTCCTCCGGATTTTCTCACTGCCAAAGCAGTGACGGCAGGGTTGCCTTAGAAAGCTTGTGGTATTACGGACACGGTGATGCCTTCAGGAGGAGCCAAGACTAAGAACTTAGAACTAAGACTGCAGTATTTTTTGCAGCCAGACACCTGGCTTTCTGGAATCTGTCCTGGCTAGCAAAGGATGAAGACTGAGGGAAAATATGATGTCTGAAGTCTCCACTTTCATAACTCCTACTATGAGGCAGCGGCTGACTTTCTGCAAAACATCTGTCTTTCTCATCATGGGTGTAACTGGCCTCGTCATCAGCACTGATGGTATGTCTTGTTTGAGCTCCTTGGTGCTGCAGCTCCCTTCCCCTCCTCCTCTGTGCCTCCCCCCTGCGCAGCTGGGTGTGCGACTCAGGCCTGGGACTGGTGTGGGGTTTCAGGCAGGCTGGTAAGATATATTTTTCAGAAAACAGGCATCAAGCAGAAGGGTTTTTTTAAGAAAAGGAAAAGAAAAGCAAGACGATCCTGCCTACATATGGCTCTAATGCCTTGTGTGCTCCCTGGTGAAGTGCTACAGGGACTGAGGGCTCTCTGGGGATGTCCATCATGGTTGGCTGTGAGCCATCTGCCCTTCCTCTCACTGGGAAGCATTTCCTCCTTGCCTCTCCAGATGGATGCCTGTGTGTCTGGCTGACCCCTTCCCTCACAGCACTCCTGAAGGGGCTCACTGGGAGAGGGCAAGAGCTGGCAGCTGCAGGAGGGCTCCAGATGTGCGTGGGTGCTGCTCCCTCGGGATCCCCAGCTGGCTCGCTCCGCTGGCTGCTGGAAGGCACCGCTCAGGTGTGACTACCTGCAGAAACAGGCATGGCAGGAATGAGCTTTGGCACTATTTTTAAGGCATGA
The DNA here is from genome assembly GCF_000691975.1 of Corvus brachyrhynchos. Lineage (NCBI taxonomy): Eukaryota > Metazoa > Chordata > Aves > Passeriformes > Corvidae > Corvus > Corvus brachyrhynchos. The sequence goes on along the minus strand of NW_008239139.1, from coordinate 3,332,098 downwards.
GCTTTCAGGATGCAAAATTTGTCTCCTCCTCGAGCCTTAGTGCTTTTGCAGTTCTTTTTCAGTTCAGCTTGTTTGCTCCTCCTGGCTTTCAGTGGATGTTGTTGCTTGCCAGAAGGACTGAAAGAGAAAAAGTAGTATTTTGTACTTGCCCAGGGTGACTTGTGACTTTTCACTTGGTCGTACTGATTCAGAGCAAAATTATCAGAAGAGTGCTTTGGGGAGTCTTCTCTATGGCTTGGGAATGCTTCCCTATTGCCATTGTTTGTCTGTTGGGTTGCTAGAAATATGTTAGAAAAACCACAGGGAAAAGATGAACTTAATTTATGTTGCTGTTTTTTTTCCCAACTACAAACATCTCTGCAAGATCAAGATGAACACAAAAAGTGACTTTCAAAATTGTGCAGTTAAAGTCTTGATTACTTTTCTAAAAAGTTGAAAGGCATTTTGTATCCAGAACATCTTTTTTAGCTTTAATGAAAAAGAACCTTGCTTGGGACAGCTTAGTTGGGGATGGGAAAAAAACCCTACTTGGTTTTAAGATGTGGCTTCAGTGCTCAGGAGGGATATTACATGGTGTGGTAGCTGGGATGGAGCCACTGGAGCTCTGAGGAACTTCTGGTCTCATTTGCTTTTGTTTCAAATGCTCAGGCATCTGAGGGGGAAAAGGGAACTTGGAATTATAAGCAAGAAAGGAGTCTGCAGAATCTTGCATTGCTGAAGAGGCTTTTGAAGCAGTTAATGAGTGCAGAAAGCTGTAAAGTCTGGGTGTTGAAGGAGCCAGGGTTGTGACTGGGGATGGCCAATTCATGGTGCCGTTCCCATTGCTGTGATTAAGGTGTTGGAAAGCATGGTTTGGGGAGATTCTTAAAACCCTGGGTCTTGCAGGTGTCAGTATGTCACAGTTTGGCTGAGGACCTTTCAGTTCTTGACACCTGGGTATCTGAAAGAGAGGCTAATTTGGGAGAATGCCAAGAAAAGCAGCAAAAGTGGTTGAAGTAGCAGGTTTGTGAGAAATGATTACAAACATTAAATGTGTATTGCTTTGAAGGTGGGCAGGTGTTTGGAGGAGTTTGAGGAAGTGGTGTGATCAGAACAGTTTATGTTGAGCTCACATTACTATTCTTGAGGCATCTTTCTCAGTTTCATGTGATGTATGTCATTTTCAGTAATGTACCAGAATAGAGTGTCTGCGAAAACTTTGATTTCAGCTGTGGTTCTCGTAACACACAGATAATGAATATTTCTGTACTTGCAGCAAGATCCCTTCAGAGCTTTGTGCTTAGATTAAAATTATGAAGGGGATTATATCTCCTAAGATTACGCCTTTTTTATACAGCTAGTGTCCTCTGCAAGTATCTTTTCTCTTTTTGCCTGATCCAATGCTTACAAGTTAGTGAAAGGTAAAAAAGAATCGGTGTGAAATTAAGAGAAGCTGGTGATGATCAGCAAAGAATATCCAAGGGGGAAAACACAATGTTGGCAAGTGTAAGGGTAGCAAGGGGACTTCTCTAAATGGTGTCTCATGAAAATTAACCACTGTCAGTAATCGGGTTACAGAACATCTTGGAACCAATAAATCTAGATAACTGGAAATCTGGATAGGCTGGAAGGTCCCAGAGGAAATGTTTGGCTTGTTGACACTGATTTTTTTGGGTCATGACATTATGAGGAAATACCTGAAAATAGTCAATTAATAGACTAAAGGGGAGGAAATTAAAATTATACACTGGAGATCCTGGTACCAAACATATGTAAAAATTCTTGGAATCTTTTAGGATTCCACAGTTACAGAGTGGAATAATGCAGATATGATTTAACCCTGGTAGGTAGAATTTAATGGAAAGCAGATATAGTCAGACAAACATGGTTTCATTCTTTGAGATGAAAAAAAATTGATAGTAAATGGAGACATTTTGCAAGCAATTTGCTTTTTATTTTACTGTATTGGTTGAAAAGTTGTACCACAAAGTGTATGAAATTAAAGGGTTGACTCAAAGCAGTTGCTAACGGAGAATTGGTGTCAGAGGATAGATTTATTGAGTTCTGCAAAATGGTACCAGACAAGAGGCTTTTCCAGGTTTTCATCCATGATCTGGAAGCAGAGTTATGTGACTAGGAACAAAAAACTGTATCTACCTATGGGACAGGTGAATACATATTGGAAATCAGAACTTGGAAAGCATTACAAAAAAAGTGCTAAAATATACTTGAGTTAAAAAAAATGCTCATTCCTCAATCTTTGAGGCACACCCATGTTCTCCTCTGGCAGTTATATTTCAACAAATTATCAGATTCTGTATAAGAGTACCTCATGGAAATGGTGGGTTAGGACAGGGAAGATTAGGAAGGTTTCATAGTCCTTTCTAGCTTGAAATGCTGTAAAACTTTATTGCTGGGCCTGTTGACTCTCTGGATACTTCAAGGCATAACATACATCACATGCATCACAGCATTTGGTCATTTTCCTAAACTGTTGATTTCAGTGAAGTTTAAATAAATGCTTTAATTGCTTCAAGCTGTTTTTGAACTGCTTGTGTTTATCGTGACACCTCTTGGCACATATAAACGAGGAAAATGTGCAAGCATGGGGGGAAGGATAAGAATTCTGATAGAAAAAAGGCATTAGTCCCAAAATACAAGGCCACCTTTATGTATATTCCCTCTTGAAGTTGAGTACCAAAGGTGGCCTTGTATTCTCTGAGCCTCTGTCTGGGATAGACTGGGTAAAACACATGATTGGTGTCAGTGTGCCAAGGGTCTTCAACCCTGGCAAGTGAAAGGCAGTGGAAAACAAGAAAGCAAAACAGTTAGGGTGAAGCATGAGGAAAAAGGGAATGTGTGAGAAGATGGGATAAATATACAGATAAAAAAGCAAAGTTTGTAGCTTTCATTTTAAAGGTATAATTCATGGAAGGTGGTGGTGGATGTGGTTCCAGTTGTACTAATGGTACCAGCTTTTACCCTGGTGTTTAACAATGGAAGATGGTTCTTGTCCGTCTGCCTCTGTGCATCACACTACAAGCCTGTACTTTTCTACACCATCAGCTGGAGGAAGCTTAACCTTACTTTATTAAGGCCTGTCCAGAACTTCTGCAGCATTTTAACAAGCCTGGAGGTCTCTATGTGATCCAGCATCAGTCTCCTCATAGTTTATAGGGGGATAGTCTTTGGTTTTGACATGCAAATTGAAACGGGGAGAAGAGTGCCTGGGACATTCGGGGAGGGCAAGTAATTTTTCTCCCTTGGTGTTCCTGCATTTAGGTAGCTGGCAGACAGAAGATACTGCCTTAAACTGCTTCCATGGTATGGCATAACCTTTTGTAGTGGTAATGCTGTTTTGCTTTTTCTCTGGAATATGCTAGAAGCAAAAATATTTTATTCAAGTGTAGTGTGGACAGCAGATGTGGTTTGAAAGTGTC
>NW_008239139.1:3323229-3328669 GCF_000691975.1 Corvus brachyrhynchos | reverse complement strand
TCCGCCCAGCTTCTCTGAAGCAGTTTTGCTTCTCCTTGTGGCGTGAAGTCCCAGTGCGCCTGTGATGTGATGGTGTGTGGGGGGTGCTGCTGCACTCGTGAAGTGGCCCCTTCCTGACCTGCTCAGCATGGAGTGCCTCCTGCAGAACGGATGGCGAGGAATGAAGCTCCTCAGCCTGATGATCCTGTCAGGCAGGTCAGGCTCCACCAGGAGAGGCTGAAGCTACGTGCTGCTGGGAGGCACCTCCGGAGCCTGTCTGAGGATGGAATAAATGAGCAATGCTGGTCATTCGGCACCGGTTAATTTGTGGAATGCCTTCGTCATTCTGCTGTGCAAAGGTGACCTGTGGCAGTGGAGCCATAGGACAAGACATGCCTGACTTTTCAGAGTACTGCCAGAAGGCTTTTGAGGAGTCTCTCTTGAATTACATATCCTCTCTTAATTGAACCCTTGTAAGGCACTTTCCAGTAAGTGTTCCAAAAACCTCAATTCACACTTCTGCTTAGATCCTCTACAAGAGGTCTGATGTTTGAGCCAGGCAGGCTGCATTCCATCAGTTTAGTCAAGCAACAGGGAAAAACAGGAGTCAAAATTCTGTGGAGATGATATGAAGTGAGTGGGCAAATGCCTGAGAAAAGGTGGATCAAGTAGGGGTGTGAAGAAGTGTGGAGACAGATGGGGTAAAGAAATGAAAATGAGTTGTGTGCAGCCCGGGCTGTGACTTCAGTGGTCTGCACTGTGTACCAAAGAGAAAAGGCTGTGCTGGTGCTGGGAAACAGCTCCTTGACCAGCTCAGTCACTGGCACATGCTGCACTGTCTGTGAGCTTTGAGGCAGTGCTGTGACAATCTGAAATGTGCCCGTGTGATGCTTTGCTTCAGAGCTCTTGCATTAAGCAGGGATACTTGACGCATCTTGGACTGGAGCTGGACCCACACAGGCACTGATCTCCCTCTGGGCTTCAGGGGGGAGAGGGGCCTGGTGTAGAAGTAGCCCTGAGGTTACACATGGCCTGGTGCTGTCTCATAGCAGCAGGGAGGAGGTAGCTGTCCTGGTTTTTTCTTGTCCCTAAACAGATTGTCAGGGATTTCTCTGAAGTACAAGGGCACAATTAATGTAACCAGCACATTCAGGTTCCTCACTGTGGTTATTTGCAACACAGAGACACTTAAACCCTGTTTTGTTAGCTTAGCCAGGGACCAAGCAAAGACTGTTTCCTTCAGCATCCTGTATTTATTCCTGATTTGGTTTGAGGAGTGGTGCCCGTGGTTGCATCGTCCTTTGGGCTTCTTGGAATCTCCCTGCAAACCCGCCTGTTTCCAGTTAGTGACGCAGCACTTCAGGAAACTGAGCCAAGCCAAACAGGGATGTTCCCCACTTAGGGAGTGAGCAGGGAACTGTAGGACCTTATGGTCAGTGTAACTGCAGACGGTATATTCAAATGCTCAAGATCACTGTTAACTTCTCAGAGTCTCCTTTTTAGCAAATAGTCTTTGTGTCCCCGTGGTGTTCCTTTGAAAACCAAACAAGAGAATAAGGTTGGAAGGAAGGAGAGAGTTTTTCCATCCCCCTGTGACAGGGAGGAAAAAAAAAACATTATAAAATGTAATTCTTTCGTAGTTTTATGTGAGGAACAGCTCTGCCTCATTTAGGTCTAGTGCACAGTTTCTCACACTGGTGGACAGGCTCATATGAAAGGGTACAAGTGTAACCACTACTGGGAGTAAAAAGGGTTTCCATTATTTTATTGAGAAAGGGTATAGCCAGAGGATCTGTTGAGGAGATCCAGGGAGGGGGCAGAGAGAAGTAGAAGAGCTGAGAAATGTGTGCTCTTTCAGCCAAATCCTGTCCTAGAAACCATACAGTGTAGGAGGGTGTCACTTCTGCTCCTTACCTTGCTGGTAGGTGCTGGTGGTCTTGTGGAGCTCTCATTGTTAGGTTTTTGTGTATCTGACCCAAACAAAATAGCTCCTGCTGAGTATGTTTTAATAGGAGAACCTCTTCCCTTTCCAAATTAAGCTTTGGAGAGCTCTTCAGGGGGTTCAGACTAAGGGACAGAGCATGGACTGGACAACAGTCACTTTGACAGATTTTGGGAGGAAAAATAGCAAGGAGCTCTGTTAGCTTAAAACTTTAATAAAGACTAGTTGGACTGACCAGGAAGAGATTTAAGAAAGCAGAAACTGGCTGTAATCTTACTTAAAGCAAGAGTTATCAGTAAGGGAGGCTGGGTTCCTCTTATTCCATATTTCTGGTATATACATGATGAACCTGTGACTTAGCAGCAGAATTTTTATCTGCAGACTGTGCTTTTTATCTTTCCCTGGCAGACATCATGCAGCTGTGTGTATCGATGCCGCTGTGGAAAGCTGGGCTGCTGGTCTGAGGCACCTCTGGGAAGTCTGCACTGCTTGCTTTGGTCAAAGGCTGGCTGATAAAAGTGTAGTGCAAGCTGGCTCAGCCACTTTGGTTTGGATTCTGACTGGGCTTAGAGGGGTTTAAAGGAGATTTAAAGACGGGAAAAAAAAAAAGAAGACAAAATGTGCCTTTACCAGGAAGTGATGCAAACCTCAGATGATCCAAATTTGATTCCCTCTTCAACATGGGAAGGGGTGTACTCAGCCTTAGCAAAAAACTGTCTCTGTCCACTGGTGTGTTGTTTTTGTTGGAGGTGTGCAGTATTTTGGAGACAGTTTCTGTATTTTGGGAAAAGAGTGGGAGTGTACCATCCAAAGCAGAATATATCAGAATGTGGCACTGGCACATGAGCAAAATAATGTTTAAATAATGTAACTTAAATAACTTAAAGGAATTTAAGTGGAAGGTGCATGTTTTGCTTAGTTATGATTATGCATAACCATAAGGAAGGTAAAGATCTTGCTCATTAATGCGATGGGATTTTGCTAGATGGAAGCATATGTGAAGAAGAAAACGTGGAACTGTGAAATATTTTATACTCTTGTATATGCAGTGATTAAAATGTGACTTGATAACTCTTTATAAAAATGAAATCATTCCTGTTATGAGTTTTTGATTGTTGCCAGCCAGCTCTGATCCTGCCATGATCTTGAGCAACACGGGAAATGCACTGCTGTGGAATCTGAGATGCCATCCACGTGGCTTGTCCTGTTCCTTAGACATTGCACAGGTGCTGCCTTGCACAGGAGACAAGGATTTGGTACTTGTGGGAGGACTGGAGCACCAGCACTGCTGCAGCAAGCCACATCCCAGGCTTGTCATGCCGTGTAAATAGGGAGGGAGGGGTTTGTCCCTCTGAGGACATCTGTGGTGTGGGTGGGTACAGACTCAGCTACGGGAGGGCGGCTGAGCAAATGTTTTACTGCTGCTGTCACAACTATATATGGAAGACCAGGACAAAAACCCCCACTGCAGTGGTCATGCCAAAAGAACCTCAGCTGAATTTTATTTTTCAATTGCTAAAGCATGTCCAGATTGTTTCTGTAGTAAGAAACAAAGTCAGGTACTTTGTGTCTGGTGGATGGCAGATGGCCCAGAGATGAGTAGATTGCTCAGTTTGAGGCTGATCTGCTGCCGTCATGAAGTACTTGGCCACCTAGAGTAATCTTTTTTGGTGGGATTTGGGAACATTATATGCCAGAAGCAGATGTTCCCTTCAGTAGGAAGGGCTGAATAATCCTGTCTGTGTGCTCTAACAAAAGTGTGCACCGGTTTAGGAGGAAGCAGCGTTGCTAGTGCCCTCCCAGAGCTTGCAGTGGCAGTCCTGTCAGTATAGCCTGCAGGATTATGCTGATTTATGGTAACTCTGACACCTCCAGCCATTAGGGAACTCAGGGTTGGGGAGAGTAGCCTGTAAAATCCTACTCGGCGCTTAAATGTTGTTGTTGCAATATTGTAGGAGACAGTACGTGCTGGTCAGGATGCACTGTAGCCCAAGATATTTCAGGCTAATCCATGAACTCATAAGGATAGAGCCACACAAACCACATGTTCTTCTCTAGAGAAGAGCTGTTCACTTTGGAGCTAGTACAGCTACGCAGTGCAAACTTGGACAAGATGTCCAAATCCATCTGCTTTTTTTCCTGTCCTATGATCATGCGACAAAAATTCAGTGAAATTGGACTTTAAAGTGCATCTTCACAAAGAAATTTTGTGAAGTCTTTACGAGAACTCAAATTCCATGAATTTAAGAAGAATTCATTCTTTGGGGGGAACCCTTAAAGATGTCTGTTGTCTCTAGCAGTTTTGGTTCTTCCTGAGGCTGAAGACAGAGTATCTCTTTTGCAGACTTATACATATGAGGATAGGTAGATTTGCAGATCCCTTACAGGAGTACTCAAGTTTTTGTTGCATTTTCAATGCCAAATGTTGCTCTATTTTGAGGAGGTCACTTCTTGCATTACCTTATCTGGAAAATAGATGCTAACATACCTCACTGTGTTTTATGGAGTAATTACAGAAAATGAAGAGTTGCCTGTATTGTTGGCAAAGATCTGCTGTAAGAATAAGGGTTTTATTTTTTATTCATTTTTCATGGGAGTGCATTTTTCACTTCAGTGAAGTTCTGTGCACCTGACCTCAGCCAGAATGGTCTAATTGTTGCAATTAAATCACAGATTCTGTCATTCGTAATACCTGTAAAGGGAGCAGTGCTCTGTGCAAGACAGTGTGATTTAGATGAAGCAGCCTAAACAACCTACATCATAATGTCTCATTTTGCAAAGACTTACTCACACCAGATGATACAGGAAGAGTGCATGATTTTTCATCATGTCACTGTAAGATTATGCATAAAAACACTGAATTACTTACATACTTCTACATTCTCTTATGTTTCCAAGAGGAAATAGGCTGTGAGGTGAGCTGCTGCTGTAAACAATGCAGGTCTGAGAGGTGGAGAGAAAAAAAAAATCCTAATTTTGCTGTGAGAGCTTGAGTTGTGCAGGGCTGAGTGCTTGGGCTGCTGTTGTTCCAAAGTTGTGGAACCTTGCTGACCTCTTAAGTGAGGTCAGTCCTGATCGACCAAACAGGTAGAAATAAAGCTGAAATCACTCGTGAGAGGGAGAGCAACAAATGAACAACTGGCTAGGTGTTCTGGCTGGCCCCTTTAGAGCTGCTGCCATAACTGAACCTGGAGTAGCTCCCTCATACTGCTCTGCCAAGGTGGTCTCTGTTAGCTTGAATAATCCACAAATCCATCTTTGTGGAACTGGGTTGGAGCAGCAGATGTGGAGTGAAGCTGCTCACTCCGAGAGAACGGTGATCTCTGGGAAGGATGGTGCCTTCTGTTGAATATGAGGAATAAACCAAAAGTTTCTGGTAGAAGGCCACATGTCTCTGCAAGTTATGCCTGTTAAACATTTTTATCTCAGGATTCCAGTGACACAGCAATACTAGGATTTTCTTGGTGGTGGCCTTTTGCGTGGTCTACTGATGCTGTGGGTTGCTGAAAAGAGGCTGAA
>NW_008239139.1:3277772-3323154 GCF_000691975.1 Corvus brachyrhynchos | reverse complement strand
ACCTTTTGGTGAAACAGATAGGATGGAAGGTCAGGCTGTAAGAAATTGCATATTTATGAACTCCTTTTGCATTTGCAGTCTGGTGTGATGGCTTCAAATTCAGTCTTCCAGTTGGAACGTGCCTCTTTGTTGTGCTCAGTCTGAGTTTTAATGACAAAGCTGGCGTAGCCGAGTAGTTTGCATGTGACTTTGCCAGGACTTGCTCAGTTTTCAAGATGTGCTCTCATCCGTTGGATATGAGCAGCATTTGGACTCTTGAGCTGTTAAAGATAGGTTGCCAAAGTATGTTTCATAGCTTGATATTGTTATAACACTCCTTCCTGCATGCTGGGTTTTCAGGCACGTCAAGGTTTTCTGAAATGTGTTCCTTCAGCTTTGTTCGCACTGGTTTGTGTCGTCTGAGATCCATGCTTCCTTCACCACTATCAACAAAGAAAAATAGTTTCTCAGAGTTTGAAGAAACCCAAGTGTTACCCAAAAATGAGGGTAGGACAAGACTGTGGTCATTTAGTCCAGAGAGTGTCCCTTCAAAGTCTAAGAATAGGCAGAGGAGCATGCCATCACAATAGGCTGCCTTATAATTGCTCCCCTTGCCCCTCCTCTTCCCCATCCACTTAAAAGTAGAACTTGGGAAAGAAATAAGAAAGACAAAAAAGAAGCCGACCCTAAAATGTACCCAGCCAAGGCAGTCTGAGACGGTGAAAGCAGAGGCATGCAATTAAAAAAAGCTGCGTGCGCCCGCTCCTAGACATTCCTGCAGCTGCAGGCTCCTGGCGCGGTATCCGGGTGGGCTGGATCCCTGCCAGCCCCGGCCTCGGCAGGGACTCTGCTGGGGCGTGGATGGGGGAGAGGCGGGAGTTAACTGCTCTTTCTCCACAGGGCGATGAAACTGCTGCTGCCTCTGCTCAGAAATGTCTCACTTTCTCTGTTTATGTGCCTTGGACAAGCTGTGCTGAAGGAAGAAAGAGCCTCAGAAATCCATCTGAAAGGCAGATGGAGCACAGCTCCCCTCCAGCGGGGAGCCCTCCTCTGCTTTCCACCCTGCCTGCACAGTCCCTACTCTGTGTGCCTGTGGTGGAACGGTTTCACAACAAATGTCTCTGTGTTTCCTTTGGATCTGGAGGGGAAGGGGCAGGGGTCAGCGGCAACAGTCAGGCTTTTGAGACCCTGGGACCATTGAGCCTTGCATGTGTGCATAACTTTTAACCAAACCCCGCTGAATCTGTGTGGTTTTATTCTGCCAAAGGGATGATGTAAATCCAGGGAGGGGTTAACACATCGGGTACTGGTAGTTAAATATAAAATGTGAGAGCATGGCTGGGATGTTGGTGGGGATGCTCTCGCTTCTTTCCAAGGACAACAACTCTGTGTTTGTGCTTTGGGCTGAAGCAGGCCTGAAGCTGCTCTGGGCATATACTTGGTCTTTCTTTGCGCAGTGTTGCTTTTCCATGCTGCTGCCTCCAGTTGTCCCTCTCGTGTCTCTGCCTGGGAACTGTCATGGGAAGTGGTGCCTGGGCCTTACACAGCAGTGTTTTAGCTTAACCCTGCTCAGGAAGGCCAGTTGTGCACCTTGTCCCTTCCTGAGAAGTGGCAGGGGTGAGGGCCTGCTCCTGCCATCATGAGAGTGATGGTCCTGCAGGTAGCACGATGTTATCTTAAACCAGGGCTGTTTTTCTGGATTTTTTTCTAGAACTTGTTTGAGTTTTTGGGCAGTCTCTGAAGGGTTCAGGTATCCTGGGGCTAGATCGGTATCTTACACAAAATACACCTGGGGTGTTCTCGGTGAGATATTGTCCCTTTCCCCAACATCCCTGGGGCTCTTCCCCTCATAGGCTCACAAGTGTGCTCTTGTGCCACCATATATCAGCACAGGAAGCTTGCCTGCGGTGTTCCTGCCCAGTTTCACAAGCGTGCTCTTGTTTTTGGGAAGGAAAGAGTCATTGCCATGGGAATTTGAGTGTTAAAATGCAAGATGGGGAGCTGTGCACATTCCTCTTTTGCTCTCCAGTTGTGTCTTTGTGTCTTCTTCATGCTCATCTCATCACTGAAGGCTTTAGAAGGTCTGTGTTCAGATTCTTGTAAGTCCTGGCAGGGACCCTCTCTTTAGTCCTCCTTAGGTGCTGGATGTTTTCCCTAAACAGAACACCAACTTCAGAGTGTCCCAGGAGAGCACCTGAATACATGCATGGACATCCCTTGTCAGTGGGAGATTTCACAGCCCTTGGCTGGGTCTGTAGCCCATTTACTTATAGGCCCAGTTGCCCTTCTTGGAGGTGCAGAGTAGTGGTGTTGTCTGATAATACAGTGCATTGCCTAGTAATACCGTGATGTGGTGTGAAAAGTCCTGTCCAGCTGTTACTCCTGCAGGTACAGCTCTGTGTGTATGGCCTCTATCTTATCGACAGAAAAGCCAGGAATACAAATTTCTATACATCAAAAAAGGCTGATTCTCAGCATGTATCCCTGTTTACTGCTTGAACTTTTAAGAATGGATTTACATCAGAATCAGACAAATCATCTGCTTAAGTAAGAACGACTAGAGCACTAAACCTTTAAAAGCATATCAGATTGTCACTGCTTTTATTTAATATTTACATTTTAGTTAGGGAATATGCAGTTTGAATTGCTATTAGCATGGGAATCTGGTTTAAATCTATTTCCATGTTCTGTCCTGACCTTTCCTGACTGGTTTAACAAATCCTGTCAAAAGGGGGGTAAGTCTAACTGCAGCTACATGCACTGGAGATTGTAGTGCTGTAGGCAGGATGGGGAGATTGATGATCTCTTCTACTCCTTGCCCCCATCCTACTCACCTGGCAGCTTGTAGAATAGCACAAACGGTGGTTACGCTAAAAGCTGGATGGTCCATTTAAATTTCTATTATCTCTTTCTGCTTGCAGGCTTTTCTGGGTGTGCCTGGCTGTCCCCATAGAGCTCAGACTGGAGGCTTGTGTAACGGAAGCCTTTCATGGAAAGAAACTATTACATCTTTCTGTAGAACGGTCTAGTGTGTTCCTTTTACAAAATTATTCCCTACTGGACCTTTTGATATGTTATTAGATATTTTTTATTGTATTATTGGAAGAACAAAGATGACTCAGTGGGGAAAAGAGGGACAGCTGCTCTTTCCAAAAGAAGAGCTATTTCTCTCTACTGTCCTATGCTTGAGTTCCCAGTGTATGTGTGCTTGCTACTGTTACAAGACAGGTACAATTCAGCTTACAGAATTACTGAAATACTGAGTTCTTCTCTTTTGGCAGTAGTGCCAGCCATGCTCATTTTGACTTGCTGAAGACCAGATCTTCCAAAGCCGTCTGGAACCACAACTTGTTGGTAGAATAGAGCAGTGATTTTAAATCCCTTGCTGTTTTTGCACACTCAACACTTCTCTGAGGAAATTTGTGGACTCTGCAAACTTGAACTTATTTCATGTTCTTTAGTTTCCTTTGTTAGACTTTGCAGCTCTTGCAACCAGAGAAAATTTAAAAAAAACCTAAAAATAGAGGCACAGAGAGGAGGATGCTCAGAAATTCTGAAAAACTGATGGTTTTAGTTTTGGCACATCTGAGTCTTTGTATTATTATTGCATAAGATGTGATTATTGTGAGCCTTGATTTATAAAATCTTCTAGTTTGTAAAACTTTGCTCTAGTCTCTGGAGAACAGAAGCTGCTGAAGGGTCTGGAGTACAAATCTTCTGAGGAGTGGCTGAGGTTGCTGGGTTGTTTAGCCTAGAGAAAAGGAGTCTCAGGGGAGACCTTACTGTTCTCTATAGCTACCTGAAAGGAGGTTGGGTCAGTCTCTTCTTCCAGGTAACAACCAATAGGAAATGGCCTGACACTGTATCAGGTTAGGTTTAGATTAGATAATATGAAAAATATTTTTGTGGAAGAGGTTGTGAAATATTGGAACAGTCTGCCCAGGGAAGTGGTTGACATTCTATCTACACATAAACATTACGAATGTGAAGCTGTCTTGGTCAGAAGGATGTCGGAATGCTTACACAGGAACCATTTGTTCTTGTGTGTTAATTTAATGAATAAGAACTTGTGTGGCTTTGATGTGCTTTTATTTTTTGATGGAAGCATAAGATACTCTGTGCTAACCCACTGAAAATCAGGTACCACTTTCAGTTCATTGGGGCAACATCAGTTCAGCGCTTGATCTTCTGGCACACTGATGCATGTCCTGACAACTTGGTTTGGTTCCATTTCATGATGCTGAATTTAAGTGCTATGAAGTCAGTACTGTCGTCTGTAGCCAGCTCCAACCCCCACAGGAAGCAGCAGTTTTAGGATCACTTCTCTTTCTTTTTTTTCCTTGTCTTAGTTAAAGAACCTTCCTGATACACACATTTGTCAGTGTCCCTTACGCAACAGTTTTCTGTGTAAAATCCGCTGCAAGTTTCAAATTCCTCAAAAGTCCCATAGCATTTTGGTCTCCCTCCCTCCCAGTCCAGATGGTCTGTAGCAGATGCTCATCCAAAATGTAATGCAGCCAACGGTGTGGTGTTAAAAAAATGATCTATATTTAATACACACAAACACACAAGCACACATACACATGTATATATATCTATATATATATAGTCCTAGCTGGCTCTGGAGTTTACACATTGCTGATAAGCAGTACAAGGTTCCCCTGATTATTTTTCTGGCTCTGTACCTGTGTTTCCCTAGAGCCAAACAGACTCCTTTAGCTGCGGGAGAATTTTCCTCCCTTTGGGTGCTTTCTGTGTAAGCTGTGTAATGCGGGGGGCTGTGCTGGGTTGGTGCCTGGAAGTGGGGTCTTGTGTGGCCATGCACCACATGTGGCTTACAGGCTGCATGGAAGAAATCACAGCACCTGAAATTTGAATACAGATTTTGATTTCTGAGCTCCTGAGCTTGCACTTTACCTCTGGATAGCCCTCAGAGGCTGAAGTACTGTATGTGGCATTGTTGAGGTGGCATCTTGAATCCGGTGTTTGTCCTCACGATAGGAAAGACATTGAGGTGCTGGAGCAAGTCCAGAGATGGGCAGTGGAGGTGGTGAAGGATCCGGAGCACAGATCTTATGAGGAACTGCTGAGGAAGCTGGGGTTGTTTAGTCTAGAGAAAAGGGGGCTCAGGGTTGACCTTCTTGCTCTCTGTACAGCTATCTGAAAGGAGGTCATAGCAATGTGGGGTGGGTCTCTTGTCCCAAGTGACAAGCGGTAGGACAAGAGGAAATGGCCTCAAGTTGCCCTAGAAGAGGTTTTAGATTGGATAACAGGAAAATTTTCTTAGTTACTAACAGGGTTGTCAGGCATTGAAACAGGCTGTCTAGGGAAGGGGTTGAGTCACCATCCCCAGGGATTTTTAAAAGATATGCAGATGTGGCGCTTGAAGACAAGGTTCAGTGTTGGACTTGGCAATGCTGGGTTGGACTTGATGATCTTAAAGGTATTTTCCAACCTAAACAGTTCCAAGTGCTTGTGTGTGTGTCTCTCACTCCTGGCCTTGGTGCAGTGTCCAGTGCTGTGCCCTGCAACAAGGGGCTTTCTCTGTGTCCCAGCTGTCTCTGGTTTTCTTATGATCCTGATAATTTTGGCATTGAATGTGATGCAATCTCCCGTACCACTATCCTTGAGATCCCTCCCTTGTGACTGGAGAGTATCGCTTTGTTACTGCCCTTGGGTGCGTGGAACGAAGAGGCAAAGGGTGCCTTTGCCTCAGGGGATGAGAGGCCCAGGCAGTGTGGGACAGCAGCTCCTGCCCAGCCCTCTAACCACCAGGCCATATTTCTTTCCTTAGAAGAAGGAAAATGTGTTGATAAAGTCTGGAAAAACCACATTTTCCACCCTACTCCCCCTGCTTCTAAGCTGTGGGGTAATGGTTGCACAAGCAGGAGCCAAGGGGCCCCTGGAGGTACTGGCTGGGTGCTGGGACAGGTCCCATGTCCTTACCCAGGCACATCCCCAGGCTGGGTCTCCCCTCCTTTCTCCCCCATTCAGGCACCCAGCCGCCTCTGAATAGCTGGAGTAGATCTTGGCCGCGGCTGGCAGGGGTCTGAGCTAGCCCTGGCTGGGATAGCGGGAATGAGCGATTACGTGTGCCTTCGCTTATGCAATGTCTGATACTTCCCTGCGCCGTCGCTGTCCCCAGGATGCTGGCAGGCTCTTTCAGCAGTCTCAGGAGAGGCATCTTCCACGTTGCACAGCTCACTCGCTTGCTCGGTATATCCAGTTAATTAAATTTCAGTGCTACAAGTGAAAGCGGCTTTGTTTGTGTGCTAGCATTTGGGAGATGTGGATGGGGAAGATGCTGCACAGGGCTGCGTGTGTGTGTGCTGGCTGGAGGTGTTGGCTGGAGCACCTTCTGCTTCAGTGCCAGAAACTCACATCGCCTGCTGGCATTAATCTTGTAATTAATCTTTAAAACTGGATGAAACTCCTGCTTTCCTTAAATGCTCCCTCTCCTTCCATTCTGTCAGCTGGTTGCTTTTAAAGCTTTTCTTTATCAAACTAAAAAAGCTTTAAAAACTTTTTTTAAAAAAAAGCTTGTTTCTAATGTAAAACAGGAACACAAGTAACCTCTCTCTGTGTGTTTGAACAGGGTTGCACATTGCATGCTTGTGTTTATGCTCTTTGTCAGATTTAAAGCAAGAGTAAAGTTACTTGCCTTTGATTTCTCTGCTATCGGCAGCCTTCTGCTGCTGCAGACTTGGCACTTGGAAAGGATGATAGGTCCTGAAAGAGATGCCCAGGCACATGGAGCTTTACTAACTAGAAGACTTAAAAGAGACTTTGAAATGAGCAGCTACTAAATGACTTCTTTTGAAGCAAATCTCTTCACATGGAAGCTCCCTTTTAATTTCCTCATGCACCTTGGCATTCCTCTCGCTTGGCCTCATGGGGAGTCTCCCATCACCACTGAAACTGACCATCTATTGGATGTGGAAATTAAATGTGGACTCTGAAAATGATCACAGTGCTCTGGGCTTGTGAGTCCTCGCAGTTTGTCACAGGCATTTGCTCGTGCTGTGGCTGCAGATGCAGCTGCCCCTCCGATCCTGAGGAACAAATCAGTTTCAGAAAGACGGGATAGTTTGCATGCGTGTTTGTGTTTTCAGTCTCTTTGATAGAGAAACCCTGAAATCCAATGCAAGCTTGCCAAATCTTTCCTCTGAGACCCTCTCCCAGCTTGCTGTTGAGGTGTGGCTCTTGGAGTGATGGCAAGTGGTAGGGGCTCTGTCTTCCAGCTAGTGCCCTCACCAGCCCTCTGGTGTGGGGAGGAAAGCTGACTCACTTGTGCAGCAGAGCTGGAGAACCCAGCCTTAAAAACAAACAAGGGAAAAGGCTTTCAGTGGGCTAATGCTGTGGGATGTGCCGGCCACTTGAAGTTTGCTGAGCACTGTGTTTGGAGCAGGCTTGTGAGCGGGGCAGTTGTGTCTAACATGAACAACCTTTGGTCTTAAACCTGGGTTCTTGAACTGTGTTCCCCAGCTGCCTTCCTGATAAGGATATCAAGTTATCTGCAATACAGGAATGCAAAGCCGTATCAGCAAGTTTCCCAGCTCTGGGTTTGCATCAGTTTCTCCAGAGCACGCTGCCATTCAAGTAAACAGCCTTGTTTTGCTGCCAGAAGGCCAAAGGAAACAATTATGAATTATTTTAACCTTATGTAAATCAAGGGCTATAAAACTTCCCCAGATTGTTTCCTGTTTGAATTCCTGCATATCTTTTTAGGGCGGTCTCTAGTCTTCAGTTAAGAATGGCTTGGGTTGAAGAATTCACACTGTTCCTTCATGATTGATTGTTCTCCACTTTTTTAATAATGTGAACCGCAGTGAGTGGATCTGGCTCCAGCTTGAGAACTTAGCTGCAAGCTGGTAGAGCCATCCTCTTGAGTCTTATTCCCTGTTTCATTACTTAAGAACATTCATGGTCTGCATTTGTTTCTTCTTTGATAAGCTGAATACATTGGTTTCTTCTTTTCTCCTTTGCTTTTATTTTGAGGCAAGATTTCCCTTTCTATAGTGATTCTTGTGATTCTCTGAACTTTCTCCAGTTGTTCAACTTCCTTTTTTTTGAAATTTGGTGGTGTAGGAGGGGAGCCTGGCTGTGGCCAGTAGCAGCTGCATCCACCATGAGCATGGAGAAATTTGTGCTTCACACCTCTCTGTCTTCTGAAGTCCTCAAACTCATGTGCTCTGGGTTTTGCAGGGAGCACAGACTTACGCAGCAACTTGTGTGATTGGCGTGAGGCTGCAGTACAAAGCTGTAGCTGGGGGTTGAGCTTTATAGGGACACTTCTTTTAAATACGAAGCCTCATTTAGGAAACAAGTACAAACAAAAGAAGTCCTAAATAGATAAAAAAGGCGAAATTTCTGCAATACCTCCCTGCTGTTCTTTGGGTGCTGGCCCCACAGCGTGCGATGGCCCTGCAAGAGTCCCCAGTGCTTGACTGCTCCTGGAACTGTGTGAAACCCCAGCACTGGCTGAGGGGCTCAACCTGAAGTGCAGCAGGTGTCTCCTGCATTTGGAGTATGAGCACACATCTGCAGTATTTCATCCCCAGGACCCAGTGCTTGTGGTACATGTCCCACAGGGGTTTCTTCAGCCATGTCTCTCCCAGAGTCCTGGGGTCTTGGCTTCTGATTGTCAGTTGCCCAAGTGTGACTTGGAGCCTTTGGTTTTGCACCATAAGATACTTTTTTTTTTTTTTTTTTTTTTTTTTTTTTTTTTTTTTTAACTTTCAGCTTTACTTAAGACATGTCTCTTGTTTATGGCTGCTTACTGAGTTCTCTGTGTTTTGCTTTTGTGACCTGGCCTTTTTGTTACTCACTGCCCCTGCTGATACTGCATTATCTGCAACCTTCAGAGGCTTTTCCTCTCAGGTCATTGATAAAATATTGGAGTCTGGGGCCAAGAACTGATCCCTTTGGGAACCCACTGAAAATGTGTGGCATGATCAGCTCATTTTTGTTTCACATATGGAGATTTCTGATTTCCTTGTCACACGGAATGAGGCCTGTTGACTTCATCTCGCTCCGGCTTTGTTTTGTATAGCACCAAGTCAATTGCCTTATGGTACAAGAGGTATTAAGCTTGTAATATTATTTCAGAAAGAGATAAAATTTGAGAAACTAGATTATCAGTTATTGTGGAATTATAAATTAGATTTCTCTTTCCTTTGGAAATTCTTGGACTCTTAACTACTCTCTTCCCTTTTCCATCGCTTCCCTTCATCATAAACAGTAGGTAGGTTAACTTGATGTTACTTTGGTTGCCTTGTTTACACTTAAATATTTTCATATTATCTTTTACAGTCCATCAGTACTGTCTCCTACTGAAAATAGTTTCAAGAGCTCCTTAGAAGCTCTGTTTAGACTTTATAGATGGAAGTTTTCTAGGTCTACTAATTAAAATGGCCAACTTTGAGTAGCTGTTTCCATATTCTCTTCCATTATTGTTGGGATAAAAGTCATTTCATTAGCATCCTGTGGGATGGCTGTATCATCTGTTCTTATATAAAAAGCAGTAATTCAGAACCGCCCCCTCCCAGGAATATTCAATTAAACATTTTGATCTTCTTTTTTCTCCCCCCAATAACTGCAGCCAAGCAGTGGCCTGATCTATAATTAACATTCCTCTGGATCCTGAAAAACTCAGAAGCACGCCTTCTCCCTCTGAACTGTATTTTCTATTAACTCTTTCTTGTCTTCTAGATTCCGATTTATGTTAATTCTTGGTAATTTTTCCTTTCTCCCACTAGCCCAAATATATAATATTCATGTTCCCATGGCAAGCATGTTTGTTTTCCCTGTGTGGTTTTCTCTTCACCTGCCATGGTGAGATGGAAGTGGTTTTGTGTTTCAGGTGGGGAGGAACAAATGAGAGAAGGTCCAGAGCTGTCATGAGGGTGAGCACTGTAACGTGCTGAGATTTAAATGGCAATGCACAAAAGGCAGTGACGCTTGGCGAAAATGCACAGCTGGGGATGGAGGAAGTTCTTGCACAATCTTAATATGCTGCTTATCTGTCACTGGTTTATTTTATCCCTTTCCAGGTGCTGTGACTTTGCCTCCTCCTGTTGTTTCCCTTCTGCTCCCTTGCTTTTCTGGCTCTGTTCCTCCAGAGTCTTTGCCCACAGTTTGCGGCTTCATTCCCAGTTCTGCTGATCTTCTTTATGTCCTGCAAGGGGATGAGTAGCTTGGCCTCTCTTTCACCTGCTTGGGAGCAAAGGCCTGGAAATGGAAGGTATAGAGAGGAGGTAGAGATGAAGGAGAGGGGTGCTCTGAGTGGGAGAGGGCTAAAGAAAGAAGCTGAAAGATCAATTCACAGGCAAATGATGGCAATGCTGGTTTGAGAGTCTCCCCTGTATTCCCAGGACTCACGAGGAAAGAGAGCCACCATACCTCTTGCTAGATAACCTGTTCCACAAGTCCCTGCATCTCTGGAAGGATGCAGAGGGGAGATACAAGCTCACAAGTTTGTTTTTGTTTAAAACCTGGTCTTAGGATACAGATGTTTCTATATACTGCTATTTTGGGTCCTGAACCTTAGTCCAGTACCACTCATTGTTTATTTATTTATTTTTTATAAAGCTGAGTGAAGTAATGTTTACTGGCACTGTGACAAAAGGCTTGTCATAGGAAGTGGAACAGCAGCTCTCAAGTATGGGGTGTCTTAAAACAATTTGTCTAGATGCATGTTATGTGTGCTTGTAATTGTATATTTATTTGATCTTGTTCATATCCTGTCTCCTTTTTGCCTTTCTGCAGCTTTCAGCAGGGCTTCAAAACAAACTTTGTCTGCCTTTGACACAAGTCAAAACCAAGTGACCCACCCGCACTCTTGTTTTGACATAAAATGAAATGCGTCTTTCCTCAGAGGAAGGGTCCCAGAGTACCAGTGCTGATGGAAGTACTGGTCCATACAAAATGAGGTGCCAAAACCATTTCTGTGGGTTCCTGTGTGAATTTCTGCAGAGTTAAGGCTGTACAAGTCCAACGTGGGTGTCTGGAAGTATCCATCTCTCATGGTACAGAGGACCACTGGGGGTGGCTTCAAAATGCAAGCCTTTTTGCTGTGGGATGGGTTTGGTAGGGCTGGCTCATCTGGAGCAGCTCCAGTGTCATGGCTTTAAAAACCATGTTCTTTCAGGTACAAGGTGGGGATGTTCTTCCCCAGTGTTGTCACCATCAAGTGCTGTCACACTGCTGCTCATTAGCTTGCTGGGCCAGTAGCAGGTTTGACATGAAACTTGCTACAAAGTTGTAAGCTGGAAACGTTTTGACAGTCAGGGATGGGAAATCTGTGATGATACCTGCTGTTGACAGAGTACTAGCTCTGTATGCATCCTTGGTGTCTGGGCTTAGTGCAAGCTTATGGGAAGGATGAGAGATACGCCAGATCAAACTCCAGGATGTTTCTACTGAAAGCAAGGTAGAAGACTTGTTTGGAAAGGTTGTTTGTTTCACTGTCTGGTGAGATCACACACTGGAGTAGTATTTGACACACAACCAGCTTTTTTAGTGCACGGTACTTAATGTGTAACCCTCAGTGACAGCAGCACTGAACACAAAGTCCTGCCAGTGCTGTTTCTCCTTCTGCCCTGATAGTAGATATCTGTGTGATTGAGACAGAAATTCTGCTGGGCAGGGTCTAAACCCTGTGGCAGCTAAGGTCATTGCTAGCCAAAGGCTGCTGATCCTTGAGTTCTGCATCAGGCTGGGCAGTTCATCCTCCAGGCAATATGACCTGTGGATTTCTTTACATTCGTTTCACAAAAGCACTCCATTTTTTTTTCTCCCTCCACTGTTCTCAAGCACCTGTTTCTTGAGTTCAAGAAAGGGTTATATGTGCATGGTGTGTTTTTTATTTTTTAAACTATACACACATCTGCAATTTCAACCATTCAGTGTATGAATTTTTGGCAGTTTTTATAAAAGCTGATTCATATTTTCGATAATCAGCTTGGGGTGTCTGCATTTAGGCACTTGATAGTCTGACTCTTCAAAACTGAAGAGTGTCTAAATAAACACTGAGGAGCTTAAATTTGTGTCTTTTCAAGCCTCAGGTTCTATGCTTCTATTCTTAAAAACAAACAAACAAGGCAGCAGAACACCCCCCACACTCAGTACTATAAATCTGTAAAACAAAGACTACTAACTCTTTTGTGATATAAAATGCCCAATCTCTCTTTAAGCTGCCAATACTGATCATAAAGCCTTACTTGTTTTGTAATAACAGACAGCTTTAATTAAAGAGCAGGATTTTGATGGGTGGTGGGTAGGTTTGCAGCCAGTGCTAGGAAAAAGAAAGAACGATGGCTCCTTCAAGCTGGAACCCTGCCATTTAAACTTTGCAACCATTAAAGAAGAAACACTGTTGAAGAAGAAAATAAGGATTTTTATTTTAAATGTCAAGTGTCCTGTCAGTCAGGACTAGCAAGCACTGCTGATAGAGCAGAAGTTGTTTCCTACCTATAGCAGTCAGACTACTGAAAGATCCTCCTTTGAAGGACACTAATTTGGTCCTCAGGGAGGAGGCTGTTGAGAACACTTTAAACATGAAACAGCTGAGCTGGAAAGCATCTGTGTTCTGCAGAAGACCCTCTGCACTAAGGGGAACTTAGATGTGAAGTTATGATTTTTCTGAGGTCTCCTAACTGTGCCCACTGGCAGGGTTTTATTTCTGGGAGGTCATGCCTGTGGACAGGGGCTGGGAACTTCAATTGCTGCTTAACCTGTGGGAGCTGCACCAGGACCTTGCAGGGTGAGCAGATGAGCGAGCTGTCACTGGCCTGCAGGGCAGGTTACAGCATCCCTGTTCTAAGGAACCATCCCTGAACTACATGGTGCTAGCCATCCTTTGTGTCCATGTAGGATAGCTGGACAACCAGCAGTATTATCAGTGGTTATCTTTTCCTCCTTCCTGTTATAACTCTAAAGTCAGCTGGGAGTTGGACTTGATCTTTACGGGTTCTTTGCAACTTGAGATATTCTGTGATCTCTAAAATGCATGCAAGTAGATTTTGTTTAAAATACAGGAATTGTGCTGGCTGTGCCCTTTACAAAGGGCTCATCTGTACTCATCAACAAGGGATGCTGTTACCTGAGGCCTGAGATTAATTTTCTTTGCTTTCATGCCCTCCCATTGCTATGTTGAGGGAAGATGTTAAATGAAGCCAAGTGTAGTGTGCCCAAACGGTGTAAAACTCTCCTATATTGTTAAGATCTGTCTCCTGTCAGGAGGGAACTGGAGCAGCCATGTTCTTTAAAAAGTGGCTGTAAGATAAACCAGCTGTGCAGCAACAAAATGTGTTGTCCCTGCTGCCGAGCTCTCAGGCAGCAAACAAGACCCTAAATATGCCCACTGTTGAACTGTAAAACTTTCTTCACTGTTTATTTTTTTGCTTAACACTGTGAGTTACACAGAAGACACTAGTTTCATGTAAAACTTGCAGTAAATGCAAGTTCCGTCCGTAGAGCCTGGAGGTATACCTGGGGTGTAACCAAGCAAATTGTTATTATCTCACAGCAAATATTTATCACTGGCACTGCATTCCTGGAGCATAGCTGGGGCAAAAAAAGCCCCAAACAAACCAACCAAACATACTTGTCTTCACTACATAGCTTTTAACACATAACTGGTCTCTTCAGGTATCTTGTGTGGGTGCCAAAAGTCATTGGAGACCCCAGTGACTAAGTTTTGGAAGCTGAGTTCCCCTCCTTGTGTAGTGTGCGCCACACTACTAGCTGAAGGTGGCAGGGAGAGGCTTGCCCCTGCTCTTGGTGGCTTGGAGGCTCCTGAGATGCAGATGGGTCAGTCAGGCCTGTCTTGCAGCTTCTGCAGTCGCTGGGGGTAAAGAATTGTGACCCTGCTGCTCTCTGGGTGAGGGGAAGGGCATGGGGACAAGTAATGGAGGGGTTTAGTGTTCTGTGGTTGTGCTGCTCAAGCTGGCAAAAAAAAAAAAGGGATGGAGGAGTGGGTGGGGAAGAGCTGAGACAAAAGAACAGCTACATCTGACCTGAGAGCATATTCCAAATGGTAACTTGCAACCCAGAAGTAATAATGTACTTTGAGGTCTCAGTCAGGGACTCACATGGGGGGGAGCCTTTCTGAAGGGCTTCCAGCTCACTGACTCACTGCTCTGGCCCCAGTGACTCACTCCTCTGGCTTTGGCTTTTTGGGGAGAGGGTGGGAAATAGCAAAACATGCACCCAGCCTATTGAAAAGTTAGGCTAGATCCAAGAGCTATGCACTGGGGGAAGGGCAGGGGAACGTGAGAAGGATTTTCCTATTTTGCATGACTCCCAAGAGACTTGGGCTAGGAATGAGCAATAGCATCCTTTTCTCTGCTTGCAGGCAGTGGACTTAAAAGATTGATCTTGAGGGTTGTTTCTCACTCTTGCCTCGACTGCACAAGAGCTTCTTTCTTTCTTTGTCTTTTGTTTTTCTTTCTTTTAACCCATATTTAGTCCTGTCTATTAAAGAGTTTCTTTTAGGTTTTAGTTATTTTTTTAAATACAAAATACTTTTTTTGATGGGGGTTGTTAAAGAGGAAAGTGAAAGAATATTTTGGAAGATGGAAAGGCAAAGGAGTAAGCATGGTTCTTGAAAAATCCCCCTGATTAGTTAAAAATAAATGCATGTCTTCTTTGCTGGTTGTGGGGTGGAATATTTGAGTGTTTGCAATGGAAGTGTGTGCATACATGTGTACATAATGGGGGGGATTATGAGATTTGCTCAGCATGAACTTCAGCATTTCCAACTGTGTAACCTGAGCAAGCTGGGAAGATGTTCAGATTTAATTACCATGTAAATCTATTGGCTCTGAATTTCCTGGCATTTGTTTTGCTGGTGACACAACCTGTATGTTATTCACCTAGAGGATTTTTTTTAATCTGACCACTTTTTTTCTTTTGCGCTTAAAATGAGTAAATGGTGGTGTGAGACTGCAAACAATCGTGTCTGCTCTTACAGTGGATCTCTTTGCTGGTTTCAAATACCAGTTTTGGGTTACTCTTCATAGTCTCCCACAAATGAGGGAATTTCAGTATAGTTACTGAATAGACATTGAGGGATTTTACAGTAGAATAAAGACATAAAACCCAGGCTGTTTTGTACCTACAGGTGGATGGTGGGATATTTTTTTATCCCATGAGTGCCTATTGTGTACCTGACAGTTCCTCCTGTGGAGGGGTGACTGATCCCTCCAGGGTGGGGAGACTTCAGGGTGAGCCAGGAGGGAGCCACTAACTCCCAGGAGGGTAATACCTGGAATATTTGTGGGTGGTTATAACCCAGTCACGTTGCATGGCTGCCTTGCCCTGGTCTGCTGGGAGAGCAGGGTTTGTTTTGCAGTGTGCCAGGGTGCTGTCACTGCAGCTCTCCTCTGGGGTGGCTCTGCTGGAGAAGGTGGGATTCTGCTGCTGCAGTCGGTGTGTGGGACTGGCAGCTGATGCAGTGCACTTTCCAGGCTCTGCAAGGCCTGCTGCTTGTTTAAAAATATAAATATAATTGTGAAGTGTCATTTGGGACTCTTGACTTCTCTGCGTTTCTTTTTTAATGGCTTCTTAGAAGGTCAATTTTCTGAAGATGACTTTCATTTTTAGGAATGGTAGTGTCTTCTCTTCAAACGACTAATTGGGGTAGTGCTGCTCTCATCTGGCTTCAGGTCAGCTGGTGGAGAAGCCAGCACTGCCATGCACCTAGCAAAACCTGAGTGTTTTACTTCACAGATCTTCATTTGATCAAACAAGAGGGAAAAAAAGCCCTGGTCCCCGAGGCAGTTGGAGAAAAGGGCCTTTGTGTGGCAGGAACAGGCAGATGCTGTGGAGAGCTGCAGCCCGTGGCACAGCTGGTCTGCAGCCAAATACTACTTTCGAAGAGCTATCCAAAAATCCCCTGTGCACCCGGATGTGAGAGCTTTCCTCTGTTTGCTTACTGCAACGTGATGTCTGGAGGTGTTTGTGTTCCCCAAAAACACCCAGGATAAAGGCATGAGCCAATGTTCAGCCAGATGAGTGCTGAAACTCCACGGGGCTGCAGTTTGCTTTCTGTGTGTAAACAGGAGTGCTGCTGTTTTGTTTGTCTTTTCAGGGTTCTGGGGGAAGGGGAGGTGGAAGATAAGGTAACATCTGTCCTAAATCCCTGACTTTTTACAGAGGTTAAAATCCCAGCTGAACACAGCTCTTTGCTATGTGGTGAGAATAGTTTAATAATTCAAACAGACTCCTTGTACCAACACATGTCTGCAATTAGTGCTGAGGCTGCCAGTGGGGTGTGAGGATAGCAGGAAACTGGCAGCTGGGCTGTCTACAGAGGTATTAACAACAAAAAGGGAATAGAAGAAAAAAAGGCAGAATCTCAGTGCAAGTGCTCTTTCCTCTCTTTTTAAAATTTTTGTAAAGGTGAGCTCTCTGGGTGAAAGATGCCCAGCTGAAAGCCATAGACAAAGAATTTCTTTCTTTTGCAAGCAAAAAAGGTTCTAAGGGTAAAAGTCTCAGTTTCCTTCCCAAATTGCCCTTTCCTGTTCCTGGCTGCAGGGGTGGTTGCTGCTGTGTCAAAACTGAGGATTATTTTGGGGCTTTCCAGCTATGGAAGTGGCTGATGACCGCTGAGGTGCATGTGGAAGCAGAGAGGGGAGGATGGGGTGGGGGGGGCGTTGGCAATGGGAGAACGTGCTTTGAAGAGACAGAAGGAGCAGCTTAGGTGTAGGTGGAGATTTTGCAGAGCTGGAGGCCTGACTGCCCCCGGATGGTTTCTGCTTTAGCTGCTGCTCAAATGCCTTTTCTTCTTTAGTTCTCTAAGCAAATGGAGCCACTTTCAATGAGACAATTGTTTTATTAAGGACAAAAGGTGATCTAGCTTTAAGCATTCACTGTAGTAGAGAAGTGTATAACATATGAAAGATTCCTGTAAATCAAGGAGTCTGTGATTTTTATAATCACAGAATGAGAAGTCCAGATCCCTAAAATTGTCTGTTTGGTGAGTTCAGTAGCTGCAGAGCCTGACCTGTGGCAGTTGTTCTAGGTTTCTCTATGAACCAGTGTTCAACATTATATCACAGAGCATTAAAACTAAACTTGAGAATTATAATGAAACTAGAAAATCACTTTAGAAACCAACCATTTATTTGCTATCGGACAATTCTGTTATAAATGCATATTCTTTTCTTGCTCACAGCTTGCTGCTTTGCAGCGGCATGTGAAAAGGAGAAAGCACAAATATTGACGAACATGTTGAACATCCTTCCCCACCCCAAGGTTCTCTTTCTCTCTGGTTTTCTGAAGTTGAATGTTTGTTTCCTCCTTTGCTTTTTCTGAAGTGGTTTTAGGGAAATTCCCCATTCAGAAAGGAAGAAAAAAAGAATCTGATGGACTTAACTTCAGTCAAATGGAAAAGTAAAATAGCATTTGATAAGCTTTTATTCCATATCAAAACAGTGATAGACAGAAGACTGATAAAAGTCTTTATTTGTGAATTTGCCAAAAACAGCTGAGTAGCCTGTGGCCATGTTTCTTTCAGTTAAGTTATAACATCTAAGTAGTGTCAGACTAAGTCAATATGTAGGTATGATATTTTCAAGGATGACATCCTGAAATTGGATGATGCTGGTGGTAAAGTAGCTCCAAGTAGAAACCACGGTACAAATATGGTAGCAGCCATATTTCAGCATCTGCTACTCATCAGTCTGAGTAATGCATGCAAGCATTGGAAAGAAAGAAATGCTCCAGCTTTAGGAAATTATGTAAACAAATATAATTGACTCTTGCTGTTACTCCAAATGAAAAGAAATGTGTAGACTGGAGGGAAAAACATTGTCCCTAAGAAAGGCACTGCTTTTTTA
The DNA here is from genome assembly GCF_000691975.1 of Corvus brachyrhynchos. Lineage (NCBI taxonomy): Eukaryota > Metazoa > Chordata > Aves > Passeriformes > Corvidae > Corvus > Corvus brachyrhynchos. The sequence continues at coordinate 3,305,332 of NW_008239139.1, read as the reverse complement.
TAGGTTCATCCTTGACTTCTTTCATGGCTGGGAAGTATTTCTGTCCCTTGTTTACACATTAATGGCTGCCTACCTTGTTTTACTCAGTGTTTTTATTGATGCTCCAGGCTGTTCAGCTACTCTTGTGCATCCTTTTTCTTTCTTCTTTGCATAGTGGGGTGTTGTAGTTTATACTTCTATCCTTGCTGGGAAGCACCTGGTTGTGAAGTGCTAGTGAGTCCTTGGGTATCAAAATTAAAATAAATGAGGCTTTCTAAGGTGGTCATGATCCTCTTGCAGAGTCCTTTAAGAGTTTGTTTATTAGTGTTATCATTTACAGTAAGTAAATATGAGACTACAAATCTTTGTTGCCATTTGTAAAGGCTTTTCTTGAGCTAGCTTGTTATTCCAGCATAGCAACTGTGGTTCTCTGTTTATTGCCTTGTATTCAGTCAATATTTTCTTTTCCTCAGAGTCAGAATTGACTCAAGACTTACTGATTTAGAAAAAAGGCACAGTTAGCATTTGGAAGAGGTGCTTGAACATCCAAGGAACTTTGTGAGAGCTGGCTGTGCTCAGGGTTTTCAGCATGAGGCTTCAAGGCCACAGGTGCTGCTGGAATTGTGAAATGTGAGTGCATGAGGGTGTGAGCACACCGCTTCCCTTGTGGGTTTATACAATATTGACTTGTTTAGTTCTTAATTTAGCCTACAGGAAGCTGAATCTTGAATTTCAGTGTTTGTTTCTGCAGGAGAGAGCAAGATGAAGAGCCAAGATCAATTCTGCTTGCAAAAACTAAACAAATCAAACCTAGACTTTTATAGCATCATGCCTCAGCTGACAAAGATTCCTATATAAGATGGTAGATAATGCCTCATTGTTCAGAAAATCTCATTACAATTCACTGTGCAAGTATTTTTATACAAAAATAGAATTCTTTGTGTGAATGAGATGAACAGAAATGATTTGTTGCAGTGCAGATTTTTCATCTGTCAAAGATACAGTTTTCTGACATTGGAAACGAGATGAGACAAAGTTTTTGGCTTGATGGGAACTGCACTGGGGTCTGGAGGAAATAGATTGCAAGGTTTGGTTTGTGCTCATTTTGAATAACAAACATGAAGTTACTCTGCTACATACAGATCTAACGTGCTGCTGGTGTAATGAATTCAGTGCAATAGAGAAAGTGGTTATTAGTACTGGCTGTCAGGAGCTTTAGCTCTGGGGCCTAGAAGCTGGGTATGGGCTCTAGGTAGAATGCTACTTCTAAAATAGATACATAAATCAGTCAGGAAACCCATTTCATAGCAAGCGTGTTAATAACTTGGCTGTGGATGTGCATGGACTCGTTTTCCTGGAGCACACAGAATGTTCTGCACAGCTAAAATAGTCGTGTGTGGTGTCAAAGTTTGTGCTGGAATGTGTTTCATTTTTGTTCTGTGCTACAGTGAACATTAACCCCCTATATTCTATTCCACGCACAAAATGTTCAGGTGATAGCTCCTGCAGGATCTTTCACTCTGTCTAGAAAAATGTGCTTTCCCATTTTTGGTGTCGCACTGTAGTGTGTACCTTTGGTGTGGCAGGAGGAGGCTGCTTCAGGACACGAGTACCATGCTTCCATTTCCCATTTTTGTTGCAGTTTAATGACAGGCTCTTCTGTTGTAATGTATGCCTCTGAGAGGACTTTTGTTCTAGCTGTAGCTCTTCAGCTTGATGTAGTGATTGGACAAGGAGGTTGTTAGGGCTGGTAGATCCTGCTGCTGACTGGCACGGATGACCAGTGCACATATAGAATTGTTCCGATCTATTCTCTCCCGTGGTTGGCATGACAGACAGGCAAGGAGATAAACTTTCCCCTGCCTTTTTGTCTCCACAGCACTTCACAGAGTTCCTGGATGAATTTTCACCTGATGTCCTAGGCCAGCTCTTGAATGATCCCTTCTTGTCTGAGAAGAATGAAATAATGGAAGTGGAACTGTCTCCGGCGTCCCCAGCGCCCCTCATCCAGGCAGAACACAGCTATTCCCTCTGTGGGGACTCTCGACCTCAGTCTCCCTTGACCCACATCTCTACTGATGACAACTTTAATGAAGGTACAACACACTGAGCCCATGTTCATTTGTTGTGATGATGCAGTAACGAAATGTTCCTGGTGGAACTGTAGCTGTGGAAAATGGTGATGCATAGAAAATGATGAAAACCCATAGCATTTTTAACAGTTATCTGTAATTCAGCAGTTATAAACATCTGGAGGGGAAAAAGGGGAAAGGCAAGAATGGTGGGAGGAAGAGATCCAAGCTGCTTGTTCTGGTGTGAAGTGGTTGTTGGAGGAGCAAGACCATGAATATCTGGTAACTATAAGGAATAATTGCAATGTCAGGCTTTAACTCCTAATAATTAGTTTATGTCTTCACCATTAGCTTTACAGTACAAAGCAGTGGAGTGTTAAGCTGCATTACAATAAAAGGGAGAGAGATTAGTGCTTGTGGCTAAGCACTGACAAGCTAAGCTGTTTGTGAAGATCCACCAGACAGGTCTTCAAAGGCTGACAGTTCTGTAGTCCCAAGTGCTCTGTTGGGACAAAATGAAATCTGTTAGAGATTTTACAAGAGGACAACTAATAAAACCTGTGAGAAGGATTTTCAGTGTGGGACAGGGGTTTTGGAAATGACTGGGAAACATCACCTGCAGAAAGTCTTCCATTTTTATATTTCCTAGCTGTTTTATGTGAATATTTTAAAATTAACACATACAAGAGACGTTAATTGTGGCAGGGAAAAAAAGAAGGAGCATGAGAAACCAAGCTTTTCTGGAAGTTAATAGGGAGAAGCTTCAAACTAGGCTAAAAGTGAGGGGAGTTTCCTTTGGGGAAAATTCCTGAAGAAATTCATACTGCTGAGACCACTGTAATAGAGCTGTAGTCAAATGATGTTTTAAAAAGCCAAGAAACATTAACAAGTGGGTTTAAAAATAGCAAATGAATGGAAAACATTTCATCTTATGCTCACTCTGCAGAGTGTTTCATAAGAGAGGAGGAGGAGAAGTTGTTCTTGGTATTTGGGATTTTATTTAATCTTAACCCCAGAATCATGCCCACAACCTTTCCATACCTGTTGACTTCAAAACAGTGAAACTCAGAGAAATACTTAAGGAAATTGCAGTATTAGAGTGAACCTGACTGTCTGATAGATGTTCAAAGGCATCACCCTGATGATTTTTCATTCCTTGAATCTGTGAGAGCAGGAAAAGAGGATTTTGTGGATGGCAGTACTGCAGGGTTTGACACTGGCAGTTGAAAGCGTCTCTTATTAGATAGTGAAGGTGCACAGTGCTCCTGACAACTCTGATGAAGGCTGGTTCCCTTGATGGAGTAAGAGGACAGATACTGGGAGCACCAGTGTCCTTTTGGGGACCAGAAAGTAGAGGATATGGAGGTGGAGGTCCATGTGCTCCAGCACCTCCACCTCCATCTCTCTGCTGCTGAGGAACTGGGAGGGGTTTTGTGGAGTGGCAGAGGCCGAGAGACACATATAGAATGTCCAAAAAATTTACATTCTCCAAATACCCACCCCACTGGGCAGATTGGTGAGCTCTTACAGCTGTAGTGTTTTCATGCTTTTTTCCATGGCAAGGCTTCATGATTCTCTAGTGGTTTTTGAGGAGTTGCATGGAGGCTGAGAAAAAGGCCAGCTTTGTTCAGCACACGATCTTCAAGACAGGTTTAAGCCATTCAGTGTCTATTTCTGTCTTTTGTTTTTTCCCAAGTCTCCCAAAACCTCATTGAAAATGTTATTTAATGTTTCCTCTCAGCCATTATGGTGGAGCGATTGGTTGCTCTGACTCCATTTTCCTGCCCACTCCTGCCGGGGAACGAGTAACTTCTCCTGTGAGCTGTTTCTTGCTGGCCACTGCCTGGCCATTACTGTAATTTCTGCAGCTGCTGAATTGACCTATTCCTGTAATTGTAAATCTTATATAAAGTTTTTCTAAAAGGAGCTAGAACTGTAAAACCTATGAAACTCATAAGCCTGGGTTTAACTTTTCCGAGAAGTCCTGTTAAGTTCAATGTGAGAACACATTTAAGTGTCCAGAAAATCAAAGTCCAAACACTGGTTTTCTCCACTTACTCTTCTGACTTCACTGCATTGAGGCCATTTCCTCAACTTTGTACAGAATAACTTTCTTGAATACTTGGCAGCCTGTTGCTAGTGTGGGGTCTCTGAAGGTGTCAGTTTTAAAGCACATGTGTACAAGACATCTGGCATTTAGTTATTTGGTTTCTCTCCATGATGAGAATCTATTCATAGGTTCGGTTTTGCATAAACTTTAAAGATACTAGAGGGAGAGGGATTTATAGGCTTGACCTGCCTGGTTGCAGCTGGCTGATCACTTTTGTTTGCGTGAACTGGTGAATAAGGCATATGGCCTGGGGAAGGCTTCAGGCTGCAGCACAAAAAAGGAGGCTGTGTTCTGTGTACCAGCTCTCCACACCAGCTGCACTGCCCCGTCTCGCCCACCAGGTTTCTGCTTTCTAGTTTTGAGCCCTGGGGTTTTTGAAACAACTATAGAGCGGCTGTGGAGAAGGACAGTGGGTAGCTGTGGAGTGGAAAATGCTCTTGAAAGGACATGAAGAAGCTGGCAGGGCAGACTGAGCATATGGCTGATGGGTAAAGGAGATCTCTTGCTGTGCATCGCAGCCTTTTGGGGCACAGATTCACTTCTGACAGTTGTAAAGAAATGGGGAAAGAAGCCTAATTTTCTGTTATGGTCGGTGCAGGTTCGTCTTCAGTTTTCCAGTCTCTGCAGCCTTTTAGCAAGGGAGGGCTGTGGGTCAGACAGCCAGGAGCAAGGCAAGACCCAAGTTTCAGCAGGCACTATGGTTATCCCCCTTCTGACTTGAGATGTCAGTGTAGGCTCCTTCCCTGCCCTCCCATTGATCTTGTTAGCTGTAGGCACAGACTTTGGGATAGTGGCTGTCCCGTGTTTTGGACATGTGAGATGCATAGGTGGCAGCTGACTACAGGTAATACTGAGGGGCTGGTGTGTAAGCAGGAATGTGAAGGCAGAGCCTGCAGCATCTCTGTGGGGCTCTTCATCCTCTGAGATCAGCTCAGGTGCTGGGGGTGTTTCATGGTGGGTGTATGTTTGATTTTTCTGGTGTTTTTTACTTTGTGAGCCTGGCAGGGCAGAGACAGTGGACAGCTGACCAGTCACTTGTATGCTGTGTCTCCTCAGATTGTGCCTAGGTGGCTGGGTGCATTCCTTTCCCAGTCCCTGGAGGGCTCTGCTTTTGAGACTAGTTTGGGTCCCCACCTGCCCCTCCTGTTGGTGCTTTCCTGCTCAGGAATGCTTTGAAGTTACTTTTGGATTTGAAGAGACTTGTCTTGGCTGAAGGTTTGACAGACTGATTGCTGAAATGGTGTGTTTCTATTTTACTCCTGGCTGTGCCAAAACTAGGGCTGGCCCCAGACTGTAACCTGTATTGTTACTGGGTTTTTTACTGCTGACGTTATGTTTTTCTGTAATGTGCTTTTAAAACTTGAATTTTCTTTTTCAGCTTTTAAACTTCAAGTCCATCTCCCAACCCAAATGAACCAAACAAAACCCCAAAAACCATGGCTCCCACTTCTCCGGTGCAAGTAACCCTTCAACATTAAATCCAGCCCTCATCTCAGGCAGGGCTATGTGCACAAAAACCCTAGCTTAGGTATGGAGTTCACAAGCAGTAATCAGTGTCATGTGCTGTCTCTGCATAGAGGCATCTCTGGGCTTGAGGCTCACGCTGATCTTCATAGATTTTGTATGTAACCCTATGTACGTACACATATAATATACATGTGTGTCCATGGTGTATGTGTAAGTCATAGGAGTTTTATTATTTATAGTAGGTTATATTACATACCCTAGTTTTATTTTTTTATGTAGCCTATATATAGAGAGGTATGTCTAGCTTTTGTCTTTTCTCAAATACTGAATCAATGCACTGTGAACAATGAAAATGGGAATCTCCTCTGCCCTGACTTTAAAAAAAACATAAATGAACAAAGAAATTCACTTGTGCTTTCAAAAGTTGCTGTCAAAGCCATACTGATAATTTTTGAGAGCACATTCCTGCAACTTTTTTTCTGTGTCTGTTTTTTCTTTTGTGTGTTTATTTAGGTAATGAGGAGAAAGCCATTTAGTGGGAATGGCCTGTATTTGAGTGATTTTTATGTGGAAAGGTAGCAGTCGATCCTTGTCACCATATACAGTTTTAAACTCATAGAACGTGCTGGGTTGGAAGGGACTCATCAGGATCATCAAGTCCAGTTCCTGGCCTTGCACAGGACACCCCAAGAGTCTCACCAAATGCCTGAAAGCATTGTTTTGTATGAGAAAAACTAAATTCATACTAAAGTATGAGAAGACTTTTGAACTTTTATATGTCCAAGGTCCACAATCTCAGTAGGTCACTCTGCATCAACCCTGTAACTCCTAGTTGAGCATCAGCATGTCTGAAAGATGTTAGTTTTGATTTAGAGGTGGGCATTTTTACACCGTTACTGTTAATAATTGTCAGCTTTATTTGCAGTCTGGCCTCCTTTAGCTTCCAGTTCTACATAGATGAGATCTCATTATAGCCTTTATTCCTTTTAAAGAACCATCTGCTCTCTGAAACCTCTTTCTCTAGGTGTTTGTAGGCCATGATTAAGTTCCCTCTTGATTTCTGCTGGGATACAGTCTAAATGAACTGCACTTCCTTGGTGTTTCCCCCTAGGTGTGGAATCTTCTGGACCTTCAGCTGTTGCCATGCCTTTCTCAATATAGGGACATTTTCAGTTTCTTCTCCAAACTCTTTGTCAAGTGACTACAGGAACTGATTACCCAGGAATAGTTTCCCTCATGATGCATATTATGGGAATACTCCTCCCACTTCCAGTGCTGCTGTTTGTGAGACCAGTGATCTCATTTTTTCTGTAGTGTTGCACTGACAGCTTGTGCTCACTTAGTTATGCACTGTGAGCATCAAGTCCATTTCATGTGTGTTGAAGCCATAATACAGATCTGCCTTCACAGCATCTGTGTGGGGTGTGAGGAGAAAAATTCAGACATGAGAGAAAGAACTGTTTTATTTGACCACAGTGCTTCTGTGGATAACTTTTGCATACCTTAAAAGAAAAAAAACCATAATCTTATATAGGACATTAATGGTATCCAACTTTAAGGCTGTAAATCCAGCTACCACCTCAGTCTGTTCCGGTCTCCCATGTATATGTGGATGGGTCTTTGTTTCTATCTTAGTAACTTTGATAGTGATACAAATTACCTGTGGGTTTTTCATGGACTCCACACTGGTCAAAGAGGGGGTGCTGATATGAATGATGGTCATTTGTTATGAAAACAGCAATTTCTGCTATGCATTGGGATTACTGTGTGTCACTGCTGCTCATCTTTGCCCCTTTATTTAATTTTCTCTCGTGGCACTTTAAAAAGGACCCCAATGTTTGATAGTCAAACAGTATCTCTTTTGTCGCAGCAGTTCTGAGGGCTTCGGTTTCATTATTTGCGGTGGGAGTGTGTGAGCGCACTGGGAGGGGGAAATGCCATCTGGAAAATCTGTACGAGGAACTGTTTGTCGATGAATGTGGGCTCTCACCTCCCAAAGCAAAGAGAGGCAGAGGTAGTGGCGTTGGAGTTCAGCATTTCAGGCATAATAAACAGGGCTTATGTCTGACAGGGAGTGTTATGTGAGGCCAGAGCTGGGCACTGAGAACCATCTGAACCCAGAGGAAAGAGAAGGAAGCAGTTATTTCTCCAGAAAGGTTCCAACTTGGGAACCTTTGGGTTCTGGAGAGAGAGAGAGAGAGTCTCCTTTGGGAGACTGGAAAGGCTCAAACTGCAAAGCTGGGGCACTGAGCTTCCTTCCCTGCAAGTGGCATGTCCAGCAGCATGCCCAAAATCTGTGCATCAGCAGAGGCCCTTTTGGGTTCATGGTGAGGTGCTTCTCTGACAGATCAAGCAGTCATTGCCCCCACAAACAACTAGTGAGCCTCTTCCTAGAGGTGCTTTCCCCTTGCAGTTAGCTGGCTCCCAGATGACAGCTGTACTTTTGTGGTGGTGGAGAGCTAGTGAGCACCCCTGGATCCTACTGCTCCATGTGGAGAGAAAATGCCCTCAGAGGGAGGATTCGGGTAAGGACTGAATGTTTATCAAAAGGCCAGCTTTGCAAACCTGGGTCCTTGGTACAAGTTCAAGCACCATCTGCGTCAAAGTGTATAGTTACCATGTGGTGAGCTGAGCCTGAGGCTGCAGATGGTCATACATGTCACAGCTGTGCAAAAGCCAGGTGGGCTGTGCCTCCAAGCCCTGTGGTTCGTGGTGACAGTGTAACGTCTGTCATGCACCAAAAGGAATTAGTTGAAGCCCTGTTGTTCAAATCTGTAACACAGCTGAAGAGGGAGGTTATTTAAATACACTTGGCTGGTGAACACTTTGACTCATTAGGGAACTTCCTGCATTACTCTGTTCAGAGATGGCTTTTCTGATACCTGTGCAGAGCACTTTGACTGATAATCTGCTGTGATCTCCTTAAATTTTCAGTTTTGTTTTTCTCTAAGTTATTTTATCTGTTGCTTGAACAGTGAACTTTAATGAGGAGGCAAAAGCTGCCTCTTCATTCTGGTGATACAGATAATATGCCTTGATGATTCTAGACATCTTACTTGCACACTAGTTTGAAATGGCATTCAGTGCATGCATCTGTTTTCTCTGATGGAGATCTGCAATGGTGGTATGGGCTTTTGTTCCCCTTAAAGATTAGGTTCAGTGATACACTTTCATGTGGGTTGTTTACATAGTGGTGCTATCTCACTTCTTACTGCAGGGGAAAAAAAAGGTGAAATCCATGTTGTTTTTCTGGGTACTTGCATTCTCTCTACTTGAGAGGAGTGAGGGCGAGATGCAGAGTGCATCTCTCATTTATTTAAAAATGCACAGTAAATGCACATGCAACTTAATTATCCAGCAATAAATGTCTCTGTTTAATGAAAAGTTCTGAAAAGAATCTGGGAAGCAAGGGACACCATTTTAGTTATTTGGTAAGTTCTGTTTCTCTGTACATCTGGCAGAAAGGGTGAAATTTAGTCAATGTTGGAGAAGATTTACGTTTTCACAGGAAAGGAGGTGGTGTGTTGGACAAGATTGAAGAATTAGTTGGATAGAAATAAAGAAAGGAAAGCAAAACTTTCTGGGAACTCTGATATTAGAAAAACTACTGTTGAAGTAAGCATTTTTGACCTTGTGTATGAGGTATGCAGTAGAAGATGCACACTGAACAAGTCTGCAGGAGAAGAGGCACAAGCTTGATGACAGAATAAGCACACAAAAGCTTTCTGAAGAGATGTAATTTTAGTCTTGGACACAGGAGATCTTAGGTGCATGTGTCACAAACCCTGGGTGGCTGTGATGAATGGGTTTTTTGGGTGCCTGAGTTAAAACACTGATGTTTAACTTGCATCAGTGGTAGATGCTCACAGCCCAACCTGAAAGCTCGATGCACACTGTATTTTGATCAAGTGTAATAACAGGGCTAAATCATCTGAAAAATCCAATTCCAGTTGTTTCCAGTTGGCCATTTTAAATCGCTGGTTACTTTTGGCCTTAATCTCTCCATCTCACTTGAATTTTCAGCTCCACTGTGGAAATGAATTCAAGTTGTGGAGCGTTTCCCTAGGAGGGAATTAAACCCATGACACCCTGTGGGAACAAAATTTGAATTGTCTTTGGTAAAGGAGAGGTGAGGCTGTGCCTGTGACAGTGCAAACAACAAAGCATGGAATATCTCCTCAATTCGTGAAGCGTCATGCATTCTGCTTGTTGGATAAAGCATGGGTTCTGTAGAGAAATTGTTTGGTCACATTATTAAAACATTCCTATTTTTAGGTGTATATGATGTGCAAAAGGACAATGAGTTAAGCATTCGTAGTATTTCTTAATACCTGGGTGCTTTGCAACATGAATGTTCAGTTCACATGTGCAATTTACCAGCACCAGTGCATTGCACGTACAAGTGTCAGCTGGGATTTTGCTAAGCACTGTGTAGACTCCCTAAATTACATGTTCCAGGTGCCAAAAGGCCTAGCATTCATGGACTTAAGAAAGTGTAGGTAAAGGCGAATGCTTCTGATCTAAACAGTCATTGCATGATAGAGTTCTGGGATTTGTAGGAAATTTCAGCTGGGGAGAGAACTGGCAGCCAGGATCACTTGTTCAACAGTGAACTGTTCTGAAGCCTGAGAAGAGATTTTTAACAGCCAAAGTGACTATACTTAGGATGTGTATTTTCTTAGTCATTTGGATAGCTAAATCTCTTATTTAGTCTTTTTTCTCTCTATGTCTGAATGACTTGCAGTGTATCTTGTTTTACCTTAGAGGATGCAGTGTTGCCCTTTTCATATTTGTCTAGAATTTGTACCATCACGAAGACTATTTTCTCAGCCTCTTTGTTTGGACTCTGGCTTAAATGTTCATGTGTAACTCCTGGATCGTGTCAAATATAAATAGAAACACCTCTAACTTCTTGACACCAGTCATTTTTTCTAACCACAGTATGTCTTGCTTGGTTTGGAGAAGACACCTCCCTTTTCCTCCAGTGGGTCTCTTGAGCCAGCCTCTGTTGTCCTTTTCATTTCAATATTTCACATGCACCTTCTTGCTTGTTCTCATTATTCCATGAAACCTCTCTCATGGTTCTCTATAACCCTCTATCAGAAATACTCTTGTCTTGGAGGGTGTGCCATACCTCTCTGTATGACCACTAATCTATTAGCCTGCTCCATTTTTCCTCTTTGCGTAAGTTTTTCTGGTTTTGTGCTACGTTCTCGAGGGCTTTGGGAGAAGGGCTGCCACTCTGCTCTGCTAGTACAGTGCTTGGCAGAGTAGACTAAGCTGCTAAGGAGCTATTAAAAGAATAAACTAAGAATGATTTTCAGATAATGTCAACTTGCTGTGTGCAGGAGGAGGAGAAAGGAGAGTGGGAAATATCCTTGCAGGTCCCTTGGAGCAGAGGAGAGATTGTTGGTGACTTCAGAAGTTAGAATGTTGTCAAAAGAAAGTAACTTGCAGCGCAACACTCCCTGATCCTGGTAGCGAATGTGTACCAGTGACTTGGAAAAAGTCGAGGGAGGAGAGTATCAAGGTGAGATTTGACCAGTCCTCCATCCCTTCCTTTCACAGGATTGTTCATCTGGAATGACAGCTGTCACCATGGATTGTAAGAGGCAGTGTCAAAAAAGTGTCAGATGCAGTTTTTCGGAATTATCTCATTGTTAAACTCAGTGTGTTGCAGTCGCTGGAAACAATTCATAACCCTACAAACTGGTTAGACTGGCATAAAGCCTAGGATAACCCTGAGCAGTTTATGCAGATTGAAGTGGTGATGGCAGGGATGTCAGGTTAATCAGCAAAGTCGGCCTCCAGAGGAGTAAAATGATGGGTTCCAGAGCAGTGAAATAACCAGCCGAAGGCCAGCATATCTTGCTGTCTTAGAGTAGCTGAGTATTTGTGATGAGTCTGGGGATTAGAGGTGATAAACATCATAAAGTGCAGCCTTAGAGGACATGCCCTGTTTTGCTGGTCACCCATGGCTGGATTTCTCTTCTACTTGCATGATGATACAAATTTGAGAAAATTTAGGCCTGATTACTGGCTTCTCTAATAGCTCTCATTTATCCATAGCCTTCACAATAGTGCTGCTCCAGGGGTAGCTTGACCCAGAGGTGCAAGAGGCAGCAAATGGAGGCTCTGCACAACATGATTATGGGGCCAGTGTTGACACAAGTTATCCAAACACGCATTTGCAAGTTGCATTTGCCAAGGGATTCTGGATTTCCAGGCAGATATCACTTTAAAGGTTTTACCTGAATGATGCACACACAGCAGGCTGGGAGGGAGCTGTGCTTTTGTGTTTGTGATTAGAGAGGCTCAGGGAGGGTTGAAAGAGAGCAGTGTCCTCTCTCCCGAGGAGGTAGACAAGCCTACCTCTTTTTTTTTTCCTAAATATTTCTATTTTTGCATTTTTGCATTTCCCAGGAAGCTTTGGGAGTAAGCTCTCCAGAAGCTTAAATATGGTGTTTAGCCCTTGCTCTGCAGTTAAATCTGGCAGAACTGGGCTTGCTGCTCTTGAGTTTCTGATTACAGGATACGTATTTTTCAATTCCTTGGTGTGTCTTCACCCAAATTACCTCCTTCCTTGCCAGTGGTGGAGGTTAGGTCCCACCACAAAGTAATTACTAGCACTGGAGATGTACATTCTTCTCCCTTCTTCCAGGCACCCAGCTTCTGCCCAGCGCCTGTGTGTGTGGTCCTAATAGCAGGGACACACAGCAGCACAGAGGCTGTAAGCCCACTCTTATTTTTGTTACCTGTTTGCAGCTGAACTCTCTTGACATCTCAGCAGCTTGATACACTCAGCTGTGAATGAAGAGTCTTGTGCAGCCTTGCAGAATGCTGATGGCACAGCCACAGCCCCATGGCTGCCTCCCAGGATGTTGGTGCAGCGCACAGTTAATTCAAATCTCTGTTGCTGTTCACTGGCCCTACAGTGTATGTTTTTGCTCTCTCTGTTTGAATTTTGTATATGCAGTAAAGACTCTATATGAAGGCATAAGAAAGCTTTGAAAGAAAGATCAGCACTCTTTTTTCTTTTATGTATATTTGCCTTCAGATTCCAGCTGCTCTGTTTAATGGATACGCTTCTCACAACTACTGCTCAGTGGCAGCAGAGGACCATGCTACATGCTGTTGAGATGAAGTGCACCTGGTGTAGGATATTCTCCTGCAAGAGGAGGGAATCTACATGAGTCAAGTCTAGCAGTTAGAATAGGAAGTTTTCTAAGGCAGAATTGCAACTGCCAAAAATGCATTTGATTATTTTGTATTTTTAAAAGGGGTTGTTAATAGCCTTGTGGAATTCTTTCAAAGTTTGAGTCTTTCCAAGTTCTTGGTCCTCTATCGTACTTCAAACCCAGGAAAATAAGTCCTTTTTCAGCAAGTCAAAAACAGTGAATGGAAATGGAATGGAAATGGGGAGCTAAACTTACCATGCCAACCTTCTTCCAGTTCTTGATAGTGCTGGGCAAACCTTTCAGCTTTGTCTAGAAAACAGTTGCATGGCTTTCTCCTGACTAGTGAGCTTTCAGTAAGTGGGGTTAGGGGATAATCCTGCCAACACGTGATGTACGTTTCATTGCTGTTAGTTAAAATATGCATCCTGTGCTGTGACTTCCCAGATGCTCTGTGGAGGAAATTAGCATGATCACCATGGCACTGGTGCTCCTGTGAAATCATCAAAGAATATTCTCTTTTGCACTTACTAAATGAGTCCTTGGGGGAAAAAAATGAAGTTAAGGGTGTGATAAATACTTTGTTCTTAAAAGTATAATCTCACCATTTGAGCTATTTGCTGACTGCAAGCAGTAGAAGCAGCAGAAGTCTGGCTAAAGGCTATCTCTAGAAGGAGGAATAAAACTGAGTCAGCAGGCATTAGCCTGTTTAGGACATGCCTCCGTGGCTGCTTTACCTAGTGGTTTGTTTAGTCTTGTTCTGCTGCGCATTAGCAGCTTTCAGCAATGTACAGTGATTAGTGCTCTGTGTCTTTCCTCGCTGCTCCTCTGTGTATCCTGGGGCTAGGATTAGGTTACAGCCCTGAAATGGCATGGTTGTCTGCATTGACTGAGAGCTGAATAGTAAGGGCAGAGTTTTGTTGATAGACTAAAATGTCTTCTGTGTTTGTTTTCCTTCTCTGGAGGAGGAATGACATTATTTTCATTTGTAGTCTTTTTGTCTCTGATCTAAACATGCGGTGTCCAATTTCCTTCCCTGGCAGGTGACCTGGAAAATGAGGAATGGTGTCTGGCTACAGAGTTTACTCCAGCTTCAATAAAGACTGAGCCAGGGCTGTGTGAGACATCAGGCCTTGCTCCCTCAGTCAGTCTCACCATCACGGCCACGTCGCTGGAGGGGGAACAGCCTGTACTACAGACGGATGCCCTGGTACTGCAGACTTTCTGTTCTCCTCTCTGCACAGTTAGCTGCAAGTTCTCCTAAGGCTGCATACCAGTGTAGCCTTCTTGGTGCCAAAGCTTGGCAGCTCAGGGTGCACACTGCAGTCTGCTTTAATGGTTTTTGATGTTTGCTGGTGTCTCACTATTGCTGTAAGAGCTTGTGTTTCAAAATACTTTTCTGCATCTTCAGCTCTTAATGGATGGCTATACAACTTAGTCTTCTATGCTAGCCCCAGAGCCTGGGGCTCTTGGGTTTTTAGAAATATTTGAATAGTTTCTAATGAACCAGTTGCACCTGAACTGACTAATCCATTTGCTCTATCAAGCCTGTGACAAGCTAAGTGTCTTTCATAAGAACTTGCTTTAGTGCTGCTGTGCCTTCCCCTAAGCAGAGTAAGACTCCTTGTTTGGATTGACTGGAGAGTTTCCCTGTGTGCCTGCGAAGTTACTTTTGCAGATCTGTGAAGCTTTGATATTTCAAGCTGCTGCTTCTTCCAGACCAACCAGCCTCTTAAGAAGCTTTGTGATGCCTTTCTGACCACAGCTGGAGCAGCAAGTGGGCATTCTAAAGAGCTTAGTTTGGCTCAGGAGAATGAACTGCAGCAGCTGGTGGCTCACCAGGTTCCCAGCCAGTGGAGGAAGAAGCATGGCTGTTGTCAGCCCCCAGGATGCAGTGTCAGCCCAGGCTGGAGGGAGTTGATATATGCTGAAGAGAAAGATTTCCACTTGGATGTGGATCAGAAATATGTGCAACAGATATGATTTTATGAGAAACTGAAAAAAGCTAAGCACAAGTTTCCCGTAATTCTCTGTTAGTTTGAATGTGCTGTTCCCAGAATGTAGTCCTGCTGTAGCTTGGATGCCATGATTTTCAAGGTATTGGGACTTACAGGTGGTTCATTGCTGTTGCATGGATTAGTTATACAGGTTACTGAGAGAGATTTTGGCTGCAATTAACCTGCTGGTGTGCCAGACTGGCTTCCTCAGGCCTGGGACTGTAGCACACAGACAGGCTCTGGACAACAGCTTGGCAGCCTGGTGCCCCAGCCCTGCCAATGGGGCAAGCCAGGTGTCTTCCAAACTTTAGTCAGCAGTGACTGTTGCTTTTCCTGCTCCTCAACAGTGTGAAAGGAACTCAGCTCCCAAAACCTGGTGCTCAGTGACTGGCACCTTGTTCTTGCTGCCAGATGACAATGGCCTTTAACAGGCTCTCCCCGGCTCCCAGGGGTGTTTCTGTCCTTGCTCAAACAGACCATGCAGTCTGGCAAATCCTAGCAGCAGCTCTGTTGCTAAGAGAAGTAATTTGAGTGGGTTACATGTTAGCTTTCAGTCTGAAATGTCATCTCTGAGGTGAAATCTTTTATTTTAGCTAAATATAGTAGTAAGAAAAGCCATAGTGGGAGTAGTCAGGGCAGTATTCTCTGTAGCCTGGTTTAGCAAACTGTGAAGCGGTTAAAGCTTTGCCTGTGGCAGAGCAGGAGGAGAGGAAACCTCTCCATTTATGGAGAAGTAATCCTTGTGTCCTTCTATTAAGATTTTTAAGATATGTACTCTAGGTTTTCATGCTGCTAATTTCTCTTTTCTAGATGAAACCACTGACCCAGAAAGTTCTTCCAGAGATTAAATTGGAGCCCCATGAAGTGGATCAGTTCCTGAACCTCTCTTCTAAGGAAGGTGTGTTAAATACCAAACAAAAATGTAGGCAGACATGACCAGAAAGCACAATAAATGTACTTCACCTTGATTAAATATTTGGATTTCTTGTTCACTGTGTTAGTATTTGTGCTGAAGCTGTTGTTTTCTAGGGATTCAACTCAGGCTATTGAAGAGCCAGAGTCTCTCTGAGCTTTTACGTGGGCTTCTTTGTTTCCCCCCCCCCCCACCTTTTTCAATTTGAAGAAAATGATCCCTTTTTCTCTGTAGGATATTAATAATTGTACTGAAGGGAGCTTGAATTCTTCAAGTACAGGATTATGTAGGGTAGAAAAGAAGTCAATCTGTTTCTTCTTCTGCAAGAGCTAAGATGTGAAACAAAAAGAGTTTCATAGCTTTTTTTATTACTCTTTTTCTCCCATCCTCCCTTACTACCCATTTGATCTTTTCAACTCAAATTTGCAAAGCATAACAGAAGAGGAAGGTGGCAGATTAGCCCTGTATCTTCCTATTTCAAAATTTAATTGCTGTAAATTTAGCTCAGAGAAAAAAATGACTGAGTTATGGCTGTTTTGAGCATCTGCTAAATTGTCCATGCAATAAGAGTAGGTGAGACATGCCCCGTTTCTCTTGGTCCAGACCCATTTGGTCATAAGCAGCACTTTGCCTGCCAATTCTAGAGCAGGTTTTTTTGGCTGCAATTGAATTTATCTTATGGCCCTGGATAGACAGTGTGGGAGAGGTTCGTGTGGTGGCTGCCTGTGCTGCTCCTGCTCCATCAGTGCATCGAAGCCTTTGCTGTCACTAGGTTGTCAGTCACTTCTCAGTTGTTCCAAACCATGTCCTTAGGAGGCCTTTCTCTCCTTCCTGATCATGTAACACCTTGGATGTGATCCCTTCCCTTGAAAATACTGGCAAATTGTTTAATCCACAGCAAAGTTAGAAAATACTATTGTTTTTGGAGAGAAAGTGTGCTGGCTCAGAGCCCCTCTGTTCATGTGGTTTCCCAGGAACAGGGAATTTGTACTTTACATTATACATAAACCTCAAAACATTTGAAGAAGGAGCTGAAGTGTAGGTAGAAGTGACTGGAGCATATGCACAGAGCCCTGTTTTGTCTGTCAAACCTAAAGATAGCTGCTGCATTTCATTCCTTGTTTGGAGACCTACATGCTCCGAACCTTTTCCAAGTTGCCACTTTTGCGCGATGCATTTTTTTAAGCAGACATTCCTAGTCTTGGAAACTGTGGTGGTGGTGGTGGTGGCTGTAGTGGCAATTTAAATTGACACTTTAAACCCTTGTGTTACCTTCTGTCTCTCTTGCCATTTAGCAGTGGATCCCCTGCATTTGCCTCCCACCCCTCCCAGCAGCCATGGCAGTGACTCCGAAGGAGGGCAGAGCCCAGCTCGATCACTCCCTCCTTCCAGCCCAATCCAGCTCCAGGCCACGGCTAAGGTTGCGTCACGCACAGCTTCAGTGCTCTCCAATTCCCCTCTCCTGACTGCACCACATGTAAGTTGAGCTGGCTTTCTCCATCATTTACCTGTGTGTCTTTTTTTAAACTTTTTTAGTTACTGGTTTTGGCAGAGATTTGCTAACTTTCTGTTGTTGTTTAGATGAATTCCTGTCTGGTCAAAACTGCAGATCCAGTAATTCTTGCTCACTGGTCTGTTCTGTTCCCACAGAGAACAGCATGGGCCTCTCCTCTAAGTTGAGACAGGGTTCACTGGTGTTATTAGCTTTATCCCATCAGGGACTGTGTTTTGCCTCAGGGCCCAGCCCTGCTGGGTTGACCTGTCTCTGGTAGATCTGCATCTGTCCTCTTGCCATGTCATTAGCAAGTGGTGATCTTTAGGGAGGGATTTTCAGTGGTGTTTCTCATATATCTCTTGCCCTGTTTGAGCCAAAGACAGTTTTACTGTTGGCCTCAGTGTGTACAGAGCTGGGCCAAGAACCACTGTTTTGGGGGAATCCTGTCCCAAAGGTTCGAACTCTGAATAGAAGTTACCTAAAATGTCTTCCACACATTCACAATTGCAGGGGGCTGTTCTAGTAGGCCTAGTCCTCTCTAAAGGGGGAGACCTGCCTCTCTTCCCTAACAACCTTTTCTTCTAGGACTGTGTGCACTTACTGTTTTATATTATTTCATTTCTATGACCTTTGAAGAAATTACAGGGGACTGGCCCTCTCATTCTGACAGAAGAAGAGAAGAGGACTCTGATAGCAGAGGGCTACCCAATCCCTACCAAACTGCCCCTGACAAAAGCAGAGGAGAAAGTTCTAAAGAAAATCCGCAGGAAAATAAAAAACAAGGTAAATGTTAGTTTTGCTGGGTAGTTCCTACTTGTCCTTTGTTTTAAAAAATGCTGCAGAATTCTGTAGTCATGGTCTGTGGTACTGTTGAATGCTGTAAGTTGTCTTTTAGTAAAGTGCTTTTCTTTGTTCCTAAACACATCCATCAAATTGTCACTGTGAGCGTGCCTCAGTGTAGGTATTTACCTGAGCCCATTAACAATAGAGTATTTAGCAGGCAGAGTATCAAGTTGCTGTGGCTTGGCTCCATTTAAAAATCAGTACAATTCTCCCCTTATGGTAGGCAAAGACCTCTGTGTTCTTTGCATGGTGAGGAAGGTGTTCTTTTCTGTTTCCTGTTTTAAAATATGACTGTGTATTTCAGTGCACTAGTCTTTTGATCACTGAATTCAATGACTTGTAAAGTTGATACCAAGGCTGCCAAATGGCCCTATAAGCCTTTTTTTTTTCCTCCTTCTGACATGGGGAAGATTCTAGTGATAGGGAAGAATGCAATTTTTTTCAGACCTGGACAGCTTACTTGTTCTAGAGGATTTTAGCACATCTTTTGTGGTTACTCTATTCTGCTGCTGGTTTTGCAGATAGAGGTGTAAATTTGTCCATACTAAATTGGAATTTGGTCTTTTAATGTGTTTTTTCAAAAATTCTTGAAGTGGTGTGCATTTCATGTACCACTTACATAGAATCAGAGTCATTTATATTGAGGAGAAATCCGGAGGTCCTTTGGTCAAAGCCCTGGCTTGGGAACCAGGATAAGCTTAGAGTAGGTTGCTCAGGGTCTTGTCCAGTCACATTTTACTGCCCCAAGGGGTGATGAGTCCTCTGTGTCTCTGGGCACCATGTTCCCATATTAGGCCACGCTTGTGGTAAAAACAAATAAATATAATCCCTAGTGTGTAATTGGAATTTCCTTTGCTGCAACTTCTATTTGATGTCTCTTGCCATTTTGCTGTGCACCTGAGAGCTCTGGCATCATCTTTGCTGCACGAGATAGTTGAAGACAGCCATAGGATTCCCTCCTTGGCCTTCTCTTCTTCAATCTGAACAAGCCCAGCTTTTTCTGCCTTTCCTGAAATGTCACGTGCTCTGCCATGCTTATTATAGCAGTAGTTTGCCTCTGGGCTTGCTTCTGTACATCCAGAGGATTTATTTCTGAGTCATGGACTGTACTGCTGTACTCAGCTGTGGTTTTGCAGTCACTGAACCGAGGGGGAAGAACTACTTCTCTGGACCTGCTACCTACAATCTCATTGATGCAGATCCAGGTTTGGTTGGCTGCTTTTCCAACAGGGGCATTGCTGACAGATGTTTGACTTGTTCATCAGGACCCCATGTCCTTGTCTGCAGAGTTGCTTTCTAACACATTCATGGGCTTTTCCTCTCCCAGATGCCACACATTGTCCTGGGATCATCTTTTAGTATTTGTCCTAGGATATTCTCTCCAGATGAATCTGATTTACTTTTTAAGGTTAGCAGGGGATGATTTTTTTCATGTGACTGAGAGGAGGAGTCTTGCTTCAGAATGTGGAAATAGATCAAGTCAGTGCTTTGCTTGCCAGGAATAAAAATGAGAGCAAGACAGAAGCTTGAATCTAATAACACTGGGGCTTCTTACCAGTTTATTAATTCATCTCTGATGCTTTTGTTTTCTATGCAAATATTTGGTGTTCTTCCTCCTTTTTCCTTAGATCTCTGCCCAGGAAAGTAGAAGAAAAAAGAAAGAATACATGGACAGTCTGGAAAAAAAGTAAGCCAGCCTCCTTCCTGTTTCAAGCAGGCCAATAGCACTAGTTGTGGGACTGGGAAGGGATCCAGCTGTGGATGCTGGGATGTTTCCATGCACAGAGTGCCAGCTGCCATCTCGTGGCAGCGACTGAGAAAAGGCCCTGCTCCTGGCAGCTGCTTGTTGGGGGGTCAGGATGGTGCCTGCCTGCAGCAGGTCATTAACGTGCCAGCAAGCCCTTCACACCTTAAGTTAGGCAGGACCAGCTGTATTGGCCTTTGCCTCAGGCAGCTGTGTTGGCCTAGTGGACAGGCAGTCCAGGGAAAGATGGATCCAGAGTGAATATATTCTGTCTTCTAGTGCAGATGGAAACAGAAATAGGAAGTGGGTGAGTCAGGACTGCCTGGGAAAATAAGCAGGACTCAGGAAAATAGCATGTGACCCATCAACTCCCTTAGCAAGCAGGAGGCAAACCCCCAGTTAGTGATTTATATTCCAAATTAATCTTTCTTCCAGGAGATGAATATTCTAGTATTACTCTTATGCAATTCACCAGATGGTTCTGTTAAAACCCTTGTACCATCTTTGGTGATATCTTTGATGTCATTTCCATTTTTTTCTTGTCTCTTTATAGCTCTGTCTTGCTTCCTCAGAGTTACTCTTGTGAAATTCCACCTCATGCATACCAGATATCAAGGCTATTTCCTTTTCCCTTTTTTCTTCTTGAAGCTATTCAGGATGGTCCTGTTTGTCTTCTTAGGAGTCACATATTTTACTTGGACCTCTTACGTGCCGTGTTATGACAGTTTTCTTTAGTTTGGGGATTTCCAGGGACAGTGTGGAAATGGGTAGTATCTTGGGACAGTCTTGAGCACAGTCTTTGGTCTCCTGGCTTATTAGCCCTCATAAACTTGAAATTTGAGGATCTGATTTCAGAAGCATGGCATTTGCCAGGCAACTAATGCAACTTTGGCTATGTGTTTCACACTATGAAGAGTGATTAAATGTTATGACTGAAGTTCATTGGTGTAATGTTTCTTTAAATTTAGTCAAGATCATAGAGCTCTCAGTGAAAGCAAGTTTGCCTTGTTTTACAATCACTTGAATAAATAACTGATGTTTTTATATTTCTTTCTGCTGTCTCCAGAGTTGAGACCTGCTCAAATGAAAACAGTGAGCTGCGTAAGAAGGTTGAAGTCCTGGAGAACACTAACAGGTAAGGTATGGAGATCACCAAACAAAACTGTAGCAGGATATTACAGTGAAAAGTGGAAATAAGGAGGTTAAGAGATCAACTGAAATATGAACAATGGCTGTGTCTGATGGGCTTCATGTCAGAGAAAGATGTGGAACGCCAGTTACTGTGACTGCAGTGGGATGTAAAACATGGAGGTTTTGATGGCATGTCTTAAACTCTCTCCCTAGCCTGTGGTGTGCTTGAGAAACCTTTTAGCACTCTTCTCTGAGTTCTTCCACTACCCAAGGGAAAGTAATTAGAAATACAAAACAAACAAAAAACTACAGTCCAGCTCTCCCAGTTGTCTTTATTTAGTGAAATTTTGCCAGGAGGCTTTAACCTGGGACATGACACTTCCAGAAATTACAGTGCTAAAACTCAAGTCATTATTAGTTCCTTCTGCACTACTAGATGTCATTGCAATTACTGTGCACCCTTCTAACCATCTCACACCCCAGAATTTCCTTCATTTGGAAGGAAAATCACCTTCTTGTTGCTTCATTTCTGAGGAAATGGGTGACTCAGTGGTGGCTTTTTCAAAGGACACATGGCAGAAGATGTTGAATAGCTAAGCTTTTAATTGGGTGTTAGCTGAGAGTGCAGTGTCAGTCCTGGCTTTTGCTCAGTGTGGCAAATTCCAGTGAGTAGGTACTAGATGAGCCCACTCTTAGCACTTTCCAGCTAGAGGCATTTGTAGTGATGGTGGAATATTACCATGGAACATGATGGTGACACTGAAGTGTGGGAGGAAGCTGGGTTTTGAAGATAAGACCCACAATCATGGAAAATGGCCCTGGAGCTGATCTGGCAGCTAGTGTATTGCTAATTGAGTGGCATGTGTTGTTTCTGATCTCTGGATCCAGTCTCTGATTTCATGAAGCCAGACCCTGTAGCACTGTGACTTGCTGGAGAGTGTCTCCCACACACTGCTCATGCATAAAGACATCTGCTGCTTTCTTGAAGAGAGCCAAGCCATTTCTGTGCCTCTTATATCGTCCTCCAGGGTTTGACATAAAAGAACCAGGAATTATTCTGTAGGTGTGTAGTAGGGATGTCTCACCCAGAATCTGTCCCAGAAGGTACTGAAGCCAACTTCTCTTAAGAAAAGGTGCAGCTGTAGATTATCCACTTGGGGACAACATGTTGTCAACCCTGGAATTTTTCTCCCCACTTAAGATAAATTTGGTCAGCTGTTTTCACCTCTGAGCTGTTGAGGATGCACTCATGAGAACCAGCTATGTTGGTATTGTCCATTCTTTCAGAAAGGACCTTTAGCATCTTATCTATTATTTGATTATCTTAATTCTTTCATGCTAAATGCTCTAAAAACTTTTAAGTAAGTGATACTATCTCCAAATCCTTCATACTTTGGCCATGCGGGATGAGTTGCATTGTTTCCTTCCCACTGCCGTAGCATTGATATTGATCTGCGATCTCTTGCAGAGAAGCAGATGTTCATCCTTCTGCACAAAAATTCTTGTAATTCATGGCAATGCTGTTTTGGCTATTTACATATCAACTGAGTCTAAAATGTGCTAAGGCTTACATATGAAATACTGAGGAAATTTGTTAAAGTGCCTGCTTTCATCAAACCTCAGTTTTGTAACATACCATATTATGAGGCTTTCACCTTAACTCCAAAAAGCCACTTTTCCTATTTACTGTCTCATTCAGAGAATGGTTCCAGGCCCTGGTTTAATGTACATTATCCACATCCTACAGTGAATTCAAAATGTCTTATTTCCTCACTGGTATTTTCACAGAACCTTGGCATGACGTCCAGAAACTGTTCATGTTTCAGAACTTGTCTTCACAGCATCCTATAGCTGGAACTTCCATCTCCTACATACAGTCAGGAATCAAAATTCGGAGCAGTGGTGGTCAAAATTATTTAGAGTCAGTTTGGTGTGTCAGATGCCCAAATTTATATATTTAGGACTTTATTTCTCGAAGTACCTAGCACAGTTACGCAGACATGTATCTTATTTATTATGCCCAAAGCAGTGCCCTAGTTAACTTTAGTTGTAACTTTGAGTTCATTTCAGTAAAAAATGAAGATATTATTGAATATATTATCTAAAAGTAGATCTACAAACATCAGAGCTGTTCTTCCATTGTGAATGATTGTAAGAGTGGAAGAAAGATAACAGGAAAATAAGAGCTATGATTGCATATTAAAATGATGCATTCAAGTGTAGATGAAGACAAAGTTGGATTTTTACCTTGTTGAAAAACTGGGCTATAGCTGCTTACCTGAAAGTTCATGAGCATGTATTGCTGTCAGTCAATATCATGTTTATTCTCAATCTAGCTGGATTGAGAGGAACTGAAGGGCAATTTCCAAAACATACAACTATTGAGCAGCAGTTTCCTTTCAGTATGTGCAATTAGATTTTAAGAGCATGCTATTCTATATATAGAAAACATTTGCATTGATAGATACCTTAGACTTAAGGGAAACCCTGCTTGCATTTCAAAATCTGGCTCCAAACCATGGAAATGCTAGAATTTTTTTCTGATAAAAGTGTTCCTTCATTACTCTCAATAACATAAAAAAAGTTAGAAGAATCTTCCTTGAAAGCCAGCCTTAGCCTGAAAATCTGGGTCCAAAAAGATGTAATGTCAAAGGTGCAAGTGTGGTTAAAAAAATTGCATCCAGGAACATTTCCTTTGGCATTCACACATCTTAAAAGACAAGGCAGGATCAAGATGCCGGAGTCTTTAATTCTCATTACTTTGAGTGGGTGAGTGCAGCATTTTTGTTAGCTTTAGTATTAGAACACTAGCATATGTTACCTCTCCTAATTTGTGTGACTCAATCCCTTAGAAGAAACCTGTCCAAGTTCCTTCCTAGGCAGTTTTCTCAAAACTTAGGAAGCATGTTATGACATGCATATCTGTTCTGCCTTACAGCCACAAGTGAGCCATTGGTTTGAGTAGCATCTAAACATGTGGGACACTGCTCGCTTAGAAAGCAGAGGGTATGAGAAGAAGCTGGCACTGGGTAGTGAACTGAGTTGTCCCAGTCACCAGCAAGGCTTGATCCACTCACATTTTGGCATGGAGACCAAAGGCAGAAATTTCCAGTGATCCAGAGGGTTGCAAACATTCTCTGACACCAGCGTTGTTTAGCTGGGAGCCGGGTCTGTTTGGACTTAAAGACAATTTTGAATCATCTGGTGCTGGATATGATGTGTTGAAAAGTGCTCTTGCTTCTCACTTCTGTTGAGTCTGTATTTGTAAGTATATTGATGATCCCTTTTCCTGGAGAAATGATAGACATAGTGCGCAGTGCATGTGTGGTTGAGAGTGTCACACATGGACAATGCATGCAAGTGGCTGCCAGAGTTGCTCCCATGGAGTAACAAGTAGCCAGCTGTGTAGATCTGCAATAACAAGCACCTTAAAGGCAGCACTTTGTAAATAAAAGTGGTATATTCTTCCATTTCTCCAACTCGCAGTCGTCTAAAGATCAAGTTGCACATCAATTTGACCCAGCAAGGGTTTATCAGCACTAAAGATCAAGTTGCACATCAATTTGACCCACCAAGGGTTTATCAGCACCAAAGCTGCCAGACTTCACTGATTTGCTTGGCTGGTTTTTTTATTTGAGACTGGTAAAGTAATTTTACCAAATCCTTTTCAAGGAGTAAAGGATCTAGGTTTAAGCTGCAGTGAGGTATCTTGCACTTAAATTCAGGCCGCCCTTACAATATTTGACAAAGCTTGGCAGCCCTGGAATAAATCCTTGCTTTCAGAGCAGCAGGACATTGACTTTCCTGCTGAAACATCTTTTATGAAAAATTGATGGAGATTTTCTTTGTAATTCAAATGACAAAAAATAGGGATTTAAGTGGTCTTTTACTTAAAACCTTACTTTGGAATTTGTCCTCTTTCCTACAAATGGGACAGGCAGAGAAGGAATCTGTGTAGAGTTAAAAGACAGAATGATTTTTCTCTCTCCTCATCAGAATTAGGTTTTGTTCCTCACAGAATCGGAACAATTCTCTAAAAACTTTTGATTAAGACAAAGTGTTTGGTGTCCCCTAGAAGATGTCTTGTTTGTTTGTTTTTTTGTTTGTTTGAATCGATGTTGGATTTTAAACAGAAGTATTGACTTGAGGAAGTCTCCCAGGTGGTTCTGTAGTGAAACTTCTCTCCTTAATCAAAGTATCACTGGGAGCAGAGGGGAAGCCTTGGCTTGGTCCATACTTTGGTAGTGAAGAGGCCTCTTCTGAAGATGAATATATGTGAATATGCATCAAAAGACATCACAGGCAGACCAAGGTTGCTGGCAGTAAGTGAAGGAAGTGCAGGAGTCTTCAGTCGCTTTACAGCTTTCCTATGAGGTGCTTCCATTGGCAGGGAAAAGCGTGAAAGCACGGTCACACCTCCTATGGAGGTGACCCTCTAATTGAATATCCCTGGGAAATGTGTCAGACACAGTGAAAATAATCCCTGTGGGTGCAAACCCCCTTAGCATGCTGTCTTGGGATAGCATTTTCTCCTGTTAGGACTTAGCCATAGGCAGTGTATTCCACTAAAAGCATTTGTGGCCTTTCTACTGCTATTTAGAGGGAGCATCGTATTTTAGGAAAGTCCTTGTTCTGCTGGGCAGAGATTTTGCCTCTCATGGTCCAGATCATCCACGCAGCTGTCCAGTCACAAGCTTTTGCATGGGAATCTTTTGACCTCAGAATCCAGATTTCCACCATTCCAGATTCAAATCGAGAATAAAAGCACCAAGGAGTGTCCCATTTTGGATGTGGCAGGATAAACTGATGTCATCTCTGATTGAACTTGTTTCTTGCTCTTCCCTTGGTTCTTGCTCACAGTTTGCAAATGCACCTGTATCCTGTCAGCTCCAAACACTGAGTCCTTGTCTGTTGAGAAGAAAACAGTAGCTCTGCTCAAACAGATAAATGACTTGGGGAAGAAAGACATTTTAAGTGAAGATAGTTGGTAAATAAGGTGGAGGATGTGTATTGGAGACCTCAGAATACCTGCCTAATTATACTTTCCAAAGAGACTGTTTTGTAATCAGCTCTCTGGGCCCACTCTGCCCAACAGGTTTTTTAAATCGAGCATAAAAAGGCAGAGATGAGCAAAATGAGGAGAATTGCCTCTTCTCTGTTGATTTCCTCACCAGCCATTAGCTGTTTTCTCACTGACGCCTCCACAAAAAGTGGCAAGAATGATCAGCATTTCAAGGCTGCTGCTGCTGCTGCCAGCCCCCGAGCTGAGGAGGATGAGAGCTCCTTCCTCCTCACTCTGCAGAGCTGTTCTGTGTCGAGCCCAGTGAGTCAGGCCCAAAAAGGGGGAAAGATTTAGTCTTCCAAAATAGCACTGGAAGTGAAAGTTCAGGGTTAAAAAGGCATTGCTGTCTAACACAGCTGGTGGCACGGGGTGGGAATACTGCGTGCAACGTGTTGTGTGCCAGGAAATGATGTGCACAAGTCTGGTGAACCCCGTGCCATGCAGTGGATGTGAGGAGGAACTGGGGAGAGATGCCAAAGGGAGCAGGGAATTAGGACGGTCTCATTTATGTGATGGACACTGTTTGTATCTCTCAATTTGCCTGTGGTCTCTGTAATACTGAATAAAGGATTGAATCGGGCATATCGCTCTCCTTTTTTAAATACTGGGCTGCAGAATAAGCCATGCTCTCAAGAGCATGCAAGACATCCTTTCTTAATAAGTTGAGAAGGATCTGCTGGCCCAGATAAATCTGTGCTGTGAGAATGCCTTGTGCTCGTTTCAGAATGTATTCCTGAAGTCCTTGAATTCATTAAACCCTAATTAGCGATGAGCACTGGTGATTTAAAAAATCTATGAAAATAGGCAGACCAGTGTATATTGAGCTGTGAAGGCACCTCTGGGTCTGTCCTACAATTAGCTTTTAGCCAGTTTGGTCTTAAAATACTCCTTCTATTTTCTCTGACATCCTGACCTTGCCTCTTGCTTTAGCTTTTGACGTAACAGCCTCCAAAACTGTTGTCTGGAGTTTCTGTGGGGTATCCTCCAGAGTAGGTTGTGAAACTTACAGAAGTGAAAAGTAAACTTGGAAACAAACAGCAAATTTGACATCTTGATATAAAGTTATACTATATTTGTGTTAAGGACAGGCATTTGGGTTGCTCCTTGATTGTTAAGAAAACTGCTGTGAAAACCCTGTATCAATCATACTTTGAGATCATTTCCCATTTAAATTACTTGTATTCTGACTGTAGTAATTGATGCTACAGCAGAAAAAGAAAAAAAACCAGAAAGGCTCTGCTGGTCTGGGACTGTTGACTCCATCCATATGGGAATTGTCATTAAGGTTGGGACCTCTGAAAGACACAATCAGAGTATCCACTTGCAGCATCTGCAATTTTTGTCAACTCTGCAGTTTAACAAATAGCAATAAAGTGTTTTATTTAATAAATGAATGTGAGAAATGAGGTCTGTGCCTATGTCTGGTTTTAAGACATTCTCTTTAGAAGTCATTCAGCATGTGTTCTAAACCACTGAACAGCAGGTTTTTGGAAAAAAGGAGGTAGCCCTATACCTTGATAACCAATGAGAGCAGTTATAAACTCAATTCTGCATCTTTAAAAATAATGGCAA